>NC_137666.1:2229388-2644388 GCF_963422515.1 Blennius ocellaris
AATGTAGAACTTTGTATTTTGGTATTTTATTTTTAGACATCCCTGTTGAGATCTCGTTGTATCCAAATGCATCAATGTTATGATTGTTCTACATTCGTGATGTGCAGCAACAAATGTAATTTTCTAATTGTATGTATATATGCGTTGTACGGAGCCCCTCTGGTGACATTGGTGAAAAAAAATATTATTGCTTAATAACGCGTGGCCACGCGTTATTAAGCAATAATATTTTTTTTCACCAATGTCACCAGAGGGGCTCCGTAGCATTGTGATACTCTGGGGGGGAAAAAAAAGAAAAGAAAAAGAAATACGTGACGAATTAAACTTTAGGACTCAGAAACAGAAACACGACCCGGAAAAGTCTTAGCCCGACAGTTAAAGGAGACGGAGTTGAAACGACGCCCAAACATCAACCTGTTCAAATACAAATACAAACAAAAGACTTTTGAAACATACAGAGAAGAAGAAATGCATTGAAGAAGTAGGATCGACGTATATATGTGTGTGTGTGTGTGTTGTACGTTTAGTCCGTGTCGATATGGTCGTTAGGGTTAGGGTTAACCCCAGCCCCACTCCTTTTGAGCAGAATGTGTACTGCTCAAATAAATAAATAAAATAAACTAAATCAACTAAATCAAATCTTTAATGCACAGTCGCACGAAACTGAATATCATTCACCATATTCATGTTCTCATGTTTCAACACCTTGACTTCCAAAAGTTCCATAAATGGGCTTTATGCCTAATTTGGTTTGAGGTGAGACAGATTCAGTCGAGAGAACGACAGAATATCGTAGTGATCGTCCTGCGACGGAGGAGATTTCGGCTCATGCGGGAAATAACTCGGATGTTTTCTGCATATTTAGTCTTCCTGACCTGCTTCAGCTGCAGCAGAAACATTTTGTGTGAAGATGCTGTCTGGGAGATACGGTAACTCCCCCGGGAAATATCGTACGTCAATGGAGCGCGGAGTCACTTTTTTCTTTACGTTTTCCCCTCGTTGGTCTTTTGCTGTATTGGCGTTTTACAACCAAAAACCCACTGCACGTGAACCACTTGCAAGGATAACGATGTCGTGACTCCCCGTCCAGGTAGTTTTATAGTGGAGACTCACACATTTGAAGAATCCAACATATGTGTGATTTGACTGCAAAACTCGTTTTCAACAATGGTAGCGTCATCGTTTTCAACAAAATCCCCCAAAACGGTGCATTTTCTCGTACGTCTGACTGATGCACATGTCGTTTCTAATCCCTCCCCTCCTCCCCCCCCCCCCCCTTTCCTCCTCCCCCGCCCTCCCCCCCTCCCCCCTCTCTCATCCCTCCAGTCAGCCTCGTACCCCAGGGGAGCTGCTCGCCCTTTTCCGATACCCGCGCGACCCCTACACGGTGGAGCAGGCGCGTGCCGGCGAGATCTTCGAGCAGACCCTCCTGCTCATCCAGAATCACGTCAACCAGGGCCTCATGGTGGACACCAACGGCACCGGTGAGCCCCGGCGCCACGCCGACACCGCCGCACCAGTGCTTTCACACCCTTCACGCGGCGAGGTGACCCTCTTCACTCGGTTGCAGCCATTGAGCTTCCAAAACAGTTCCCTAAGCAAAGTCTCGTGAAGCCAGTAATCCAATTCTGTCTGGTAGCTGTGAGCAACGTTTGGCCGTGCACGAGTCTCCCATCTGTATGCCATTTTCTCCCGAGTACAGCCCGAGGGCGAGAGAGAGAGAGAGGGGGGGGGAGAGAGAGAGAGAGACGTAATCACGGAGCAGTTGACAAGCACCCCGTAAACACGTTTATTAGTCCCTGTGTCGCGCCGCGCCGCACTTAACCTGCAATCAACCGCCGCAGCGCGGGACAGGGTTTTTTTAAACGCGGTTTGTGTCGGACAGATTGCCTCAATTACGCGCGAGCGTAGGGAGGCGGGGGATTGATTTGCATGTCTTACGTGCGCGAGCGTCTTGAAACTGTGCTTTCACATACGCTTGGAGGGGAAAAAAACAAAAAAAAACAGCGGACCACTGTGTGTTATGACTTTCTGGTGTGTGAAGGAAGTCGTTGTAACGGGTTGACTAGAACATTTGCAGTTTTGTGGATCGAAGGATGACAAAAATAAAATCATGTTGTGTCTTCCACTGCGCTGAAGTTCTGGTTGCAGGTGAAGGTTTTCTCGGATTAGCGAAGAATATTTGATAAATCAATGTTAATGAGATTTAGTTTTTTCAGCAGGAGAGTCAAACATGAGCCACAAGAGGCTCCAATCCAACCAAACCACCATGGAAATTGTAAGAATTTAAAAGAAAACTAATTTTTTTCTTCTTTTTTTTTTTTTATACTTGAAGTTTATTCGTTTTTTTTCATAAGAACAGAGAAACATATAAACCATACAGCAACGTAAACAGTGTCACAGTACATCTGAATTGACAGTCACTTTTCTATTACAATTCCAGGCAATTTACATTCTTACAGCATTTGGTACAGCATGTTAAGTTTGTTTTATTACACTGCACAGGTCGTGTGTGTGGTGTGTGGGGATGATCTTATATCTGAAAGTATAGCAGTAGTTTTGTCCGTTTTGCAATGTACGACTCCTTTTGTAGGCGTAGCAATCTTCTTTTTTTTTCAGAACGGAAGAGTTGTAGGAGAAGTTTTTGAGCACGTCACTGTATTTGACACCAGAAAGTATCATTGAAATGAGCTTCATGATGAGATTGTAGTGATTGTTTGGTTTTGTGATAATATAGACATTTTCCCGAGGTATACTGTTGCGCCACAACAAAGAAATACTTCAAAGTTTAAGTTTAAAAGGTCAATGTGGCTCTATTTTACCCGCTGACGGTGATACTGGGCTTCATGTATTTAACTCCCCTGTTTTGGGGTTTGCACTTGAAGCAAATCAAATATCCAATGCAGGCTTTTCCACCACTGGAGAATTTCTAATTCGCGTTCAAATTGCACAATTTGCCCACCTTGACTGTGATATGTTTCATTTAAGGCTTTCTCGTAACCTTTGTTAAACCGATCGCTTTGAGATTCTCTCTCTTTGAGATTCAACTCCAATCAGCAAATTTCTGGTTAAGATATTTCTTCTGTTATTAAATCCACATCTGGGAAGGAAAAGGCTTTTTTTCCTCCTTATAAACACACATTTTTGGGAGTTGGGAATAGAAAATACTGTCATTTCCCTTCAAATGTATTTGATTACATTGAGATAATGGTGCCGTTGAACAGTTTTTAAATAAATGCACTGCTGTACACTTTATATACACACACACACTGATGTGCTCCACATATGAGCCCCTGCAGAGCAGCTCCCACATATCACAGCGAGTCCGGGCAGGTCTGTGACACGGTGTGACCGGCGCCCTCAGGACAGCGGCCAGGAATGACTGCATCTACTATAAAAATAGCTAATATAGGAGTGTGAATCATTAGGAGACACCGGATTGTTGTGAACTTGAATGCTGCTCCAGTGCGGTAATTACGTGGCCCCTGGGGGTTTGTGGGAAGTTGTTTTTTTTGTTTCAAGTTACTTCAACAATTACCGTGGAACTTCATGAGAGTATTGACACTGAGAGGCAATTCTTATTCATAGTGGCAACTTTATCTACGTCACTAATTGAGCACTTGTTAGGACGGAACCTGCACTGCCAACACTGGTATTGTTTTTTTACTACAGTATGTTTATTGTACTTTATTCTACACTTTGCCGCCCCCATCATAGTTTATTTTTCTTGTATTTCATCTTACTGTATATTTTGCTCCCCTTAGAACTTTTTTTTTAGTCCTATTTTTTTTAATCTACTTATTATTACTCTTACTGTAAATATTTTTGGTCCTTAGGGTTGTTGATGGTCATTGTATATAAGATTCCTCTATTCTTACATAACTGTTTGCACACTTCTTGTCTTTCCTACTCATGAGTCCTTAAGAGCAGAATGTAACAAGAAAATTTCTCCTTTGTGAGATCAATAAAGGCTTATCTTATCTTATCTTATCTTATCTTATCTTATCTTATCTTATCTTATCTTACACAGTTGCTCTTTATCTTGTCTTGTCTTGTCTTGTCTTGTCTTGTCTTACACAGTTGCTCTTTATCTTATCTTTTCTTATCTTGTCTTATCTTATCTTATCTTATCTTATCTTATCTTGTCTTGTCTTGTCTTGTCTTGTCTTGTCTTGTCTTGTCTTGTCTTGTCTTACACAGTTGCTCTTTATCTTGTCTTTTCTTTTCTTGTCTCGTCTCGTCTCGTCTCGTCTTAGCTTACACAGTTGCTCTTTTCTGGACCTCCTCTTTTACCAGCTTCCATTAACTGCACCATTAAACTGCTGGTAATTTGATACCTGCATCGTTGCATTACTGGCGTAGCTACAAGATCAGCTTGGAGCGTGAATAATGTCCGTTTAAAGTGAAAATGCATTATTTTTGCGGTCTGATCTGCACACACACACACACACACACACACACACACACACACACACACGCAGATCTGCAGTCTGTTTACGCTAAAGATGTCAACACCCCACTGCCTCTACGCAGCGTTCCGGTACAACGACCTCGTCTCGCCGCACTTCCTGGACGTCATCGCCAACCTGTCGGGCTGCACGGCCCACCGCCGCTTCAACAACTGCTCGGACATCTGCTTCCACCAGAAGTACCGCAGCCACGACGGCACCTGCAACAACCTGCAGCACCCCATGCGGGGCGCCTCGCTCACCGCCTTCGAGCGCCTCCTGAAGCCCGTCTACGACAACGGCTTCAACCTGCCGAGGGGCGCCACCGAGCGGCTGCACAACGCCTACCGGCTGCCGCTGCCGCGGCTCGTCTCCACCGCCATGATCGGGACGGAGACCGTCACGCCGGACGACCGCTACACCCACATGCTGATGCAGTGGGGTCAGTTCCTGGACCACGACCTGGACTCGACGGTGGCGGCCCTCAGCCAGTCGCGCTTCTCCGACGGCCAGCTCTGCACCCAGGTGTGCACCAACGACCCGCCCTGCTTCCCCATCCAGTTCCCGGCCAACGACGCCCGGCAGCTGCGCAGCGGCGCCCGCTGCATGTTCTTCGTGCGCTCCAGCCCCGTGTGCGGCAGCGGCATGACGTCCCTGCTGATGAACAGCGTCTACCCGCGGGAGCAGATCAACCAGCTCACCTCGTACGTCGACGCCTCCAACGTCTACGGCAGCTCGCGGCACGAGTCGGAGGAGGTGCGCGACCTGGCGAGCCAGCGGGGCCTGCTCCGCCAGGGCATCATCCAGCGGACGGGGAAGCCCCTGCTGCCCTTCGCCGCCGGGCCGCCCACCGAGTGCATGCGGGACGAGAACGAGAGCCCCATCCCGTGCTTCTTGGCCGGCGACCACCGCGCCAACGAGCAGCTGGGTTTGACCGCCATGCACACGGTCTGGTTCCGCGAGCACAACCGCATCGCCACGGAGCTGCTGCGGCTGAACCCGCACTGGGACGGCGACACCATCTACCACGAGGCCAGGAAGATCGTGGGAGCGCAGATGCAGCACATCACCTACAGCCACTGGCTCCCCAAGGTTAACGGCCGCACGCTAACGTCAAGCTCTGGTGTACTTACTTACTTGTTTTTTAAAACATTTAATACTTTATCTTCACACAGATCCTGGGCGAGGCAGGCATGAAGATGATGGAGTCCTACGCCGGCTACAACCCCAACATCAACGCCGGAATCCTCAGCGCGTTCGCCACGGCCGCGTTCCGCTTTGGGCACACCCTCATCAACCCCATCCTCTACCGGCTGGACGAGGACTTCCAGCCGATCCCTCAGGGACACATCTCCCTGCACCGGGCGTTCTTCTCGCCGTACCGCATCGTGAACGAGGGCGGCATCGACCCGCTCCTCCGCGGCCTCTTCGGCGTCGCCGGCAAGATGCGGGTCACCACGCAGCTGCTCAACACGGAGCTGACCGAGAGGCTGTTCTCCATGGCCCACGCCGTGGCCCTGGACCTGGCCGCCATGAACATCCAGAGGGGGCGGGACCACGGCATCCCCCCGTACAACGACTACCGGACCTTCTGCAACCTGACCTCGGCGCAAACGTTTGACGACCTGAGGAACGAGATCAAGAATCCAAGCGTCAGAGAGAAACTGCAGAGGTAATGAGGCGCGAAGCAGTTAGACAATTTTTTGGTTTTTCCGTCTTGTGTGTTCTGTATAATAATATTTCGGAGCTGTTAGTGGTGGCTTAAAGGCCTCGTGAAATGTAAAACACTACTTTGCAAAAAACGATAGTTGGGGTTCTACTTCTAAGGTTCCTCCGACTCTGCCCCACCACTGTTGTTGCATAACAAAGTTATTTGAATTTTGAATCTCCAGCCGAGGAAGTCGGGGGAATCCTTCTTCTTCGTGGGCGTGACGTCACGAGTTGTGCAGATCTCCGTCTGTTGTGTTTATATCGGCTTGTTTCCCTCTTAAATATCCAAGTTTTTACAGTGTTTTGAAGTTATAGTCGGCGTTTTATGAGCCTTGATGAAAGATTGAGTCTGGAAGAGACCAAGAGAGGAGAAAAGGAGCATGGGCGGCGGGAGCCGCTAGCTCGCGCGGCTAGCGGGAGCCGCTAGCTCGGGCGGCTAGTAGACGATCAAGTAATACCTGGACTCATCTTCGGTGATTCCGCGCAGTCGGAAAAGCGCTTGGACGTGTTCGATCCAGGAAGCCGGTCGTTCTGCCAAAAGTCAGGAGCCTCAAAGCCTCAAAGGTGAAAACTGGCGGCTGCTGAGGCGAGGAGACGAGGACGAATGGAGGACGAAGCGTCTTCTGCTTCCTCAAACATGTTCCAGACGGGGTCACCGATGGCAGAACCACCTTCTGTGTCTTCTTCATCAATCACTGGATTTGAAATAACGATGATGATGAAATATGGTTAAATTCAGCCTCTTCGTGGTCAAAACTCTGATCCTCCATAATGTAAACACAACTTGGGTGTGTGCACAACTCGTGATGTCACTATTATTGTCAGAAGCTCCGCCCAGCAGAGGAGATATTTATCGGCTATTTTCTCGCAGATTGCCGTGTTTTAACATTTTACCCTTCGGCCAGTTAGCATGAAAAGGATCCTAGAAGCGACAGCCAGAGTGTTTTGGAGGTCGAGTTTTCATTTCACTAGGACTTTTTTAATTTGACACCAGCCTCATTTGTCATGGTCCCCCCCCCAATGTTGCCCTGCTGACTGTGTTTTCCCCCCCGGCAGGCTGTATGGCACCCCCCTGAACATCGACCTGTTCCCCGCCCTCATGGCTGAAGACCTGGTGCCCGGCAGCCGGCTGGGGCCCACCCTCATGTGTCTCCTCACCACTCAGTTCAAACGCCTGCGGGACGGCGACAGGTAGAGTAAGACTGCGACGAAGCACGGCTCGCTTGTCCACACCGCCGATCGTCATGTAAAATCTCCTTTTTCCCAGGGTTCTAATTCGGATTTTACCATAAAGCTTGAAAAGTTGCCACTCCCCCGAGTGCAAAGCGGGGGTTTGTTGTTTTTTTTTTTTTTTATGTCGGTACAAGTTGAAAGACGGGGAAAATGTCTTCCGTCTCTGTCCAGGTTCTGGTACGAGAACCCCGGCGTGTTCACCCCCGCCCAGCTGACCCAGCTGAAGCAGGCCTCCCTGACGCGGGTGCTGTGCGACAACGGCGACAACATCACGCGCATCCAGCACGACGTGTTCAACGTGGCCGAGCTGCCGCACGGCTACGGCAGCTGCGACGACGTGCCGCAGATCGACCTGCGCATGTGGCAGGACTGCTGTGAAGGTGAGAGCAGCGTTAAAAGCTCGGGGGGGGAAAAAACAAAACAATTCCTGGCAGCCACTCCCCTTTTTTTCTGTGTCGCCGTGATTAGCATGCTTAATGCTGAATAACATACATAAGCAAGGTTTTGCTGACATTAGAAGTTTGCATACAGTATACATTGCTGCACCTATCAACAAATTCTCAAAAAAAAAAAATTCTAATTTAAATTTGTATTGAATTTTTTTGTCAATAACAAAACGGCGCAAAACGAAACATATATACATGAATAATAAAGACAATAACAATGGCACACTGTACAGACTAACTAACCCCTCAGGATCTTGGTATTTGTGAGACATGACAAGACAACAACAAAAAAAACAAACACGATTTGGAGCTACAGCATTCATAGATGGAAAAGAAGTAAAGATCTCAGTCCACAACTATAAGAGCAGGTAGGATGTCATAAATCCTTATTTTTGTTATTGTCGCGAGTCAAGCTGAGTCAGTTCAACCCTTATATGTGATCTTTTTTTGCACATTCACTTCCGATAAATATGGCGTTTGAATTCGACTTTATAGTTGACTGTCACTGAAACAGTAATCCCACATGGCCGTCTCTTCCCACCAGTGTTCATTGTTCTCTGCTTGAGGAACGAGGCTCAAATATCCAGTCGCCTTCAGAATAAAATGAGTCGTACAGGCCAGTAAATGTTATGGGAATATCACCCAAAAAAGGAAAGTTTCTACTTGGATCTTGAATTGCTGTCAGTTGGATTTTACGTCGGCAATCAGACGTTTAAATCTCCGAGATATTTTTTTTTGGAACGATTTCAGAAATCCAGTCCCAACATATAATGCATAGCGTAGAAGAAGTCTGTTCTGTTAACACTGTTCCAGAGTAAGAAAGGATGTTTTCATCCAGCTTTTTTTTTTTTTTTTTTTATTATATACTCGCCTGTTAGTGTTGGCGATCTTCCTGACGAGCCGGAGGCACAAACTGTATACGTTGTTCTTAAACAACCGCGAGGAAACTCCTGAAAATAAACGCTACAGGTTTTCCACGTCTTCCCATCCGGCTCCATGTGAACATGTTTCCGCCCTCCTCCGTTGGCCAAGCGCTGTTTTTTCCATTCGGCACGCTAATGAACTCACAGACGGATCGTCTGCGGAGAAATTCTGCTCTGGACCCTGGGTTTAACCACGCGTTTGTGTTTTCGAATAAACAAAAGCCACTTTACACTCGCACCGGTTTCGCAATCTCGGTGTCGGCCAGTCTCTGCATGTTGAATTATGCGTTACTTTTTCAGCTGTGTGCAAAAAAATACAAATGGGCAGGGAGAGTCTTGGATTCTGCTTTCAGCATAAATGAACAGTCACTGCAGGATGGCGTAATAGAAATGTAGCTGGAAATGAGGTGCCTCGGCATATTTCGTGACGTGCCCAACAGAGAAGCAGCACAGCGCCTCTTTAATCCCGTCTTGGACTCCAGCCGTCGCCCTGTGTTGACATGTTGTACGACTGAGCTAATAAACAGACGATATCCTGGCTGGAGCTTGTTTTGATCCGTCTGCCAGATTTACAGCGAGTCGACTGCATGTGTGTGCTGGAAGTGGTTGTTTTGGGTTTTTTTTTTTTCCCCCTCAGATAGTCGCTCTCACAGTGTTATCTGATAGCCCAGCAGCCGGCTTCAAACGTCCCGATAAAGACGCAGCCAGGTTGACTCCATTCATCGGTTTCTGCCTTGGCGCTTATCGCGCTTCGGTGCGTTTTTAGTTGAGGGCCCACATGCTGGACCGCCAAAATATTGACCTTTTAATTGAACTTAAGACACTTTTCTTTGTTGTGGTTTGAGTATTGCCTATAGTTTTTACCAAATAGCAAATAATTACTCCAGAAAATGACTGTAATTTCAAAATAAAGGCCAATTTTAATGAAAAAACACAGTGGAATGTCCCGAAAAGTTCTCCTGCAACGTTTTAGAACTAAATGTAAGTAAAAAAATATAATTCAGGCAAATTCCAATGCAAGGTATTTAGTGCAAAGCGAGAGATCAAGAGCATTCTCAACAAAATATTGATTTACAATTTTTTTTTTAATGTTTTTTATTCTTCTCTAATGTTTCTGCTAATCCGACCGGAGTGACATCCGCAGTTCTTCTCTGTGGCAAACTTTGAGTATATGTGATGAAATTGCCTATAGTTTTTACCCAATAACAAATAATTACTCCAGAAAATGACTATAACTTCAAAATAAAGGCCAATTTTAATGAAAAAACACAGTGGAATGTCCCGAAAAGTTCTCCTGCAACGTTTTAGAACTGAATGTAAGTGTAAAAATATAATTCAGGCAAATTCCAATGCAAGGTATTTAGTGCAGAGCGAGAGATCAAGAGCATTCTCAACAACATATTGATTTACAATAAAAAAAAAAAAAGTTTTTTTTTGCTTCACTCTGTTTCCACTAATCCGATCGGAGTGACATCTGCAGTTATTCTCTGTGGCAAACTTTGAGTATACGTGATGAAATGGCCTATAGTTTTTATCGAATAACAAACAATTACTCCAGAAAATGACTATAACTTCAAAATAAAGGCCAATTTTAATGAAAAAACACAGTGGAATGTCCCGAAAAGTTCTCCTGCAACGTTTTAGAACTAAATGTAAGTGTAAAAATATAATTCATGCAAATTCCAATGCAAGGTATTTAGTGATGAGCGAGAGATCAAGAGCATTCTCAACAAAATATTGATTTCCGATTTAAAAAATAAAAATGTTTCTAATGTTTCCGCGAATCCGACCGGAGTGACATCTGCAGTTCTTCTCTGTGGCAAACTTTGAGTATACGTGATGAAATTGCCTATAGTTTTTACCCAATAACAAATAATTACTCCAGAAAATGACTATAACTTCAAAATAAAGGCCAATTTTAATGAAAAAACACAGTGGAATGTCCCGAAAAGTTCTCCTGCAACGTTTTAGAACTAAATGTAAGTGTCAAAATATAATTCAGGCAAATTCCAATGCAAGGTATTTAGTGCAGAGCGAGAGATCAAGAGCATTCTCAACAAAATATTGATTTACAATTTAAAAAAAATAGTTTTTCTAATGTTTCTGCTAATGCGATCGGAGTGACATCCGCACTTCTTCTCTGTGGCAAACTTTGAGTTTCCGCCGGCGTATGGGGGGGGGGGGTGGGGGTCTTGCAAGCGGCGTCCGGTCCCTGAGGGTTCTGCTTCAAGCTGTGAGAGGCGATGGAAAGCTATGATGTCTACATGTTTTCCAGAAACATTTATAAGGACAATTCTTTCTCGTATGAAGATAGTGGAAAAGAAGGAAATGTATAACAAAATGGTTTGTCGTTTTCTTTATTTTGTCAATCAAGCCTTTTTTACAATCCCACATGGAAAGAACCTATATAAATATATATGTTTTAATATAGGTTTTGATATAGGTTTTGAATATATGTGACATATATAAAATTGGCCGTTTTCCTATATTTTATGTACATATATGTACATGTATGTACATATATGTTGGGATCGGGGAGTTTTAAAAAAATCTACATTTAATTCCTTTATGTCACAAAATTCAGCATTTGAATGTTTCTCAGATTGTTTCCGGAGGTGAAAAAGTCTCTTCGTTTCCCGTTTGCTCCCCACAGATTGCCGGACCAAGGGTCAGTTCAACGCCCTGTCGTACCACTTCAGGGGGCGGCGGGCGGCCGAGCACAGCTACCAGGAGGACAAACCGGCCGCCAGCGACCAGGAGACCAGGTGAAGCCCTCGTGTTTGTCGGTTTCGGCGACTGTCGATGGGGGGGGGGTGGGGGGAGGGGTCTCGAGAACCCGTGAAGATTTTCAAAACGGTGGTTGCAGGTCGGCGGAGGAATCGCCGGAAAGCCCCGCCAACGTGACCGTCGCCTCCAAGAAGAGCGCCGAACCCTCGGCCAGCGACTTCCAGGAGTTCGTGTCGGACATGCAGAAGACGATCACCAGTTTACGGAAGCAGGTGCGTTTCTGCCTGTCCACACACACACACACACACACACACACACACACACACACCATGTGACACGAGGGGGCGCTCTGACGGAAGGTATTCCGCCCACGCCGGCCAGATCCACCGTCTGCGCGACGCATTTAGCCGCCGCAGACGGCCGGAGGCTCGGGCGGCGGATTTTGTTGTGGCGAACGCGAGACGGCGGGTGACATCAGAGGACGGGAGTTGATGGCAAAAGCAGATTTTTGAGTGAAGAACACCCACGCTGACACCCGGGACCGCATTCGCCGCTGTTTGTTGCATTAGCGCCGCTCCTTATGGTTTCTCTATTTGCTTTGAGAATCGATCCGCGCGTCCCGACAGGTGACGGCGCTAATGGATTTGCAAAAGAGGCATTTAGGCTCCAGACCAGGGGTCGGCGACCCGCGGCTCTTTGGGCCCTCCACTGCGGCTCCTGGAGCCTCCGTCCCACTGCAGTTCATCCCGGACGGACGTAGGGAGGCAAGGCGCCACCCAGAGCGCCGTCCCGCTACAAAGAGTGGAGGAAAATGTAGGCGGGTCGTGAACGACGCAGCGACGTGACGTCATTACGCAACAATAATTAGCATGAAGAACGCAGAATTGCGGCTGCAGGTCATGACAGCGGCTCAACTGGTGTCTGAAGCCGGGAGCTTCCTGTACCTTTCACAGTAAAACTGCTGCGCAGACTAAGAAATGGCTATCCTTGGACATACCAACTTTAACATTATGGTGGGAAACCACAGTGGAAATCTATAAGATGGAAGAGTTGACTGCTTTGGTTAATGATAATAAATAATGGTTGGTTTGATGCATGTGGGGGGAAGTGGGCGACACACACCAGTGCAAAAAGGCCCAATTACATACTCAAAATGTAGAACTATAGTTAGTCTTTCTTTTTTTCTCTCTCTCATCTTTATTGTTGATATCTTTTCTTTAATTGAGAAATAATTGTTGTCTACTGGTCCCTGTTCTACAATGTTCTGTATGTTTTATTGTGTCAAAATATAAAAACTCATAAATAAAGAATTAAAAAAAAACAACAAAAAAACGCTGCGCTGCGGAGCGCCGACAGTTCCAGGAGGTTCATTCCAGACTTGTTGAGAGTGACGGAACATTCTAGTGAATTACACAACAACTACAGGACATTGAACGCCACACCGCTCACACTCATGGTGCTAAAAATCCCAGATCTCCCACATGTATCTTCCATTTTAATAATGTGTAGCAATAAAGGAGCCGAGAGCTGCAATGCATTATGGGAGTTTCTGTTTGTTGTGTTTTAAATGTAATTATTGGGGGTTATGCTAGGTTTGTAGTGTCGGTAATTGTGTTTTTGTTGCTTAGTTCATGTAGTTTAGTTTATTAGTTGTAAGTCGTCAACCAGCAGTGAAGAAGGTTTTGTGTGTCGTGTCCTCCTGGGGGACTGTCAAAATAAAATGTGTGCGGCTCTCTGGGTGTTGTGTTCAGTGGGAAACCGGACCAAATGGCTCTTTGAGCATTAAAGGTTGCCGACCCCTGGTCTGTACACATTTGGGGGTTTTTCTACTCTACTGCTTCTTCTGTTTGAAGTGTAAATGTATTTTGTGCACTTCTACAGGCGGTGCACTGAAAGCAGGTCAGTGGTCAACTGCTGTATGTTGTCAGATATCTTGAAACGTGACCTGCTGCAAAGACCTGTAAGCAAGTTTCCACCTCACAGAAGATCAGTTATCTCATTTACACTGCGACATTTTCAAGGGAAAACGGGTACATTTGACTTTTGAGGGTCCGTTTACAGGACGTCTGTGTTGAAATCGCAGCTTTTTGAAAACGCATCCCAAGATTGAACTTTTTTTTTTTTAAAACAGCCGTGTTCAACAGTTCTTCTGCACATGTGCGAGCAGCTGGACAAGCAGCGGCAATGTCCGATTCCCCGAGTGTCGTGATTCCCAGTCCACGATCTCCTGGGACGACTTGGTAGTTTTATTTTGACAGTCGCCTGTAATAACAATCCAAACGTGGTCGTCTGTCCATATGAAGGTCCGTGTTCTGTCGTTATTGTTGTTGTGCGTGCACACGTGTGCAAAAAAAACAAAACAAACAGCACCCACTGGTGGCATGACGTGGAAACTACAGCGTTTTCAGTGTTTTGTTTGTTTTTTTTGCTGTCGCGAAAAGCCAAACAAAAACACAAAAAGTGGATCTTTGAGTGCTAATTTCAAAGCGGGGCGGCGCGTTTTCAAGCGTCCGACACAAGAACAGTGACGTTCATATTTATCCACAACTATTCTCAGATGGCAGGACGTGTGGCAAATTGACTTGTTTTACACAACAGCCGCGTCTGATTAAGAGTCTTCATTCGGCGGAACCCTCCTGAACGAACTTCGTACAAATGCTGATTTCTCCATGTGCTTTGGGGTTTGTTATGTTGGTATTGAGCCAGATGTTTGTTTGTTTTTTTTGTGTGTTTCTCTTCCATATATATCCACCCGCAGATTAAAAGACTTGAAGCCCGTCTGAGTAAGACCGACTGCACCGACAGCAGGGGGCGCGAGCGAACCGACGGCGAGCGGTGGAAGAAGGACCCCTGCACCACATGTGAATGCAGAGTAGGTTTCCACCGCCGGATCAATATGTGTGCGTGTGTGTGTGTGTCCTATCTCCTTTCCTATCCACTTTTCCTTAAACGCGTCAGTGTTTCCTCGGGTAAAGGAGGTTCTGAAGGAAGCACCGAGCCTCCTTTTCCTCCTTATCACTGAAACACTTCCCGGAGGTTCAGGAGAAGTGCGTAGGAAAGGAGATAGGAGGGACTATTAGGACGGATCCAGTGTCTCTTCCATGTAGGTTTTCAGGTAATTGGGATTCGGCAAACTGAAGCGGGAGGAAGAAGATCTGAGACACGACAGTCCAGCTCTCAACGCATCGTGTTGAAATAAATGTTTATGTAACGTAACGTAATTCTGCTCGGTGGTCGAACACCTCAGTCGTACATAAATCAACATAATCATCTCTAATAATGACGATAATAACATTTCCTGTTAACCGAGCGTTTTCCCCTGGTTCTCCTCGTCCTCCTCGCTCTCCTCCCCCAGGACGCCCAGGTGACCTGCTTCGTGGAGTCCTGTCCGGCGGCCGAGTGCAAACGACCCGTCAAGCTAAAAGGCTCCTGCTGCCCGGCGTGCCTCCGGCCGGCGGACGACCACGCGAGGCCGGACGAGTCGCCCTCAGGAGCCGTCTGACACGCCCACCCACACCCCCACCTCCAAACCCCTCCCCCCACTCTTCCCCCGCCGCCGTCGCCGCCGCGGAGTCGTCCATTGAAGCCGCGCACTTATCAGACAGATCGAGGGCGGAGATGAAACTGATCCACAGCCTCGACGGACCGACCGCCTCGCCTCACTTTTACTATGTTTCCACGAGGGGAGGGATTGGTTTTTTTTACATTTTTTTTTTTTTTTTGTGTTTTGGTTTTGGTTTTTACTCGCCGCCGCCCTGCGAGGAGCCCGGTGGCCCGGCGGCCCGGCGGCCCGGCGGCCCGGCGGCCCGGCGGCCCGGTCAAGATGGATTCACTGAAGCCGCGGGGCTTGATGAGCGGATGACGACCAGTCGCTGGATTACGAAAACTCCTCCTCGCTCGCCAGCGCTCCTGAAGCCCGGCTGTGTTTTACCCCCCCCCCAACCCCCCTGTCCACCACCACCTCCTCCACCCCGCGTGACTGACGCTTGACGACGGGGGGGGGGCGGAAAGGTCGCCGAGCGGGAAAGGGAAGTAGATCCGAGAAGGCGGCAGCCATTTTGCTGTCGCTCCAAAAAAACGAAAACAACAAAAAAAAATTCTCAGGTTAGAGATGCCGAAAACTGGTGCTATTCTCCCTTTTTTTTTTTTTTTTTTTTTGTTCCAGTATGATTTAATCACTAAACCTTCGAAGTATTGTCTTTTGTATGCAATATATACGCTCAGTATGTCTTTTAATGATACGTCACATGTGAGAGGATGGTTTTATTCAAGGTAAAAAGACTTTATATGAATAGAGTTACTTCATCTTTTAATCCACGGTGCTTTTTATATTCATGTTACGTACCTTTTTTTTTATTTTTTCCTCCCTTTTATCTTTTTTTTTTTTGCTTACATATGAAGATAATGTGAAGCCCTACAAAAATGTTTGTAATGCAAAACAAAACAAAACAAAAAAACCAACAAAAAAAAAAACGTCTACTGATTTACCGCTCCTCCGAACTTTTCTGAAACGACGCGTTTTCACTTTTAAAGCGACGCCGTGTGAAACGGGACCTCAAGCCAATTCTCAATCTACATATACATCTTTTTTTTCTTTTCTTTTTAAAAAAAAATCTATTGAACCATGTGTGAAACGCGGGACTGGCGCAGGGAAGCAGGTTAAATCGAACGCGAATGTAATGTTGTGCAAATTATTCAGACGCGAAGCGTGACGTGTGTCGCGGTCAAAACGAATCTCACCAATCACTTGATTAGTTCCGATCATGTGGGAGGATTCCGGGAAACCTCAGACTTCTTTCTGTGCTTTAAAGACACGATGGCCGTGGTTTAATAGCAAGATATGAGTGTGATACAAAATTTTTTTTTTAAATATATTATAAATATTCATAATTGAAAATTGTACCATGCAAAAAAATTTTTTTTTATAATTTTCTGGGCCGAAAACATTAAAAATATGTAGTGACGTACATAAAAATGATGAAACGCTACAAAACGGAAAGAGCGATGGAGATCTTTTAAAGTTTGTCTGAAGACGATGAAAGAGTTTAACAACCAGAGAGAGACACTTTCACTTCGAGAACCATTGGATTTATATCATAACGCCACATTAACTGTCGGGTGAAAATGAAAAAGAAAATTGCAGAATTTGAAGTATTCGATTGGCCCGATGCCGCACATGACCTCCCCCCCTCCCTCCTTCCCTCCCTCCCTCCTTCCCTCCCTCCCATCCAAAACGTCTGATATGTTTTCTTTGCGCATTGAATCAGTTAAAAAAAGAAAAGCGTTTAAAATGATCTGCACATCATCGCACTCTGTTCCTCAGTACTTCCTGTTCCGTCGCCGTGCCGACGGCTCCGGTTTACACGAGGACGAGCTCGCACGCATTCCTCCGCCAAGCGTCCACTCCTCCTCCTCTTCCTCCTCCATTTCTAGAGAACCGTTTCTGTGTCGATACCCGGTTAGGACGTGGCCCCACCCTCCTCCTCCCTCCCCTTCCTCCTCCTCCACCCTCCCCCTCCTCCACCCTCCTCCTCCTCCACCCTTCTCCTCCTCCTCCTCCACCCTCCCCCTCCTCCACCCTCCTCCTCCTCCACCCTTCTCCTCCTCCTCCTCCACCTCCACCCTCCTCCCCCTCCTCCTCCCTCCCCTTCCTCCTCCTCCACCCTCCCCCTCCTCCACCCTCCACCTCCACCCTCCTCCTCCTCCTCCTCCTCCCACTTTCTTTGCCATATTGCAGAATTCAAGGATGGCGTGACGTCGCCTTGGCGGAGCGCGGCCCCTCTGACCCTCATTCCACTGTAATGGAAGCCATATGAGCGGAAAGCAGGCGTAATGTGGGGGTGGGAAGGGGGGGGGGGGCAGATTGGGATCTTGTGTCAATCAGAGCAGGGGGGGGGGTTTATGCTTCGGTGTCTCTTCAACACAGACAGACGCACTCGCTTCACGGAATGAAGTGGAAGCGACTACAGTATCTGTGTTTTTCTTATATATATATATATATATGGGGGGGGGGGGGGTCACATTAGTGTCAGGTTGAATGTTTAAACGTACGGTAGTTCAGAAGGGTCGCTCCAATCTGCCGAACAAGATCAACACAAAAGTCACAGTGGAAGCAGAGGGTTTAAATTGTGAAATGTCACAACCACAACACCCCCCCCCCCCACACACACACACACACTGCTCACTTCCTGTTGTTGTGGTGACCCTTCTGATCGCCTGTACAAATATCAGTGTTTTTGTGTTTACAGTTGTGTATTTGTCTCTGCTTCATTGTGTTGTGACTGTGACTTCTTTTGTGGTTTCCATCCTTTTTTTTTTGGAGGGAGGGGCTTGTTTATTTGTTGTTGTTTTTTGTTTTTTTTAACCTCCACAAATCCCCGTTGACCCTCCTGTTGGGAGCCACTGTCCTACAACACTGTAACATCCCCAACGTCTGTGTCGTTTATTTTTTTTCCTCATCACCACTACTCATATTCATGCATCTATTGTGTTTTTGTTGTTGTTGTTGTCGTCATTGCATCATGGTTTCCTCTCCAAGTGTCAATGGAATGCACTGCTCCGCGAGACTGAACATGCTTCACCTACACTTCTCCCCCTCCACCACCACCACCACCTCCACCACCACCAGTGGTCAATGTGGATATACCCGTCAGCTATCGTGACAGTCGTATTGTACCTTTTGCCAAAGAATGGTTTGCACTGTAATGTATGCCTCTCGACAGTAATAATAAATAAATAAATAAACAAATAAACAAGCCACGTTTACAGTGTGGACATGTCGCTGCCTGTTCTTTTGCCAGCTCCTGGGCTTGGCACGAAACTGTGCTGGGGGAGAAAAAAAAGGATTTGCATTAAAGTCAATAAAAGTCATCAAAAAGTCGTCGCTTCTGAAAGCGGGAGTGTCAAACGTGCAGCCCGGCTTCTAAGCAACGTGCTCGTGTGCATATTGTTGAAATTGTGCCTATTTTAAGTTTTGCATTTGTATAAGAATGTTTTACAAAGGATGTTTATGTTGTTTTTTGGCCCCGAGTAGGGATTGGCCCCCGCTGAGTAAGCACATTTTCAAAAAGTTGCATTTTCTCCATTTCCACTGAGATGGAGCATTTTCAAAAAGTTCCACATTAAGATCCATTTTCAAAAAGTTGGCCAAGCAAAACTAAACCTTTTTTTTTGTCTTGTCTTGAAAACGCTGTTGGTGGTTAAAAACGGTTTGAATGTAAGCTTTTTCATAATGTTTTGCACTCCAGTCAAGAAAAAGAAATTGAGTTTTCAAAAAGATTTTATTCACTGTATTAAATTACCATTTTATCGGTTTGGCCCACTGGAAATTCGGTCGTACAGTAAGTGACCCCCCTGAACTGAAGTTGTCTAAAATCTCTTGGAATAAAGTCGTTAAGCCTCATTCTAATGGTTTAAAATCCTCAATGGTTTTGACTATTTATTTCTTGTCTTATTAAGATACTTAACTATGTTCTTCCTTACATTTCAACAAATCACAGCTAAAAAAAAAGCAAGACGTCCTCGTGGTTCCCTCCGGAACCTTTCTCAGGTGTTTCAGAGGACACATTTGCTCAAACACCCTGTGGAGGACAACAAACGATGGCAGGTAAGCACCGCCAATATATTCATTACTGCTTTTTACACAGTTATGGATATTTTTCATGGGTCTTCTGGTTAGATAATTATTCTTTGACGAGCAGGTTGCTTTCTGGAAGATTTAAATGTCCCCAAAAAATGTCAGGACTTGTGCAACATGTCCAGTGTTCCGGAATAACTGGTTCCCATGTTAATTAGTGACCAACGTTCCTTGTTGCTGTTGGTAGATGTTAAAAACCCGAGAGAAATTCGTAAGTGTGCTGCGAACGCTGTTTAACCGCATTTGCAATGAAGTTTCGAAAAGTCCGACTTTTTCGTGTGTTATCTGCCGCAGCAACGTATTACGTCGGTCACCAATTAACACGGAAGCCAGTTAATCCGAAACACTTGTCCGCGACCGAGTGAACAAGGTTGTATTTTAAAGGTGCAAGTGCACAATTGCAAATGTTTAGTCTTGTGTAAAATACAGTGAAATGTAAAAAAAAAAAAAAACTCCAGTAGTTTATTCGTATAATACATGTTTTTACACCCTGACAGCGCGGCTTTGAGAATAATGCTAGTTTGTTAGCGTCCATGACAGCATCAGCTTGGGGTTCTGTGTAGTGTTAGAAATTTGTTAAACTTAAACAAACTTAAATTTGTTAGAAAATAGTTTGTTGCATGAAAAGAAAAGAAAAAACCTATATTTTCTGTCATTTTCCTGGCACCTTGGCCATATTGAAGCCTCTTTGCCGGCCGGTTTTGGCCCAAAGGCCTTATGTTTGACACCCTTGTCTGTAATTAACTGTTAATTGAATGACATAAAAAACCATATGCGTCACCGAAACCTTTCGTTCCGTCACCGCAACTATTTTATATATTGAATTAGGAAATTTGCACCCCGAGCTACAATGGTGGCAATAGTAAAATGTACTCTTAGCATGTGGGAGCGGTCCAAGCCTACAGAGTCGTTAACGTCGCTTCCTCTTTTCTTTTTCTCTATTTTTCCCCCTCTGGTTTTCTCTCCAGGCTCTGACATGAGAAACGGCCAAATGAGGTGCAGACAAACAAAAAGCAGCTGTGAAGTTCTGGGGGAATGGATGTTTGCAAGGTGAGTAATATCAGCGATTGGCGAAGCTCAACCCACGTATGTTGCTGCTGCTGCTGCAGACTTTTTAGTCCCGTGTGGCTTGTAGAAAATTGCCCCTGCTGTCATGCTCAAATTGGCACTTGTGTTTTATTATCCCTCTCTTTTTTTTGTTTGTTTTCCTCCTCCCATCTCCATTCTTGTCCTCTATCTTTTCCTGCTTTTGTCCGCACCCCTCCTCTTCCACCTCTTCCCCCCCCCAAGCGCTGGCAGCTGAGCCGCGAGTGGACGCAGCCGCTGGAAGGAAAACTGGACCAGGAAATGAGGTTTCCAGTGGCTGCATGGATAAAAGTGCCTCCATCTTTTGAGTCCAGCCGGAAAACGCATTAAAGAAAGAAAAAAAAAGAAGAAAAGAACAAGCAACCTACCTTATGTAAGGTAACAGAGGTCCAAACATGCTTTTAGCACACATGCACACCAATAATCTTGTTGTGGTTTCCCTTCGGTCCGCCGGCTGCTGCAGGTCCACGTTGTTTGAAATGAAAATCTGGTTATGCAAGAAAAAGGAAGCGCTTTGGGTGTCTGAACCTTCATGCAGACTTGAAATACAACCCAGGAGTGATCCTTCCACATCTGAATCTTCACCCAGAATGCTTCAGATCTGGAGGATTGTGGCTTTCGGGGGTTTGGAAAGGACGCAGGCCCGCAGCTGCACAGTCCTGGTTTTTTACCCTGCGAGCTCCCCCCCCCCCCCCTACCCCCACCTCTCTTTCCCACTCATCACATACTGGAATTTCATTTAGGCAATTGGCTCTCAGCGTCGCACCTCTGACTCGCCAAGCTGGGGAGGAGGAGGAGGAGGGGAGGGGAGGGGGGGGGGATTCTTTCCCCTCGCTAATGGAACGTCGCTCTCATTTCCAGAGCGAGGCGGATGAAAGAGAAGAGAAGTGGTGTCCCGCTTGGGGGGGAAATAGGTTTTTTTTGCCTCTCAGGACTCAAACGGCTGCGGCGATGGCTTGTGACCCCCGGCGGGTGGGGAATGTCATGAGATGGCTTCCCGCTAGTGTTTTGGCTCCGACTCTCTGGGGTTTATTGTGCAGGTTTATCTGTTTGCCACAGGCAGTTGCAGTATGTGGAAAACTGGTCGGGACGGCAGAAGCCCGTCTTACCTGATTGGAGTTACATGTGAGATGCAAGTCAAACAGTCTCTCAGGGACGTCTCAGCATGCTGACCTTTAGCAAAACAAACGCAAAAATCTATATTCAAATTGGAAATTGTGTTGTAGATTTGTTGGGAAAAGCTAAAAAACAAAACAAGGATGGGTTCTAGTTTTCTTGGATATGTTAAAATGGAAACTTCACATTATTCAGGGTCGTATTTTCTTCATTTGGTTTTAAACACTCGTTCTCTTGAAATGACGAACATTCTCATCAAAAGTGTCTCGCTTCTATGCCTTTTTTGTAAATATTACGCAAATGGTGTTTATTTCTCCGGCACGCGTTGCCGCCACTCAGGAACTCTCTGATTAGCTTTGGAATATTTCCATTGTCGCTGCGTTCTTTCTTTTTTTTTTTTTCGGAGTTTTGTTTTTCCATCTGTCCGCTGGACTCGGTGGAAACTTTTTTTTTGGCCTCTTTCCCCTCTTGAATGCTGGAAATCACAACAGGAACAATTACAAATGAGTCACTGTGTGGTTGGAAACCTTCTTTCACGGCTGCCAGTTTCTACAGTTTGCAACAAGAATTTCGGAAACCTGGTGCAAATTGCATCATGTTTTTCGGGGACAATATTAACGATTGAACAATTTTTACGTTAACATTTTTGAATATGAAGAACAAAAAACAGCTTGTTTAAGATGACACGAGGTCATCATGGTTTCCCTCTCTATAATCAGCAACCCCCCCCTTCTTCTTCTTCTTGGGTTTGAAGTTGCACGACCGCCATCCGCTGGTTCCAGCTCCAGAAAACGTGTTTTTTTTTTTCTTCTTCTTTTGAGTTTAATGGCAGTTTGCCTCTATAAAGTTGCAATATTACCACCAGATTCTGGTTCTATCTTCAGTTTCCCACTGCTCTCATCATCCCTGATGACTGCTTCCCTTCTTCTTCTTAATAATAATAATAATAATAATAATAATAATAATAATAATAGGCCAATAAAGAATGAAACTGCTCCACTAGTCAAAAAGTTGAACGGAATTATTGAGTCTCCTCTGTCATTTAATAGTGTTTTGAAGCAAATATGATATTCGCCCTCAGGAGATGGCATTTACAAGTCTTATTTTGAAAGGCAAATTGCTGACTTTCTGTTGAATTTAGGCCAGGGGTATCATGAGAGAGGGCTGGGGTTTTTTTTTTTTTTTGTGCTATCTACTGTATGTATATCTATACTATCTATATATTTTCTTCTGGAGAAAATCCTGGTTGTCCTGAACCCCCATGTCTTACTTGTCCTCCATCCTGCTGGCCTCCACTCGTCCATCGCCTCAATCCTCCTGGTTTATCTCAGTTTGTAGCTCGTCAGAATTCCATCCCACTGCATCATCAGTTTTGAATAATACTCCATAGAAATGTCTCTGTGTGGACTTGTGGTGTTGCACCAACTTCCATCACAAACTCTTAATTGAGAAAACTTGTGATGATTTTCGTGGAAAAGACCTCATACATTCCTCCTGCTGTGCCTCTCTGAATGACACAGCTATGGGGGGGTTTGAACATTGATTCTGAACACAAGTCATAAAAAAAAAAAAAAATGGTGTTCAACCTTTTAAAACCCTCATTTCCCTTCAGCGGTTAAACAACTTCATGAGTTTTTGCCAACGATGGCGTCATCCAGTTGTTTTCGCTTTGCAAGAAAACAGCATCGCCACTTGTTTTCCGATGGCGTCGCCACTTAACAGCGTGTGAAGCCTGTTGTGTGTGTGAAGGCTTGATGAGTTTGCCGCCCTCCCTCGTGCACGTTCCCTGACGTCACACTCGTTTTTTGTTGTTTTCAGTTGCCAACGTTAGACGTAAACTTAAAGTCCTAGTGAAATGTAAAACACTACTTTGCAAAAAACGATAATTGTGGTACTACTTCTAAGGTTCCTCCGACTCTGCCCCACCACTGTTGTCACATAACAAAGTTATTTGAATTTTGAATCTCCAGCCGAGGAAGTCGGGGGAATCCTTCTTCTTCGTGGGCGTGACGTCACGAGTTGTGCAGATCTCGATCGGTTGTGTTTATATCGGCTTGTTTCCCTCTTAAATATCCAAGTTTTTACAGTGTTTTGAAGTTATAGTCGGCGTTTTATGAGCCTTGATGAAAGATTGAGCCTGGAAGAGACTGAGAGAGGAGAAAAGGAGCACGGGCGGCGGGAGCCGCTAGCTTGCGCGGCGAGCAGGTAGCGGGAGCCGCTAGCTCGGGCGACTAGTAGACAATCAAGTAATACCTGGACTCATCTTCGGTGATTCCGCGCAGTCGGAAAAGCTCTTGGACGTGTTCGATCCAGGAAGCCGGTCGTTCTGCCAAAAGTCAGGACGCCTCAAAGCCTCAATGGTGAAAACTGGCGGCTGCTGAGGTCAAGGTCAAGGTCAAGGTCAAATTTATTTATATAGCACATTTACAAACAGCAGCCACTGCCCCAAAGTGCTGTACAGATCCATACAATAAAACAATACACATTTAATACAAATAGAAAAATAAAATCAACATGAGAGGCTTCGTCCTCCATTCGTCCTCGTCTCCTCGCTGAGGCGAGGAGACGAGGACGAATGGAGGACGAAGCGTCTTCTGCTTCCTCAAACATGTTCCAGACGGGGTCACCGATGGCAGAACGACCTTCTGTGTCTTCTTCATCAATCACTGGGTTTGAAATGACGATGATGATGAAATATGGTTAAATTCAGCCTCTTCGTGGTCAAAACTCTGATCCTCCATAATGTAAACACAACTTGGGCGTGTGCACAACTCGTGATGTCACACATAGCGCTGTTTATCGGCTATTTTCTCGCAGATTGCCGTGTTTTAGCATTTTACCCTTCGGCCAGTTAGCATAAAAAGGATCCTAGAATCGACAGCCAGAGTGTTTTGGAGGTCGAGTTTTCATTTCACTGGGACTTTAATTCCATCCGCGGCTGTGACTCGGCGCTGAACGGAGCACGTTTTGACCCCCGCCTCCCTCCTGCAGGGACTCTTTCTTCCTCAGTATGAAAAAAAATACCAAACTCCTCTCCCAGGTCTGTTGATGCTAATTGATTCAACAGAAACGTACCTCCGGACTTGAAATGTCAGCGAAGCCGGTCGACTGATAAGAGGAATACGGCGATTCTAACGTTGCGTCGTGATTTGAGGAGGACAACGCAGACCCGACCGGCGACTCGTCGGCGGTCGGAAGCCAAAGCCGACCTCACGTGAGGGCTGACCGACGACGGAACCGGCAGACGGGACGACTGGACTGCGTGACCACCAACTGACTGGCCCACTGATACGCCCGCCGGCTGATTTGCCCGCATTCCTCGGCGGATGCCAGCAGAGCACAGTCTGACCCAGCGTGATAATCCCCTCGCTGCCAGGACCCCTAATCAGTTCTCCTCCAGACCTAAAACCTCTCACACACACACACACACACACACACACACACACACACACACACACACACACACACACGCTGAAGGAATGTATGTTCGCTCGGCGCACAAACACATACGCCGCGACGCCAAGAAGGATCATCAGTCTTACAAGACCTCTAACGTTTCCTGAAAAAAAAAAAAAGCGAGAGACGTGCTGGATGAGATAAGTTAACTTTGGCTGGCGCGTCGTTCCCCAGTCGTCAGGGAAATGTAACTGGGTTTTTTTTTGTGAGAAAAGAGCCTTAAATTACCAAAAAAAAAAACCCACTGAGAGGTACTTGGAGGCTGTGGATAGAAAAGACAAATTTAAACAAACACACAAAGGGGGATTTTATTGAGGGGAATCAGCGAGTCCACATTGCCAGATGCTGTCATCACCGAAAGGAAACGACGTCGGTTCAGCGAGTTGAACTGTAACGCTAAATCATTAAAAGATACCGCCACTCTTCTTCTACTCTGGCCCGACAGGCCGCGCCGATGATTCCCGGGTTTTCATAGTAATACTTAGCAGGTAATGAGAGCTGCAGATCTGAAACCTTTATGCAGGATTTGCTTCTTGAAATCGCCTTGGAGCTGTTTATGCAACAGCGTTTTGGAGTTTTTGCGTTTTGGTTTCGGAACGGTTTTGTAATTAGAGTCCCAAGTCCCAGGAGGATATGGACTGGGAGTCATCTGGGGGCCGCCATTGTTATTGTCCATCTCCTCCATGCATGTGCAGAAGAGCTGTTTACTACAACTGCACTGCACAAGAAGTTTTTTTTGGTCAGTGATTCCCAAGCTTCTTTTTTTTTGACGCCCCTCTGGATTCCAAAAGTCTGTGCTAAAACGTTTCGGTAAAGCCAAACGAGTCATTTTCACATGTTTGGTCGAGAATCGTAAAGCTCCATTGACTTGGTGTGGATTTAAACTGGACCTTAATGAGTTGGGGAAATGTTGCTTCTGGCCAATATGTGGGTTTTTGGAAAAGCCAAAAGTAAACAACAAGAAAAAAAATGCAGCTAATGCGCCAAGGTTTCATTATGAATATCTGGAAATGTGGACTTTGAAATGAGCTAATACCTTTAGAACCTCTCTGACGTTTGAAATAAAAATGAATCCACCTGTATGTTGCTACGTCACCTGGCTGGAAAAGCTGATTCTCTTGGGTCGCTTCGAAAGGTCGTCCACTCTTCGTGCCAGCCACGTCGCATTACGTCACTCAAAAATGAAGAATAGTGTTATTCTCATGCTTTCCATTGCTGTGCCGCAGTGTCGTCCCTGATGCACACTGCCGTGTCCCTCTGGTTCAGTACAGTAGCTCTGTATTCTCAATTCGTCACAGATTTTGAGTAAATGGGAGGTTATTGCTCATACTGTTTGAAATCAGATCTCCTTCCGTTCTCGATTGGAGGAAATATTCAACAACTACAGATCACAGAATGACGCCAAGATGCACTCATTCATTTTAATTGAGTGAGAGAAAAAAAAGTATTTAGGGGCTAATTTACACGGCAACAATTTCACGTGAAAATCGAAACGTTCGTCGCATTTTGTGCAATGGTGCTCCAACTCACTGAAAATGCAACTTTTTGAAAATGACCCCCATTGTGGAACTTCTTTCTAAAATGCTCCAGCTCTATCGCCACGGAGACGACAAACGGTGCTGCCGTTCACGCGCACCACAGCCATTGGAACTTTTTCTGAGACGAAAATGCCCCCCAAAAATATTGCGTTTGCTTACGGCCGTCGTGCGCAGGCGCAACTTTTCAGAACCGCCGGTACCTGCGACACTCACCCGGACGGGGCAACGCGTACACCGTCTGGTTAAGACACGGCGTGTTATTGTTCTCGTGAAGACCCCGGTGTCACGGAACGGCGAACAGCTCCCGCTGACCGGGCTCAAATCACCATGGCAACGTGTCACGCTGCCACAATAAAACCCTTCAAGACAAGACGACTCCCGCCAGAGTGAATCACAAGTCATCTGCGGCCTCGGAGTCCAGAGCAGTGACTTCATTAGCAAATGCCAGATGTTTACACGAATATCGTCGAGTGCTTAAAAATAGCCGCCTCGTGAAAAGGCGCCACAGATCCGCATCGAGGGGAGTTCATACCACTTAGTCAGCGCGGCGCCGAAGATGGCACCGAGCGCTACGCTGTTAAAGCACGTCCGTAACATGTGATACCCATCCAGCGTTATCTGGAATGAGCCCGGGGCTAAAGGGGGGGGGGGGGGGGGCTTTAAATCATCAACGTAAAACGCTCCTTAACAAGTTGTCGTTACTCTGAAGATGAATAGATACTCGTATATCATCGGACGGCATAGTTGCTCACTGACGGAGACTGGGGAGAATCAGCAGGGGGTCAAGACGACGCGACTGGAGGCCAAAGTAGTCGTTTTTACACTCCGACCGTGAGAAAGCTTTACAGTTAAGGAGAAGTCGGCAGCTGAACCGATCTCCTATTTTCACATCGGCAATAGATCAAACTGGTAGGAACAACAGCCTCCCACACTGCAGTTCACCTGAACTTTACAGAACACTTAGTGTCTTTCCACTTTTTTTCTAGCTCTGCAGTGGACATTCCACTGTATTTTGCACCAGAAGGCTTCATTAAAATTGGCTTTATGTTGAGATCCTCGCCATTTTCCACAGTAATTGTTTGGTTTTGCAAAGCATTTTCATTACGTTTACTCTGCACCACAACAAAGACAAACGTTTAAGGTTTACAGTTAAAGGTTATTTATTCCGACACTGTCTTACCGGCCAAGCCCTCTCAAGACGACCTTTCTTCATTTTGATGCTTTAGAATTGTTAATTTTCCAAAATCCGAAGTGCAGATTAGTGATATTATATGCAATTTGAACTCTCCAAATGTAAGAGTCCTTCAAAGGAATACAAAGCATTGCAGTTGTGATATGATGTTCTAATCTTTTAATGATTCTCATGACTTAAAAGCAGAGCTTTCAGTTTCTCAAATATTTTCCTTTGCGTTCAGGTATTCCGACCTGCATTTGGTGGCTTTTTGTTGTTTTTTTGTTTTCCCCAATAGGTTCTTTCCAAAACTGTTTAACTATGATTAAAACTCATCGTGGCTCTAGATTTTCCCATATTTTTAAATATCTACTTTATGCCATAAGTTGAGAGCAAGTGGAGATCACAGTGTTGCCTTCCAGAATAATATATACCAAGAAAATATACAGTGGCTTCAAATATTAAGTTCTTGTCTTTCTTGTCTTTCTTGTCTTTGTCAACCGCTCCAAAGGTTCACGCTTCTTCCGTCGCCTTTCCGTTGGGGGTACTCGGGACAATTTTGAGGAGCCGTCTGCTGATTGGTCAATTATTTACGACATACGCGTAATATTTTAATATGTCGGCCGTTTGAATCCTCTGTTAGTATATTCAGCTTTGCACTTTTACTTATTTATTTTGTTGTTGTTGGGACTCTTGGAACCAACACAGAAGTTGCAGCCGCAGCTCTGTGGCCACAAAAAAAAAAAAATAGAAAAAGAAGTTAACAACTAGCGCAAAGCAGAGGATGTAAACAACAACAACAACAACAACAACAACGCGCAACAGATTTGGGTCTGGGTACGTGTTGTCGTACCGCTAGAAACAGGGCGTCGGTGAAGAGCATGAACAGAATGAAGAGGCAGGTTTGTAGAGGGATTCTTGGAGGAGATATACTGCATGTTATACATGGGGATGCATCAGGATGAGTACAAGTACTAAGCTCTAGCAAGTTGCCGATTCCGAGTCCCGATACAAGTACTTAAAGCCTGATTCATAATTACATACGCAAGCTTTGTGCATGAATCAGGCAGCATTGACAAGCGTGAGTACTATGTGCAGTATCGGTATTGGTATCGGTACTGTTATCGGTGCATCTCTTGTACATTCCCATGAGAAACTTTTAAGTTAAGTTAAGCAAACAGACCTTAACGACAGCGGCTATTGTTACCTCGCCAGTTCATGGTGTATAAAGGCCGTTATGAGGTTAGCGGGTGAGACGGTGGTTTCCTAACCCTGAAAGATCGCCGTGTGGTCGACACACTGTCACCTTTTTCCCAGGGTAGCTAGCTCATGGTTACACACACACACACACACACACACACACACACAGTTCATAAGATGTGTGAACTGTGTGGATCTCAGTAGGTGAAATTAAAAAGGTAAAGAATCACAATATATGAGGAGTTTTTTTTTCAGTTTATTTCATTAGGGAGTACAGATAATATGAAGGAACCCAAAGTAACACATAAAGGGCAAAACCAAAATGTAGCTCACTGAGGACATCCAGTGGATGAAAGCAGAACTGGCTCATTCCTCTACTCTTGTCAAGTTAAAGAAAGTCTTCAGTTGGCCATTTCCTCGTCTCCTCTGGATCTGATCATCTGTGATTTATTCAAGTTGCCACAGATGTGTGTCTCCCCCCCCCCCCCCCCCCCCCCCCCATTCATCCCATGCAGGTGCTCCTGTACCTATTATTGAGGTTTCCCACACACAAGGCTTTATGATTAAAATCAACAGTGTCGATATGTTGATGTTACCAAACATTTAGTTGAGCTTAAACTTTACTTCAAGTCTTTCAGTCTGTCTTGAACAAAGAGGATTAATTTTAGTTTATGAAATGCACTCATGTTTGTAAATCTCCACAACAGCATCCTTTCCTTTGGTTATAAAAAAAATCTTAATTATTATTAACTGCAGCTTGGTCTGTATACAACTTTGGCGCTTTGATTCTGTGTTCATAACAAAAGTAGATCCAACACGCAGGAAAGACGAGTCTGTGAAAAGGATTCAGCTTGAACTCATTTGTAACCTGGAGTCATTTCCCCCCACATCTGTTTTGAACTCTACTGTTTGTACTTTATGAAAAGGAAAATGTTGTTTTTAGTGATATTAATGACAATTTAGTTTAAAAAAAAAACTATTTTTTTAAGTTAACTTTATTTCCTGTTTGTTTTGTGTGGAGCAATGCTTGAAGGAACTTCCCTCTGGAATTATTAAAGTTATTCTATTCTATTTTACAACCACCATGTGATTCAGAGTTTACAGTTTAATAATAATAAATATTATTATCACATGTTTTCAAAAAGACATTTGCTTAACGTGGCTAACTAAGGCTTAATAGGCAGCTGGTTCTTTTTAACTGGTTATGATAACGCAAACATTTCAGTGGTTTCATTTTAGCAGTTTAATCGGTGAAAGGATTAGTGTGAGTTGTTTATCCGAGCTGTTTTCGTTTGACATGAATATTTGACATTTGTCTATGACCTTTATCACTAGATGGCATCTTTGTCTGTCAACCCTCTTTAACCACAACAAAGCCGAGAAATCTGCTGCATAGACATTTTTGGATTATATATTTTTTTGGGTCTCTCACCTGCTGAGCATGTTGTGTGGGAAGACTTTGACCTGAAGTTCAAAGTACAAACACAACTTCTCCCTTCACTGTCAAAAAAAAATCAGTATGTGTACAGTATTGTGCATAAAACATGAAGTTGTCAGTATAGTAAGAAATCATTTGCCATAGTAGGGTGATTATGGCTGAAAATGACTTGAATATTCTAAGAAATTGCAGATATATGATCTCAATATCTTGTGATAGTTATGACAATGTTAAACGTGATTATTTTAATGCATAGATTGTCAATTTACAATCAATATAAATCGGGAGAATAGTAAAAATGTGCAATATATCTTGTGTAGCCTCGTCACATGTTAGGATACATCATTAATATGAACCGAAATGAACATTTCGTAGTTTTTATTCAGTGACGTGTCAATGTGAAGAAACAGAACAACCACAATGCACAGGTAAAACTAAACATTATAAATGAACACAACAAAATGTAAAATGTGTATTCGGGAAATATATGCACAGAAATACAAGTAAACTAAAGGAACAAAGGGCTTTGTTGACTTTGGCACATCAAAGACAAAGTAAAACGCCTCCAGTCTCTCTGCTTTCGCATTATGGAACAAATCTGGCCCCGTTGCACGATGTTGAACGTCATTTTCATGTGAAAACTCTTGTAATTACAGTAAAAACCATTAACCAACAAGGAAGAAAAAAATGAAATCAGTGGACATTCAGATTTAACCATTAAATATGATATCACCTGTGGAGAATTTAGGTGGAATCAGCAATTTGAGTGTAAAATACTGCCCCCCCCAAAAAATCTAAACTTTCCTTTTGCTTCTGCTTCAAGACATTTGAGAGAGCTGGCTTGTGTTTTCTGCTCAAAGTGGAGATTACAACTGGATTTCACTGACAGTGCACCATAACATTTCAACATAGAGGCCAAACGTTAAGGAAACATAACTGAAAACAACAAAGCCAACAACTGCTTTACTTCAAAAACACTGCTTGAAAAAAAAAAAAAAACAATCCTGCGCACAAAACATCAACATCACACACATAAGCTTTTGTACATTTCCAGCAAGTCACGTGGCGATTGCAACTTGACGACATTATTGAATATTGCAGGTTAAACTCACAGGAAGCAGCCCTGGTAGGTGTGAAGGGCTCATTCGGTAATTTTTCAAAATAAACGTTACTGGTCCTCGACGACCAAATTCTGATTAACGCTACACACTTCAAGCTTAAAAAGGAAGAGATTGGCCGCTACGTATTTCACCGACGCGTCACGCACTGAAGGACGACATGTTTGAAGCCTCCGACGACTTGTATCCCGAGACACAAACGTCGGACGTCCGGCGAGACGACCGGGCGGAGGACATGTACCTCTTGCTGAGGCACCAGATGTCCACCACGATCTGCCTGAAGTGGCTCCGGAACTTCACCCCGACGAAGGCGTACAGGACGGGGTTGAGGCAGCAGTGGAGGAACGCCACGCTCCGGGAAATGGCCAGGACGTGCAGCTTGAGCTGCTCCGCCTCGCAGCTCCTCCTCTTGAAAAGGGAGAGCGTGTGGGCGAGCAGCGCCACGTTGTACGGCAGGTGGCAGACGACGAAGACGCCGACGACCGCCAGCACCACGCGGATGGCCTTGTGCCGCTGGCTGCTCTGCGCCCTCAGCAGGGTGCACATGATGCTGGAGTAGCAGAACACCATGACGCACAGCGGCACCAGGAAGCCGACGGCCATCTGGCAGCTGGGCACCAGCACCTTCACCAGCCTCGCCGTCTCCTTCCGGCTGAACGACATCTGGCACAGGACGGCGACGGCGTCGGACCCCGGCTCTCGCTCCTCGAAGCGTTCGGTGTAGACGAACGTGGGCAGGGTCAGCGCCACGGCGGAGAGCCACACCGCCGCGCAGATGAGTCGGCTGTAGGCGAGGATGCGCGAGCGGGCGCCGAAGGAGCGGCGGGCCAGGACGATGGCGACGTACCGATCGCCGCTGATGCACGCCAGCAGCAGCATGCCGCTGTAGAGGTTGACGCTGTAGGCCGAGCCGAGCACCTTGCAGGCCACGGGGCCCATCGCCCAGTCGTGCTGCTCGTTGTATATGATGAACGGCAGGGACGCCACGAACATCAGGTCGGCCACCGCCACGTTGAAGAGGTAGACGTCCGTCATGGTCTTCTTCCTCTTGTAGAATATGTAGGTGATCATGACCAGGGCGTTGCCGATCAGGCCGAAGGCGCAGATGAAGGAGTGGATGTAGGTCTGGGTGATGACCTCCACCGGGTTGAGGTCCAGGACGCAGAGGTCGTCATCCGTGTCAAAGTAATCTGTAGTAGGACCATAATCCGAAGTCACCGGCTCCATCGTTTGTTTTTTTTAATCTGGAGAAATAAAATGAGAAGGAAGGTGATGGGTCTTTCGTGAAAGGTCAGTAGAAAAGTTGTGAATCAGAATCAGAATCAGAATTTCTTTATTGTCATCGTAACAGGTACAACGAAAATGAATCGGCACAGATTGTAAATCTGTAAAAGTCACAGTGCAAAAGTCGAATTTGGCCACGTTCAGTTTATCGTGTGTGAAATTTCCAAGCATATTTTTTTTTTGCTTCGTTTTTACGATATCTGTAGCCGAAATGGGTATAGACTGAACTCAAGGTTTATTATTTCCTATCCCTTAAAAACCCGTATTGTCACCCAGGACACCAGTGATACAAGAGATAAAGAAAAAAAAAACTTAACAGAAGTAATACAAAAGAGAAAAAAATAGTTAAATAGAACATAACAGAAATATTACGAAAAATAAAACAAAATGTAAGAGGTCATTTTTCATTGTAACCAGTAATTATTTTACCTTTCAATGCTTTTTTTGAAGCACAACTGAGATTTACACAATTTTAAGTCGTCGCTTAGTCCACTTCACAAAACGACTCCCCGAAAGGAAATCTATATTTAACATTGGTTCTGATACGATATTACATTTTAAGTATTTTTTCTTAATTAAAAAAAAAAAAAAAACAATACTTGTGGGAAGACTTTTATTTTTTACTCGAAATAGTATTGCAAATGTTTTTAAGTATAAAATATCCACGAATAAAGTTTTGAATAACACAAACTTAAAACACGACGCTCTACTTACTTTGTGAAATTATTTATGTATTTAAAATGCAAAGTATTGAGAACTTTTCTGCTTTCCAAACATAATGTCCTGAAAAATGTCGCCAAGTCAGATATTATTTATTAGCATCTTAAAAAAAAATAAAATAATAATGAACATTTTGCACAATATTTACTGAGAGAATTGAAAGCGTGCTCGATTCATCTTTTTGACTCTAACATTTGGAAATATGTCAAACCGATGTCTTAAGACTCGTTTTTATAGGTTATTCACCTTGAATAAAAGTGAAGTTATAACAACTGTTGACTCACTCTTCAGTGTCAAACTGCAGAAATCTAGAGCGTCAAGTTTTCAGACGAAAACTGGCACACTGCCTGGTCTGTTGAAAACTGTCACCATAGCGGTTTTTTTTGTTTTTTTTACAGGATATAAGTCACCGTCCTAGTTCAGGTTTGGCAGTTCGTCAATGACCCAATTGCAGGCCGATTCGGTGTGAAGGGACCGCAAGGCTAAGGGGAGACTGCGCTCGGTGCTCGTGACTGTTCTCCGAGAATATGGTGATCGTTATCGCGGAGCATCTTTAGATGCATCACCGAGAAGCATGGCGTGTAGGAAGTCGGCGGTAAAGTTCTGTATTTCTGTGTAGGTGTGGTTAGTTTTACCTACTGGCATCTGGATTAGTTTCACCAAACACTGTTGGAGTTTTTTGTGTCTGCACACATTTCTGGATTAGTTAGCAGTATTAGTTAATGTCTTAGTTCACTGCAGGTCTTAATTCTGATTATTTATTAAAAAAAAATGTGCGTGGTCGTTCACACTCCCTCCATAACTCGCCCCTGTTCAGTGATTGCCGGTAACGCTTTACTCTCATATGACCTCTTTTTTTTTTTTACAGTAACGAGTAATCCAAACGCATAACTATTTCCAAACCAGTAATCAGATTAAAGTTACTTCACGTGCACTGTGTCTACACGCTCACCTGACCCCGCCTCCTTCTCCACTCTCAGCCAATCACAGACCAGCTCGCTCTCACAACGCGACAAGGTGACACAAAAGAATAGCAACTAACAAACATAACCACGAGAAAATGTCATTGCAATAAGAACACAACTGCAGAGATGTTACACTATTTTTTTTTAATATTCTGGGTAAGAAGATAATATTGGCAGGAAGCTCCGCCCCTTTTTCCCAGAGTTTTTTTAGCAAAACCAGTTTCCTTTATTATGTCGAGACGGCGGCTGCTGAAACTAACTCAAAAGTTACTTGTATTCTAACTTAGTTACTTTCAAAAACAAGTAATTGGTAAAATAACTAAGTTACTATTTAAATCAGTAATCAGATTACTTTTTCAAGGCAACTGTGGCAACACTGACCCGATTAACTGCTCGAGACGAGAACAGGATAGATTGCGAAAGCTTTATTCTGTTAGTACAACGAAACAATATCAGGTTTTTCTCATAATCTCATGTAAAAATAGAACATTTGACCCCAGAGTCAGTTTTAACTAACCCAGCCTATGAGCTCACCTGTAATGGTTTAAAAAAAAATAATAATAATACATTTTATATATATATATGTTTGTGTTGCAGCAATAACACTGCAACCAATTTAAAAATCAGATACATAACAGTAATTTCTATCAGAATTTGAAGCTTGAAGTTAAAGGACATTAACAAAAATATTTTAAAAATTGTCTCATCTAAAAAGTAGTGAGAGGCAAAAGTACTTGCTGGTAAATGGGGAAGGTATTAGGCCTTTGAGGAAGATGCCATAAAGGGAACAGCAAAGCTTTGTACACGCAATAAGTCAACTTTTCAGTGTTTTGTAAACTGGATCAAGTATTTAATAGCACGGCTGAATCATTCATCAATCACTTTTTTTTATTGTTATAAATGTTCTTTTTAAAAGTTTAATTCCTCTCTTATTTTACTCCCTCGTCATGGATGAATAATTTCTGTAACTTTTCTCATAATAGATATAATTGTGCATTATTTTAGTTAACATGCCGTTATTGGATTCCAGAGATTTCACGATTATCACTTTTAAATTAAGAATAAAAGATACCATGTAAAAGCTGGTTTAATGTTCCACACATACAAGACACAGAATAAACCAGCTTATTTTGAAATCGTCTATGAAGTGTCATGTGGTAGAAAGTAGTGCACGTACCTCAGCCAGGTATCCTGATGCAGTGAAGTCCAAAAAAAACAAAAACTGTGCGACTGCTCCGGCGCCACACCTTCAGATTGTGACGAACCAGTACAATGTGTTCAGCCTTTGTCACAAATAATGTGCAGAAAAACAGAGGAAGAAAAAAAAAAAAAAAGGCGAGAAGCTAAAACCGAAACCACGTCTGTAAATTCCTGCTACTGTGCGAGAGATAAGTGCATGATCTTCCTGCTTTTGATCTCAAATGCACGGATCTTCCTTATCTGATGGTCCCGCTCACAAGACGACACTTTGCAGGTTTCCTTTTGCTTTCATGTGCAGGAGATCGACTGATTTACCCAAAATCTGTCGACTGCTGCCCCCTGAAAAACTTTTTTTTTTTGGCTTTGTTTCTCTTTTCATCCGTCACGGTTTTACACCACATGAAGGTTTTTTTTTTTTTTTTTTAAAGCACCTTTAGAAATGAGAACTATGCCTTCCTACTTTACTCTCGCTTGCCTGCTTTTGTCTTTGAAGGACTTTAGTTTTTGTTTATTTGCCCAATACCTTCATTTTAGAACGAATAGATCTGATTGTCTCAGTCAAGTTTGTCTTCATTTGTCATCTTAGATGTTTTTTTTTTGTTTTTTTTAAATTTGGGTTTAGATCAAGATGGCTTCATGAAGAAAACACAGTCCATACGACTCAATTCTCAACCTGAAACTGAAAACATAAGACATTTTATACATTTTGAGGTTTAAAAACATCTTCTTTTTTTTTTCTTACATTTTGAAAGCTTTTACTTTTGCACGTAGGTTTAAAGGGCCAGTGTTTGGCTTCATTCTAGTGTTTTTTTGCAAATGTAGAAATCAAAAAGTAGGTCTGCTGGAACCCTGGAGTTTCCCAAAAACATGCTTACAGTCACTGTAATGTAATATATTTGCCATTCCTGGTTTTTCCTCACCGTGACCAGCAGATAGAGCCGTTATCTCACTGGATCCAAGAAGATGAATGTGGGGGGGGGGGAAAGGTCCATCCCATGTTTCTAGGTTAAATGTGACGTAACTCAAGACCTACTTATTTTGACATTAGTATATCTATCTAGGCTATTTTAAGAATGTATAAGAATAAAGGCCTTATTTATTTTTCATTTCTGAGATCAACTGTTGCAAACTGTCTACAGCTGTTTTGGTTTTTTTATTTTAATTTTAAAATAAGAACGTATAAGAGTGAAACAACCCAGACGAGCAAACAGGTTTGAAACTGATGCCGGCGGATTGAGCGAGAATACTCTTGTACCTGTCTGATGATATTTTATAGCGGGGAAGTTTTTCAGCTGAAGTTCTCGTGTCGTTACAGGAAAGAACGTGCGCCGTCGCCATAAAGCAGGAACATAAATATAGGTTTGCACGGTGTGGTGAATGAAGCTGAATTGGAGGCTTGCTGCAAAATAACAGTAAATCACAAAATTTGTAGTTTGAGTATGAAGATCCTGCAAGCTGAAAAGGAATGTTTTCGCATTTACATATATATAAAAAAAAAAGAACAACCACACTCCCTTGAGGAAGTAACCTATATACAGTAAGACAGCAGCATGTTGTTTTGTATCACCGCAAAGCAATTAGGTGAGTAATTAACCTTTAAAGTGAGAATACAAGCAGAACACAAACCTCTCAGCCTGTTGAAGTTGAGTTTAAACTATATGTGCCTCTTTAGATATATTTAGAAATCCAAATGCAAATATTTTGGTCATGTTGGTCAAGTTATGAGTGGAACCATAAACATTTTAACATAAATTAGCACCATTTCCTACTGTTACTGTCTGAAAAAGTAGTCTGTGGGTGAAAACATGCATTATGCTTCAGTCTGGCCAAGTGGAAAGAAAATACTGAATATTACATTCAATAAATGTAATTACCATTCCTAATCTGGCCACTGTTTGAGAAAGTACACAAGTCATAAAATAAACACTTCCCAGTCTCAAAAATAAGGAAGTTTTTTTTATCCTCTGCCATATCTGTATCAATCAGTGTATCATCACTTAAAAAAAAAAAATAGGTCAAGTTCCTCAATGGTAAACTAACATGATTTACACATTAAGTTGGTTTTCATCCAGACTGGAGATGTGCAACGTTTTTGTTTTATTGTTGGTACCGTTTGACTGGCCCCAAAATCGGATCATAGTAGAAAATGAACACGTTTACTTTTAACTTTAACACTATTTTAATATAGTGGTGGTATTTTTTACAATTTAAAATCAGTGTAAAACAATAGTAGTCTTTTTTTTTTTTTTTACAAGGACACATTTGTGACTTTCAGTTATTATAAAGACTTGAATGAGTTATTTACCAAATTAGAAATGTTCGGTTTCAATCACTCTTGGACATTAGCCAAAGTGCTATGATGCATTATTTTCATTAACAGTGTTTGCACAGCATCAGATTCATATTTACACTGACATTAAGTACTCAGACAGGCATTGTTAAAACAGTTCCGGGCTCTAAGCCTGCAGTGAGTGAGAAGGTTGAATTGGCTCTATGGCCCCGTTTACACAAAAACGTTTTGAAAACAATGTCCGCGTACATGGAAACGGCATAAATTTTGAAAACAGTGTTGTTTTCTTGTGGGGCCACCAGTGGGTGCTGGAGGTTTAGTTTTGTAGTGAAACCACACATGTGCAGAGAATCGTCAATCATTGATTGGTTTAACCCTTTGGCTCCTCCCACAATCTGGCAGATCTGCTCTGGCACATGGCGCCATGAGAGGAAGTACTTCCTCCTCTACCCAAGATGGGCATGTGTGGGCGGAGCCAGTCCAGCTCACACAGACACAGCAGATTCTGAATGGAGCTCATATGATAGCTCTATGGTTTACGGCAGGAATCGGTGTTTTCGATGTCCACGCCAAAAATCTGGGTGTTGAAACTTTATTTCAATTACGACTGGCGAGAGGGTTCTATTAGAAAATAAAACAAGTTAGAGATAGTAGAGTGGTTGTCTGACAATTGGAAGGTTGCAGGTTCGATTCCCATCTTGGGGCAAGACCTGAACTCCCAAATTGCGCGTTGCATAGCGGGTGAGTGTGACGAACTGTGTAAAGTGCATTAAATAGGTGAAGCACATTTACCATATGATCCAATATTCAAATGGGTGAAAATAAAGGAAAAGCTGGATTTGGGACAATAAACTGAATATAAAGATTTTGGACCATCAAAAGCCACGTGCATGTTTTGAAAAGATGTATATGAGAGCAGAAGTTTTTTTAGGTTTTTTTAATACATTTTTCACATTTTCACTTGAAACGTCGGACATGTGACAAGTAAAAATAATTTAACATTTTTTTTTTAATGTAGACGAAGTTGTCCCGTTCACCTCCACCGGGACGTTACCTGGTGGCGCGCGCGGCCTGTGCAGGCAGGTCGCGGGAACCCGCTCCGCAGGTTATCCCGGTGATTCACCCAACCCCGTCACTCCTCCCTGAAAAAGTGCGCACTCCTTCCCCCGGTGCTCCTACCTTCCTACTTTCCCTCCTTCCCCCTTCTTTTTTTTTTGTGTGTTTTCACTTCTCCTCCGTGCCTGGACGCCATGAGTAAGTCCGGCTCGCTCAAACTCAAAAACGTCTTTAAGCTCAAATCGCCCGACAAGGAGAACAAGGAGCGGAAGCGGACGGGCTCCCTCAGAGATGGAGCCGAGACTCTCTCCCCCGGGGATTATTATTCCTCCTCCTCCGTCGTCGCCCCGCCGACCACCGGCGGTCCCCTCAGCCTGGGGGACAGCGCCACGCTGCCCGGGGACCGGCTCCTCACGTCCCCGAAAGAGAAGAAGGGGAAGCGGCTGTTCTCGCTCAAGCTGAAGAAGAAGAAGTCGAAGAAAAGTCAAGACGACGTGTTTTTCTCCGAGACCGGAGAGCTGGACAGCTTCGACCGCCACATGTAAGCCGCGCAAGTGCAATTTGTTATTTCAAATTTACTTTTAGGATTTTTTTTTTTTCTTTTCCCCAATCCCTCATAAAAAGTATCTTAAAAACAAAACAAAATACCTGCAGATAACTTAAATTCAAATTGTGTTTTCATATTGCAAAGCAATGATCATCCCAGCCAATTTGCAAGCAGTCACAAACATTTGTGATCAATTGTGCCATGTTATAAAAAAAAAAAAAATTCTACCCTCAGATCAGTTCACAGAGATGCTGATGAAAGTGGGTGAGGAGGTCCAGAGACCCACCCCCCCTCCTCCTCCACCCCCCCAGAGCTGCCACCTTGAAACATTTACACAGTATTTCACAAGAAAGGAAAGAACTCACAAGAGAGGCCGTTTACCCCCTCTGGCAGTTTTTTTCTTCTTATTATTCTGCAAATCTACACAGTGTGGTTTCGAGCTGAGCTAGTTTAGTCATGCATGCCTCTGTGGATAAGTTTGACAAATGTGGTAAGAGGTAAACAAACCGAGTAGAAACAGATGAAACCTGCAAAAGATGCTGTTGTGATTTTGAGTTTGAGGCCTTTGAACCCCCCCCCATTTGCACACTTCTGGTGGCGCTCGTCTTCAGAGGGGCACCACCGCCCTGCTGACTCGGCGTTTCCCCAGCGAAAGATTCCCAGTTATTCCTCTGTCCTCTCTCTTTTATTTTATTTTTAATCTTGTGTGTTTGATCGTGCAGATCCACGTCCCAACCGACATGTTGACAGGTTGACAAAAACACCTCTGACTCACTCACACCGTCTCATTGTCAGGTTGACCTTCATTGACGCTTGGCTTACGTGAATCAGCGTTTGCAGCTCTGGCTTAAAAAAAAAAATTTGAAAAGACAAACCTGTCGTGCAGGGTTAGGCCACGTTTCCATATTTCAAATCTGTGGGATGCAGATGAGTTTATGTTGTGTCACAAATGATGGGAAGTTGCTCATGTGGGCACAACCTGTGATCCGCTTACCGAAACGCAAGCATTTTGATTGACGTAACGCGTGACGCTCATTTCAGTCGGATACAGTTGGGAGCTTTGAGAATTGAGTGGAATCTGCTTCTCGGTGCAAACCTCCGTTATTGAGATAGTCGCCGTAATAGACGAGACCGCTAAGGGTGTAGGACTTCTGAAACAACACAACAGGTATACAACGAACGTCTTAACCAACATTGTCGTCTAAAAGTTCGAATAAGTGCGAAACCCAACAAACTTGATATGAAAAGAGACATTTTAGACAAAAACATGGCATACTGATATTGGCATTAAACTAGCTTGTATACATGATCAGATTTACATTTTATTTTAAGAACAATGACAAAAAAATAAACCAATACAACAATACAATGGAAACAATTTAAAATATACAAAATAAATAGATTTCATGGTCATAAACAAATCGATAATAGGCTGCCATTTATGATAGAATTTGTTCACGTTTCCGTTTTTATATATTTTCCCAAAGTTTTCATATGTGCAGGACGTTTTATAAATCCCAATTGGAATATATTTTTCTATTCAATATAATGCAATTCAACTTTATTTCCGAATACAACAAAGTAATTTAAGGACACGTGATGGCGGCGAGATGTTCTTCTGTTTATGTGACAATTTATTGAACAAAAAAAAAAAAAAAAGATAATGTGAAATAACTAAAGTCACCCATATTAATCTAAAACTGAACACTAACAAATGACCAAAATAATACAAAACCCACAATTACCTTTATGGTAAAAAGCATGAATATATACAGTCCCACCAGAAAATAAAACCGTTTCCAATTAGACCAACATTTTTTATATATTTATTGCAATTTAATAAATAGACTGGGAAAGAATACTGCACGTTGTTTCCAGAAGAACAATATGTTCTCAAATCATGTTTAATTTAAGTTTTACTTTAATGCAGGCAAGACTCTTGTTAACATTTGGGACGTTTCTACACCTTCCAGGGTCAAATGAAGATTTGCAAACCAACATTTGATTGCGGACAACAAAACGTTTTGGTTTATTTGCTGGATGTCCACTAGAATATGTCTTGTTTTTTTTAAAACGGCCAACCTGGTGATTATTTTGTACCAGGGTGGTAATTATGGAGATAGCATTGACCCATCAACCTTTCAATCAACGACCGAATGTGCTAATTACGCCACGGGGACAAAGCCGTATTTTCATCGGGTGAGATTATTAAAAATCTAATTGCCACTGCGATTATTTGCATCCTTGCTTTTGACTACCGTTTCTGCAACAGCTGCTCTAAGAATGTAGACGTTTGCACATTGGATGTTATTTGCATTTCATGATTCAGATTTTGAAACATGCTTGTTCAGTCGAAGTTTATATTCAGATCACACAACGGCAGTGATTGAAAATGTATAAAGTCCACTTGCACTTGTAGGTGAGGCCTTGTTCTATCCGCACCTTGCAGGCCAAGAACTGAGGTAAAGAATCACAATTCCTCTGTGGATTTCGCTCCTATACACTCCCTGAACACTGCCTTTCATTGCGTTCGGTGACTCGCCGAGTAACTTTGCACAGGATTAAACCGCGCCTGGGTTAAGTGACCTATATATTACAGCTACGGTACACAAACAGTGGCAATAATAGAATATCGCCTTTCAGAGAAGTGATTGTTGTGCTAAAGGATGAGGACTTGGCTGTGTTTGTTCTGTCAGAGTGACGGAGGAGAGTTATGTCACAGGCCTTTTTGAATTTCCAGACTCGCGACTCGCTGGAATCTGATCAGCACGGCAAACTTACCTGCACCGTGGGGGGGCCGCTAGAGTACAGTCTGTTCAAATTCTGCGATAATACGAGAGGGATGGGTTCAGTATTTTGCTTATTTTTGTAAAAAACCCAGCCAAGAATACACACTTCAGTATTTGGGCCTTTCCTCAGAACGTACCAGCAATACCGTCCTGTACTTTACTTTGGTGTGAGAAAAGAATTATACATCCATTTCAGTGTATATAAAGTACGTCAAATCAGATAAGTCTGTGACATTCTTCGACTGAAGTTTTAGATCATTGGGGGTAAAATGTCTTTAAGTTGAGTTCAAAATTGCATGGAGATGTAAAAAAAATTTTCATAAAATCAAGGCGAAGGTGACTTAGAACACAACAAACACAATTAAATTAAAAGTTCCAACAGATTTAACAAAAAAAAATACAATCCTGTCTTGACTTGGCAGTTTTGTATCTTCAGCAGAAATGTTTTGAATAACTTTCTATCTCCTTCTCACATCAGCAAGAAATATTTGACTGGTCCTTTGTGTAAAATTGATTGTTGGGGGCAGAAGTGAAGACCTGGAAAAGGCCTGAAGCAGGTTCATATTCAGTTTGACAGGTCAAAGTGCTGGATATGTTTGGTGCTAAAATATCCTCGTTAGAACCGAGACGAGGTCAAGTTGGATCTGTTGAACCACAAAACTACGAAATGGTACAGAACTGCACAGCACAAGACATGGATGGAACTGCGACCATTACTTTTATCAACATCTGTGGCATAATAGGCTGTAAAGGTTGAAAATGGAGAGCACACTGACATTTGTTTGTACGGGCGGACGACGTAGTTGGGTCGCCAATACGGATGACTCTCGAACACAAAACTACCAAAAGTCCCAGGAGAATGTGGAGTCATGACACTCTGGAGACAGACGTTGTTGTTATCGTCCATCGACTATTTACTATGGAGCCCGAGCTTTTGCAGAAAGTGTCATTTTCGCTCATCTGCACGACGCCAGAGCCCCGGCGTTTTCAGAAAGTTGCGTTTTCACTGTTGTCGGGTAAACAAAGACCCAAAACTCAACACAACTTTTCCGTTTTCACTTGAAATCGTTGCTTTATCTGTAACATCGACTTAAACCGCCACTGATGGGGTACTTTGTTTGATAATCATCAAACACACTGCGATTGCTCCACAAAGACGAAGCTCACCTCATGAGGTGCAGTTACCATAATTTCCGGACTATGAGCTACTACTACTTTTCACACGCTCTGAACCCTGCGGCTTCAACAACGACGCGGCTAATTTACGGATTAAGGAGCTTTGAGTGGCCAGATTCTACTCCCCCCTGTGTCTGCGCTGTTTTGAGCACCGCTGCTTCTCCAACATTTGCCTCTCAAAGTGATATTTCTGTCTTTCTGACCTCGTCTCGCTATTGTAGCCACTTTATGTGGTCCGGTCTTTACCGCAGGAGCCACAAACCCTGGGTGATGCGTTCAGGTGCATCACGTAAAACCGACCTGTCGTCGTCTTCAGAGGAAAATCTTCCTCTTCAGAATCACAATCAGCAAATAACCGATAAAATACTTTTGTCAGTGTATTTTTTGCTGTAATTCACCTGCCGTCGCTCTCTCGTTTTCTTTTTTAAATTTGGTCAATGCGGCTTGTATTCGGATGCGATTAATAGTCCAGAAATTACGGTACGTGGTTTGTATGGCGTCCATCTTCGCTTTATCTTAAAGTCCATTAAATGTCTATTTTTCCTCCGTATTTAATCAGTAGAATTTCATTTCTTGTTTTTTGGGGGGTTTTTTTAGGACATTTTTTAAGTTTTCTTTAAATCTTGGGTATCTTGATATTTGATGATTTGAAGCGAAGGCATTGTTTTGAAGTGGAGGATTTTCTTTCAACAGTGAAACCTCTAACATGTTGCGTGTGAGAGTGTCGGCAAAAACTGCATTACCTTCACAGAAAAGCCGCTTCTGAATGCTAGGCTGAGATGTCAAAGATAGTGTACAGTGCATCGCCCTAGAGCCATGCTCGTTTAGGAAAGTATTTGCTCTCTGCTGCATGACGATGACTTTCATTTGTTTGCCGAACGTTTAAAAAGCAGACGTCAACACGTGTTCATTAGTTGGGGATGCTGTGACCTTGAGGCTAAACGAACAGACTTTTACCTCTGTGATCAATCTGTGATCAATTTTATGTAATCTCAGGGTTTATTATCTTCACAGTTTGTGTATACACCTCTTGTTTTCTCAGGCTGTGATAATATATAAAGGACCACACTGTTTATCTGCATTTATTGGTCAACAAACAAGGGAATCGAGGTGCAAAATAAAATCCGTCAGCTTGCCAGCCATGAGGTTTGACTGCACTCTTATATGTTATTATTTAGAGAAATGTAATCGCGTCCTTATTCGTTTATGCTATTATTTCCTTTGCTTCAATCAGAGACAACGCAGCAGCACAGAAGGTCTTGTAAATAAAGTATCTGTCCTTCTCATGAACTCAGATCAGGTGATGATGTCAGATAAGAGTTCCTCATAAAGACTCCTGTGTTGTGCAGAGTTTTACCGGGAAAACATGTCCCAGCCTTACGGTCTTGATAGGTGAATATTCCAAACAGGCCCAAGTTTTATTTCTACACTGAAGGTGGAAATGTTTAAAGTGAGAGTTAAATATGAGTTAAATATGCAAAGTGTTCAAACGTTCAAATTAGGTTTATTAGAGTGTGACTGTTCGTGATAGAGTGGCACGGTTAATAGAAATTTCAAGTGAAAATGCATCGTTTTTGCATTTTTTGTGTGTCGGAAAAGTTTCACGTTTACAAGGCAGAAACACAGAAAATGGTGTAATTAGATGAGAAGAGAAAATGACTCAATGTTTACGATGAGTAATTGTTATTGTCGGAGGATAAAAAGCTAAAACATGCAGATTTTTGTCACGAACTACAAACATGCAGGAAAAAAACCTGTTTTATTTGCAAAAACAGCTTTGAAACTATCGTGTATATGAGTTGTATGTACGAATCTAACTGCAGCCTCAGTGCTACTAAAGTGAAGTGTGTGAATGCTGAAGGACAGCTGCCAGGATTCTGTTAATATTAAACCGGCGCATGCAAAAAAAAAGAAGCTCCGAGGCAATAACCAGGCGTCGCTTACATCCTGGTTCAGCGATGACGTTTTGCTCTCACAGGTCTGTCGAACTCGTCGGAACTGTTTTTTTTTTTTTTTCTTTCACTTTTTAAGTCCAAACAGTCAAACTTTCTCTCGGTTCGTCTTTAAAGGAAGACACTCAGCCAGCGGAGCTTTTTAACTTTTTAACCTTTCAAGTGCTGATTCACTGATTGATTGATCGGCGTGGCAACGACACCGACATGCCCACAGGTGCTTTAAACAGGAATTACCTCATGCCTTTAAAAAGTGCTGAGGGTTTTCAGATTGATTGTGTTCAGCCGGCCGGCGGCGTCGGTATGGATGTTTATTTTTTTGTTAACTCATTATGTCGGACATAGTCATGGCCACTTCAAAAATAAGGTCGGAGTTAATGAGTCATTTGGAGTGGCTGGAAGGAAGAATTTTTGAAAACAAAGGAAAGATGCTCCGGGGGAAAAAGGGTGGAAATCCTCGCACACGTCAAAATAGACCATTTGTGCAGCTGGAGCCTTCATAAGGTGTTTTACTTGTTGTGATGTACGTGGACATCTTGTTGCGCAACCAGCCTTTTGTTCTGGATTAATAATCCTAATGTCAGTGAGGAGTGTCGCCACTCCATTGTTGTCGTTTAAAGAAATGCAAGAGCTTGATTTTCAATACCACATCTGTCCACAGCAAAATGATGAGGCTGTATAAAGGTACAATCTTTTTTTTTGTTTTGTTTTCTCAGACCAGACTGTCGAGTTTTATGTGCTCACACACTTTTTTTTTTCACAGACCTTTTTCTCTCCTGACTCCTTTTACTTTCTTTTTTGTTGCTCCTCCTTTTAATTACAATGCGCTAATTCCAACTAGACATACTGGTTAGAAAGCGTTTTGCAAAAACATGGCTGCAGGAGGTATTCCAGACGCGGTCGATGCCGGTGGTGGCTTTTAGAAGAGACATTTGGTTCTTTCATCCTGTTTTATTTTTCTTTATTAGCTCTATGGAGCACATATTGAATCACCTTATATAACATCAATTGCAAATGTTTAATGGGTCGTTATAAGTTTTTACAATATTGCAGTATTTAATGTTTTTGAAAATGCGATTGTTAGTCGTCCAACAGATCCAAAAGTCATTGATTGGATAATGAGTTTGCATGAAACGTTGGAATTTGACGATTTAATATGCAATATTTAGCAACTAATAGCTGTTAAATTGATCAGCGACAATAAAACGTTATTCTGCCTTCATCCTACACTAAAGTACAGACGATCCCTTCATGAAAAGACATCTTATTTTAGTCGCTCTTATATCAAGTTCATGAACAGTCGGATGACATTTTTCAATCAATCAATCAATCAAATTTTATTTGTATAGCCCTTTACAATAAATAACCCAGTGTTACCCAAAGTGCTTTACAACAAAGCTATAAAAACAATGCATTAAGAAACAAATACAAGAATAATACATAAAAACAATAAAACACAGGTGCGACGTTGCTGCAGGTTGTTGGAAGCCTTCCAGAGATTCATAAAAACAGAGCATACAGAATAAATACACTGCCCTAGACAGAGTTAAAAGCCAACCTAAAAAAATAGGTTTTCAGCTTTGATTTAAAAAATGTTATCCCAAACTTTTTTTTAAATTTTAATCTGAAATAATTTGTAGTTGTTATACTTTCTCAACCCACAACTGAACACTGCTCTTCAAATTACAGTCTTGTCCCTCCGTGAAACGTCAGCGGTTGAAGAGCTTCTTAGGAAAATGTTAGGAATCGACGGTTCATCTCAGAAATCAGTGTGGTCGCTGCAGTTTTTTTGTTTTTTTTAATACTGACAGACGGAAAAGCAGTTGTTGAAACCCTTGTTGACTTGGAGTGTCGCCTGTCAGGGTTCAGTTGTTGTGTCAGCAGATCTAAAGCACATGACTTCACCTGACAGTCGTGTCTGTCGTGTTGTTGCTCACGGAGTGTAGCAGGTCTACTTACGATAACATCAGAACATCACGGTTCCGCGAATACTCTTAATTCCTTCAGCTGTTGGTTCCTGCGCCAATACTGTCAAAACAAGAACAACCAGCCAATCAGATCGTAATTACCTAAAGACCTGACAGAAGCCTATGGCAATGTTTCAGTGTTGGTAAAACTCAAGTTACGTGCTGCTAAATGTGCTGCACCTCCTCACACGGTTCTTACCGGAGAATGTTTCTGGTTATTTAACAACGCTGACGTCTGATCTGTGCGTCATTGAAACGAAACGGAAGGATTCGCTTTTTGTTTAGGTGCCTTCATCTGGATCTGCTCTCCTGATGTTCACTGCTGTTTGATCTGCGCAAGAATAGAGCTGCCAAATTAATCGAGTTTTAATCGGGATTACAATTTTGAAAGTCATAATCTCCAGTAAAATTTAATTAATTGAGTAGCCCTCGTCTGAATACAAATTATATCGCAGTTGGCGACTCGCCTGCTAAACGGACAAGATTTTCACTTTCGGTTCGGACCAGCCTAGGAGCCTGGTTTCTATTCCGTCATGCTTTTCTTTCTCTTCCTCTCTGTGTTCGTTCCGGGCGACAGCGCCCCCAAATGGGTGGCTGTTGTAATTGAGTGACGGTGTCCACGGTGGTTTACCGGTTTCAGAACGAGCAGCGATAAAGCAAACCGAACCAACTGAAGGTGTGAGATCTGTAGGCTACCAGCATGTGCCCGGCTAGCTCAGTCGGTAGAGCATGAGACTCTTAATCTCAGGGTCGTGGGTTCGAGCCCCATGTTGGGCGCTTCTTTTAGGGAGCGGTGGCCTCAAGGGGAGAGGAGCAGATCTGGGATCAGGAGTTCTTAGGGGGGAAAAGTTCGCCACCGTGACTCCTGGAGCAAGACCCTTGACCCTTGACCCTCGACCCTCCTCAGCTCCCTGGAGCGTCTTGAAGTAGCTTCCACCCACGTCCCAGAAATACGATAAGTTAATACGTAAAAAAAAGAATTCCCCTCAGGGGATTTATATGCTTTAGTCTAGATGCCTTTTAATTCCAGCGCAGCAAACAAACCGAGGTTTGATAGAATCGGAACAACTTCAATGAGTTTGAACACACCCTTAGAAAATAAGTAACTCTTATAGGATGAGTGACCATTTCATAACTTTCTCATTCCCCCCCCCACATCAACAGTGGTTAATTTGTTGAATGACAACTTTTATAACTTCTGCCATAATTTTACTAGATATCACTTACCTGCTTTAGATGATAGAAAATCTTCACCATTTGATCATATCCACTGTGATAGATTCTTAAAATCGTCCTTTAAGTTAGAATCTGGTTTTATTTTAGTTGCAGTTTTAAATGCAGTATTATTGGTGTTCAGTACCATTTTTACTAGCTGTAAAAGGTCACAATAGTTTAAAATAAAATGTCATTGTTCTTTAAAACCATGCATGGAGTAGTTAAATCATTCAATTCATTCAACATTCCCCAAAAATCCTCAAAACTTTGGCCTTGTATGACGGTAACAGCGAGCTGATATTCAATCAATACATTTCTAATGGAGCGGCTCCATAACAAATGAAGGAGGTTCATCTGATCGGTCGGTGTGGAACTGGCCTGCTTGAGGGAACTCCGATTAATTGTGATTTGATAATAACAGCTACGACCACGACAACCAGGAGTAACAACAGCAGCGGGGAACATCACATTTCCACCGGCTCCTCGCTAGCATATTAAAACGTTCTGGTAAAATATGTCTCATTACAGTGTCAACAAATTAGAGCCACTTCATAAGCCGTGTTGCCGCATGTGTGCTGGTGGTGTTTAATAGACGGGCAAATCAAAGCGTCGTTTTGTTTGGAGCATGTTGAGGAGGTTACATTACGTTTAAATTTTTCATCTCGCGTGGTTTGAATTGTGGTTTTCTCAACGTCTATGTTCAGAACAATGTTCAGACGAAGTTAGAAGAGAAGATGATGATTATCGACTGCAGTGTTCCTCTTTTCTTTAGCCTGGTTTGATAAAGAAGTGGGTATTTTGGTTGTGGCGTCAGGTCTGCGTTCCGTGCTCACAGACGGTGGTTCCCAGTAATTAATATATTGCCTCTTAAGGTTTGGATGAACGCGAGCATCCAGCGCCTGTATCTGGAGGTTTCTGTGCAGTTTTTCCCCTTTTCGACATTTAAACTAAATATTTACATTGTCTTGCATGTCATTGCATTTAATTTAATGGACATTTATCAGCTTATTTTGTTTGGATTGCCTATTAAATCTAGATTGTGTTATGTATCCACCACATGGCGAAGCAAAACTTATATTTATTTAATTGCAGAATTAATTGACTTACATTGAATACTGAGCACAAACTACGTATAATCATACTTGTGTGTTGGCTGTGTGTTTGAGGTCCGGCACGCCGCGCACTCAGCAGGGATTCTGGGTGTTAACTGCAACAACAAACACATTGTTGGTGTCTTTTGTGCAGTGATAGAAAACAGAGGGAGCAGCAAACAGACTTTTCAAAGTAAAGCTCACACAACCTGGCCGCGGTCCCGAAACTCCCACACTCCCTGATAAAAAAAAAAAAAACCTGTGTGCACTCGTTCATTAGTGTGTTTCAGAACACAAAAACAAATGTACACGGTACTGTACAACATTCTTCCAGGACCACGCGTTTCTCACACGGCACGCCTCCGGGACGGCACAACGGTTTTGAGCTCTGTACGCTGACTCGTGGTTTTTTTGTTTTTTTGTTTTGTTTCTTTCCCCCCCTCAGCAAAGAAAGTTCTCTTTGTGGAAGGAATTTCGTGGAACTTCATCATGACTTTGCAACAGACTGAGCACCAAGTCCTGCAAACACTTTGAGACTGACTTACTGACATCCTGTATGAAAGTGTGCAAAAAAACTTTACGCTCATGCAAATACATTGCATTTTCAAAGTGTGTGTATTTTAGGGTTGTGCAAAAAAAAAAAAAAACACTTGCATTGGGTTTTCTCACAAGTAAGATGGCCAAAAAAATGTCCATATTTAAAAAAAAAAACTTAAGTTGTAACTTGCAATTACTAACTTTAACTTTACTCTACTTGACTGTAAGCAACCAGGCTTCACCTCAGTTTGTTGATCTTGTTTTATACATTTATTACACTATATAGTTGGCCAAGACATGATCAGAATTAGGGATGAAACTGGGACTAATTAATTTAGACCCTGTTTACACATCTTGTAAAAAATAAAAACAAAAAAAATGCATAATTTTTGCATTTTCATTGATTTCAGTAGATGTTTCGCTCTAAACGCCAATGTCTGAGACACTGCAAACAATGTTAACATGCAAGGCCGTTAGTTGTTATAGCACACATTCCTACAGACAACAATGTACTGTAAACATTTGCAATGACGAGACAACGGAAGTTGGATTGCTGTTGGTACTATGATAGTACCGAGAAGAATATATGGACTTGGAGTCGTGACACTCTGGAGGAAACTTTGTCGTTATTGCCCGTCAGTTTTCCCAAAAAGTTGCCGTTTCGGCAGCTCCGAGCATCGTTGTCGTGGAAACGGAATCAGAACGTTTTCCGTTTCCACTGAAAAACAGGGGTGACAAATATCCTATTATATTTGCTTTAAACGGAGTCGATTGCTGGCCTTTTATAACTCCGTGGATAGAAATGAAAGTTAGTATGACGGCAAACCGAGTGCGTTACCTGAAGCAAGATATCATAAGTTCCAAGCTCCTCTTCCAAAGTCAACAAATCAATTATTACGATCTGTTTTGTAGTTGTAATAAAGTCTCTCCTCCTCCCACCCCCCCCCAAAGCTAATTGCCACTATGAAATACTGCCTGTGTGTGTTATTACCGGTACTTCCACTACACTCAACGGTCTTCTTTATTGCCGTTTGTCTCCGAGCTCAACGCACCACAGATACGTGTCGCGTTTCGCGAATTGAAGTCCGTTCCAACACGCACCGGGAAGTTTTTCTAAATCGTCTCCCACAGTTGGCTGTGGTTCTCGGTCGTTGCTGGTCCGAGTGGAAGCGGCTGCCGCGGACCCGCCCTGCGTCTGGCAAACATTGGGCTCCGGAGAAGTTGTTCCAGGCACTCCTTAATCCCTCGGCCGCGCTCACAAACAACAGCTGCCTTACATTGACTGTGCAAAAGCCTATGTAGATTGTGTCTTAAGTCTGTGGGTCCAATGCATTGTTCTTTGCTTCACGTTTTATTTATTTATTTATTTTGAAACAGTAAAACAGAAGCGTTTGTGTTTGACCTTCAAGCAGCAGTTTTCTATCACGTCTCGTCACCGGATCGCTCCAACGTGCTCCCCCAGTGTGGTCCAGCTTTTCAGTTTTCCAATATTAGAACAAGGAACTTCTTCCAGTGACTCATTCAACCCCTCCGGAGGGTGAGTCAGTGGAGTTGAATTCTCTCCATCCCTTGTTTTCGGTTTATCCAGTAGCTGCTGCTGCTGCGAACACTCGATGCTGCAAATGGAGAAATCGTGTCGGTCCTGATTGTGCAGCCACAGAAAACACTGCAGGAGTCACACCGCTGCCACAATAAACACAGAACCAAAACAACAACAAAAAAACCCAAAGAGACAAATGTCCATGTGGCATTTGTGCATAAGTACTTATTTTTGGTTTTTGCTCCACAGTGAGAGGAAGAACAGAAGATTTGGGGACCGACGGGGTTTTGACACTAATCTTCCAGCACTTTAAAGATGAAAATGTAGAATTTTTCAGATTTATTCACTTTGGGGGGAAAAAAATTTGGTCAAAAAACATATTGAATGCATCTTAGTCACCATGTTTGCATGTTCTCTCTGCTTTCTTCCTGAAAGGCGAAAACGATTGATGACTAGTATTTCGTGCAGGTGTGAGAAACTATCCCTGCGACTTTAAATTAGGGGGGGAAAATTACAATATATAAGCATTGGCAAGACATAAATTCACGAGGCAGGGCACCACCGGACCATGAAAAATTAATTAAATATTGATATAATTAAATGTGTTTTTTTTTACATCAAATGAATTATTTTTAATTAATTAATGACTCATTTATATATTTTATTACAATAGTATTGAATGAATGACCCATTTAATTAATTATTTAATGGTGTATTTATTTAATTTTGGCACATGTAATTACATTGTGAAATAATTATATCCAGGTTTTTTTTTTGCACAAAACGAATTCTTATTTTAATGAATAAATTACATATTTAATGACACATTTATATATTTTATTACAATTTTAAATAATTAATGACACATTTAAATAATTACTTATTGTTTTGATAATACTTTCACATTGAATTCCAATTTTAATTCATTAATGACACATTGAATTAATTATTTAATGTTGGTGCATTCAGTGCTCCGCAGTGGAGAAGCCGTCAGCTCATTAAATACAGTTTTGCAGATCTTAAATCTTTAGACCTCAAAGATTATGCCAATAAATGACTGAATTAGAAGGATAAGGTGGGTTTTTTTTAAGGTGGTTTTTTAAGGTCGAGTGAAATATTGTTGTGTAATGAAGTTCCCACGATCAACCCCAGTCCTTCCCTCCTGCTCCTCCTGCTAACAGGCCGGCATGCAGCTGTCTCTGTGGCGCAATTGGTTAGCGCGTTCGGCTGTTAACCGAAAGGTTGGTGGTTCGAGCCCACCCAGGGACGACGCTCTTTTGCTCCTGAAAATACCAAGGTGCTTTGTGGGAAGAACATTTGTTCGCGGAACAGAATAGTCGCACACGTTTTAGATCACACCCTGTACATGTGTGCCGATAAAAGATAACGGTGAGAAGCGTTTCTTTGATCTGTCGTACAGACGTTGATCTCCTCACTGCTGTTTTGGCACGTGTGGAAATGCATATATTTCAACGCTCATTTAACCTCTGTCCAGAGTCCATCTATCTGTGTTTACCTGCTGACTTAAGAAGGATTAGATAAGGTGGCAGCCTGAAAGCAGCCTGCACACAAAGCTCTGATATTGTTGTTTTTTTTGTCTTACTTTGTACATTTTCCCATAGAAACACGTTTGTACCTCAAGATGTAGTTTAATCAAGTCTTCAAAGACGACAAAGAGCAAGCATGTAAATGTAATGAGCTGAGTGCTTTGTATCGTGGAGCCTATATTATCTGTCTGCAGTGCAGCAGAGAGGATATTCGGGCAAGTTGAAGCTGGTCTGAACGTTGACGGAGTGGGTGAGAGACAGATCTCAGCTTCTACAACTTTACTCCCACCGGGACATGAGGGACTCTCTAAAAGGTAGCAGTACAGAGCTTTTGGTATATTCAGTGTTCTGTGGATTTTAAATTCCCTATCGGAGGTCATAGCCTTTTTTTTTTTTTTAATACCAAATGTCCTTTATCTGGTTAGGGTTAGGCTCCCAGTCCGTATTCTCTTGTGCATCTAAGTGTGGTCTCACACAAAAAAGAAAAACAAACCCAACAGCACCAGCTTGTGGCCTGCCATGCTAATTACATCATTTTCCGCATTTCGGTGTAAACGTCAGGTTTGGGTTATAGGTGCCTTGTGTGTCGCCTGCTTTTGGATTAAATTATTTCATTGGAACACATTGAGGAAGGGAAAGGATGTCAAGCGTACTGTCCAAGGAGTTGGTTGGTCATAGATTATTAGGATTACATTTCACTGGCACCTCTCGTGTTCAGACTGGCGCCTTGATGGAGAAAGTTTAACAGCCTGATTTGAAGCATGTGTCAATCACTTTGTACCTCAGCAGTACCTTTTGGATAAATCGGATTACAGCTACTTTTTGAATACTAAATGAAGTGACAATGAAGCACAATGCAACAAACGTGACAAAAGTTGTGTTTTTTGCAAACTCAGCCCTTTGTGCACTTCAAGTATTTATCGCATTGTTCCAAACTCTATGCACTTGTTCAAAAATGCTCCGGTTATAATTGTAGTGACAGCTTGAAGAAAGGCCAGGTCGTTGTCTTTCTGCACGCTCGACTTAATTTCTTAACTGATCTGGCACAGAGGCTGGCGGAGTCCTGGGAGAGAGCTGCATAACTGTAGGGCACATCCATCCACCGCTGCAAGGACGTTGACGTGTGAAATCCCACATGGGACTATAAATCAGATTGCAGACTGGAGTCATCTATGGCGGCACGGCAACGCGAGAGTCAACAGCTGAGAGGGAACCGTTTTTGAGAAACAGGGTCGCTGTGCCAGGGGCGACTCAGCAAATCCAGACACGCGACATCAAAAACCGACCGATCAAGCAAATCGGCAACCAAAAGTGGCAGATTTAACTGTAATCTGAGGCCGCGCAGATCAACGTCTTCCAGTCTAAACTATTCCTTTAAGAGTCAATATTTTTACACGATGCGGCAGCCCGTTGTTGTTCTTCTCGCCCACATGTATCGGCACGATTACGCCATGCTGCCGTTTGTGGGCCCGTCGGACTGACGGCAACAAGTCGATTCATGCGTCCCTGGAAGCCGTCGAACCATTTTGGGTGAAATAGGCAATCTGGATAGGGTGAGAGGTATGTGCATCAATGGTTTGTCAACAAGTCAACTCTCACGCTGTCATTTTTAACGTCTCCAAAGACATTTAACCTGTTTTTTTTTTTATTCTTCCTCTGTTTTTATTTTCATTCTCACTCATTGTTGACAATACGTCCAATACAAGAGGATTAAATCATGATTCTATGGTAGGATGCCCAGAAAGTTATATTTACTATGAATAATAACAATAAACCTCCCGATAAGAAAATGCCCCCAAAACAATTTTTAAATCTTCCTCACAAAGTCAATAATCAATCTAAATAATAATTCATGATGATTGATTGATTTCTACAAATGTTTTTATTTTTTAATTTTTTTAGTTGAGCTCTGCCCCCTTGTGGCAAAAGTCTGTTATTGCACACTCCTGGCTGGTTGATTCCAAGGTGCTGCTTAATGTCAATCTTCCTTTATAAACAACATATGGTCCAAATAAAGTGCTGACTTTGGGATACGTTAAAGACCGTACGTATAAAATAATGCCTGAAAAGTAGTTGGGAACTCAGGCGAGGCGTTGCTCGCAGTGCTGCCTTTCCGCCACAGTGTGGCGGTGTGGAGTTAACCCGGCCTGCGGTGCAGGAATGCCGTTCTCCCAGAGGAAGGTGGGTTTGCAGACTGGGCGTGACTGCATCTGCAAATGACAAGGCTTCAGCTCGCAGGGACGTCGTCTTCTCCTCCTCGTGTTGCACGTGTTTGCCAGAAACTCCGCTCGGACTCTAATTGCTCTTCGTGTGTGGAGTTAAACGTCATCCTTCAACTGTCACATTGCTCTTTTCACCCCGGTGTGTTTCGTTCAACGCCGCTTTGGGACGGGGGGGGGGGGGGGGGGGGGGAAACCCAGCTAAACTGTTCAGTTCGAAGTGTCTGCACTCTAAAAATAACACGCAGGGCCAACAGGAGCATTAGAGAGATGCTTTGTGTCGCTGTTGGTACAGTTCCTCTGCTTCAGTCATGCCACAGAGATTGTCAAATAGTTTTACAGCATTCCCTCTCAAGCTTTCTTCACATTACCTTAAGGTGGCATTTCAAACACAGGTTTTTGCTTGATTTAATGATTTTTCATGAGTATGTTGAATAAATGTTAATTTACTTTGAAAAAAAAAAATGCTATTTGGTGTTTTTTGGTATTTTTTTTTAATACTTTTAAGTTTCTTAGTTTTTTTCATAAGAACAGAGAAACATATAAACCATGCAGCAACGTAAACAGTGTCACAGTACATCTGAATTGACAGTCATTTTTCTATTACAATTCCAGGTAATTTACATTCTTACAGCATTTGGTACAGCATGTTAAGTTTGTTTTATTACACTGCACAGGCCGTGTGTGTTTAGTGTGTGGGGATGATCTTATATCTGAAAGTATAGCAGTAGTTTTGTCCATTTTGCAATGTACGACTCCTTTTGTAGGCGTAGTAAGAAGGTCCATCTTTCCATCTCATGAATCTCCCTGATAACTTCCACCCCAGTTATCTACTGGAGGTGCATCCTTCTGGAGCCATTTACGAGTTATTGCTTTCTTCGCTGAAGCAATCAGTATTTTCAGCAGGTATCTATCATGTCCTGTCATTCCTTCCGCTAAATCACCCAGATAAAGTGTTTTAATGGTATATTCCGTAGCAAAAAAGCGAACAGGGTTCTTCCAACAAAATTCAAATGGTTCAATTCTTTCCCCCCATCTCTCCCTGATGAAGTTTGTAGTCTCTCCTCTACCTTTTATAATTCCTTGATAAAGTTTTGAGATGATCGATTTGGAGTTACCAGTATATGCCTGTCTTATTGATCGTGTTATTCAATTGGGTTCTGTAATTGCCCCTCATTCTTCTTTATTTCTTTTAGAAAATATGTTGGTGTTATTTTTAACAAGGTGAAACTGTCGGCCCTCCTGGAAAACTACCATCGTTTTTTAGTGTTTCGGCCGTTCCCCGTGTAAACGTGAAACTTTTCTGAAATGAAATGAAAACGATGCGTTTTTCACTTGTGAACGAGGCCAATGAGCCAAATACAACAGACTGTCTTAAAAATGCTTCCAGCCAAATATGAAATATGCTGGTTTTGTGCCCTCCGTTATTGCTCCCAGGATCAGTTCCATGTTAATGGCTGTTTTGACTTTGAACGCACCATGGCAACGCATAAACACAACGGCTTCACCCTCTGGCTGCCTTCACCTGTGGGAATGACAAAAATGTTCCCAAGATGTATCCGCGTGTGTTTCGCCATTTCAATGGGGTCAAAATATATCTCCTGCAACATCCTATCACGTATTCTTTAAAAAAAAAAAATTATTTAAGGTAGTGCAGATAAACAATACAAAACAGTAAACAATTCCAAAGATGTGTGAAAATGAACAATACATTCTATATACAAAAGTAATACAAACAAGTGCTATTTACATAATGTGTGTGAGCTTGTATATGAAATACTAAGTGTGACTTGGTTCTGTTTATGGAGGAAACAGAGGAGAAAGGAAATAGTTTGTATAGGAACATAGAAAGGTGCAAAAGAGGAAAAAAAAGTGAAATTATCCATTTTGTAGAAATTGAATGAGTTTGTTTTGGAATTGAGGTTCTATTGTCATCAATTCAGTGAGTGTCGACTGAGATTCCGTAATAATATAGTCAGACAGCAGATTTTTCCATTGACGTATACTGATATTTTTTGATTTCCAGTTTGTGAGGATGGTTTTCTTGGCGATGGTTCGGGATACAAGCAGTAGTTTAGTATGTGGTGAGTGGAGAGTGATAGTAGAAGGCAGAGTGAGGGGGGGGGACAGTGGGATGTGTGTATTGTTTTGTATTGTATCAATTGTAGATTAGCATTTGTCGACATACTGTAGACGTTATTGCGTATCTGAGTCCAGAAGTTGGCATCAGGAGCAAGTGACAGGTCTTGTTCCCATTTGTGTTGTGTGGAATCCTGTCACGTATTCTAATTTCCGTCGATTTAAGTTGTTTCCTCATCGTTGACAGGTGGAGTTTCTCCACTTAAAGCAGCCGTCAGATGAAACTGAAGTGGTTTATATTGACTCATCATCAGCCACAGAAAGGCTCCTCCTCTCTCTTCCATGCTATCACTTCTTTCCAGCAGCAGGTTATTTTTTATTTATTGATTTATTTGGAGGAGGGTGTGTCAGTATAACTCAATAAAAAGATCTCCCTTGTCTCCGAGCAAAGCCGGCGCGGCAGCCGATGAATACATGAAGTTGTACAAACACAAGCAACATGCAATGATATCGGAGACAAAAGCCAAGTGACATAACATCCTCTCCTCCCCCTTTTTCCTCCCTCTCTCTCTCTCTCTCTCTGCTTCCTCTCCCCTTTCTCCCTCCCCACCAGGAGCTTCGACCAGATCAGTGTGTCCACAGAGTGCAGTTTCCGGACCGAGTCGGACTGGGACCCTCAGTCCGAGTGTCACTCCATGATCAGCTTCGACATGACTCAGCCTCACAGCCCCATGTCGCCCTCCAAAAGCTACAAGGTGGGACTTTTATTTATTTACTTACTTACTACTGGTTTCACAGGGCAGTGCAGACCTGACCGTCCAATAATGCTTCTCCCTAAATAGCAATTGAACTTAAACAACCGGTGGATGCACTGCTCTTTTTTTATATGCATAAGGCAGTTGATGCTTTTTATGCACTAGTTGCACTTTGTCTTGTAGGTTTTTTTTTCATTCATCTGTTGTTTATACATTAAAATCATGTGTTTATGGATTTTAAGTGACTGCTTATTCATTACAGTGGTTTTATTTCCACATATTTCCATAGCTCTTTACCCATCTACACTGTGTGTATAACAATCCTGGCAATTGACTCTATTTTAGAGGATTTTTTTCTTTTTACTGGATTGTTTTATTTTATATTTATTTTTATATTTGCATATTCTATTTTTTGTGCTCTTTTTGGCTCTTGTTTAGAGATTTACATATGTTTACATATTTTAATTCCTTAGTTTTATAAGTTCTGCACCTTTTACCTTGAGCTGTTGTAAGTTTGTGTTTCCCCCTGGGGAGGAATAAAGCTCTCTACTCATATTTTTCTTTCCGAATTAGCTCAATTGTGACATAATTTGCATACGCAGCAGATATAACCTGAATAAATATACGAGAAAAACTGTTTCGATCGACTTTCAAAAGTGCGGCAGAACTGATACCACTCCCACCACCTCCCAGCTCCGCTCCTTGCGCTGTTTAAAAACTTGCGTACCAGCCTCCTGTCGGGTCAAACGGATAGACTTTTCAGTCTGTTTGGTGAAGTTTTAAACAGTCTGTAGGTCAGGTGGTGTTCAGGGTGGGTGGGGTTCTCTTCCAAAAACACAGCTGGGCTTCCTTTGTAGTGTAAATGTCAGTGGGGTGGAGACGTTGCTTATCCAGACACAAGCGCAATGAGGTGGTGGAGAAAACGCCGTTTGAAGACAGTGTTGTGCCACCCTGGCTACACAGACTCGCTTCAGCTGGCCAGTAGAAATAAATCAGGATTTCATCCATGTGTTTCAAAGATTTATCAAAGTATTCCTACTTTTTGGAAAAAAAACAAATGGTCTCCACGTCTCCTCTTGACGGACTGTTAATGCCGCACTAGAAACACTCTGCAGAGCTTAAAGAGGTTTTTGTGTTCTTTATTTTTGTTCACCTGCAGTCACACCAAAGCTGGGATTTATTTGTCGAGGCCCGTCGACCTGCGCTGTAAGTCCGATATCGGAAAACGTGTTTCGTAATATCAAAGCGCAGAATTTTAGGCCGTGACTTCTCCCATTTAGGCACCAACCTCTCGGACGCGTTTATTAACACTTAAATGGAATTTTAAGAACGGCGCGTTCACGCGTTCATTCAGTGCGTCACTGCGTTTTGTGAGCGGGAGGAGCAAAGTATGTCGACGGGAGTATTTGAAGTACTTGACTGGTCCTACCAAATGAAGGTACTCCTCATTTCTTCGTGGTGAGATACTCGCTTAAAAGACTTTACGCTTCAGGTGCTGCTGCCAGAACAACTAAGGAGTTCTTCCTTCAAGCTGATGCAGTTACCTTCAAATTAGATAGAGCAGATTTTGCTGACTCGTCATAAAAGGGCTCAGATTTTCTTGAGTGTTTTCTTGAGTCAGATTGATGTTTGATGTTCTACGTCTCCGACACTGAGTGTTTCTAATAGAGGAGTATGTAGACGATATCAAAGCACTTCATAAGAGATGAAATACAAGCCGACATTGACCACAGGATAAGATAAACTGGTGTTTTACTGCCAATTAATCTAGTTACCTATTTATGTTAGTGATCTGTGACAGGAGGGTGCGTGATGGTGGAACAGGGGAATGATAAGGCGCTCTGGTTTGTATCGTTGTGTAAATAGCTTGAGAATGTAACAGGAACTTGATTCTCGGGCATCTCAACAAGTAAGAAGTGCTCGTCTTTCTCTTGCGGTCGTCTTGGTTTGACCTCACCCGATGTGTATGTGTGGCACTCGGAAAACACTTTGAAATATTTCGGGCACGACAACAATCTGACTTATGTCATCGTCACGCTATTCAGGAATCATCGGTGTGGAGTTAGACTTGGCGGATTTGATCGAACAAAAGCTTGAGTGTCGAGAATCTACCGACTCTTTGCCACGCGTGCCGACCGACAGCGGGGACGGTCCGGTGAGGGGAAGCAGAGCGCCACACATCTGTTGTCCGTCCCGTGTCTGGTTGAGTACAATCTGGTGAGCCGCTGTGGAAACGGACCCCCTCCTGCAGGGGGGGATGACAGGATACTTTCACAAAACAATAAAAGTGCACCAAAAGAGGAAGTGCAGCAAAGCGTTAAACAAGCCAGACCCGCCGGGCGTCGACACGCCCCACTGTGACTGTTTAAAAAAAAAAAATAGAAATGCTTCCCCTTTTAAGAAGAGATGCTCACAATCCAATGGGATGTCGTTGTTCCTGACCTGTTTTCCATATATTCAAACCTGTCGGACCAGGTCCCGTGGTGTTTTTGTCTCGAGAAATAAAAAGAAAATTTTTTAGGGGGGGGGGGACCACAAAGGTCCAATTCAAAACCTCCACAAACTCCTTGTGTTTACCAAACCCTTTTGCAGGCAGATAAAAACACCTAATTAGTTGTAATAGAAAACGTATCCTGAATAGCTGTGAGCCTTTGAGCTGCTGCTGAGATTAGAGAACGAAGCAGAGCTGCCAGATAAGGGAGCAATGAAGCGGTGGCGCTTTATCCCCACCTACCTGCCATGTGTCACTTGCTGTGAGTGAAGACACGGGGAATGCTCGGTGGAGAGCTAATGCTCCGCTGGCAGTGCCGGGAGAGACACGTCTCGGACTCTCATCAGACGCTCTGACTTCTTTCGTTTGTTCCTTTTGTGGATTTGTCATTGAGCCAAAACGACTGCGAAGGTACGGTATCGACGGCTTAGACGTCACAGATGACCAGAATACATACATCGCGGCTTGACAAACTCGCGTTTACCTTTTGTTTACGTAGTGAAAAATGCTTAAACGTGTTTGTGTGGAAACTGGTTTTCATCACCCTTGTTTCAGAATGTCCTCGGGGGGGGGGGGGGGGGGCATTGGCCTCTCAGAACAGGTGAGGGTCAACATTCATCAAGTGACTCTTCCTGCTTGGATCTGAGCGTCTCTGCCCCCCTTCTCATGTGGCTGATAAGTTAAACAAGCGTGAACCGATTTCAAGCGTATTTTTCAGAAGCGTAGACGCGGGAGATAAGAGATGTCAGTGATACGCGGCGCTTTAGAACGAGGAAGGGCGCGCCTGTCATCGCCAGACCTGTACACACCCTTTCAATTTTTTTTTACAGCATTGTGAATTCCTTTCAGTCGTTTGCCATGTGAGGCGTCTTTCACAAGACCTTTTTTTTTGTCGCTGTAACGCAAATGGCCATGCCCTCCAGCCAGATACTTTGTCCCGGAACGTTTCACCTGTCGACAGACAGACAGACAGACAAGCAGATGTAGCCAGCACCGCCTGTTGGATTCCAAGGCGGGAGTGACTTCTACTTTGTTTTGCCCACATAGGAATGTTTTTTTTTTGTTGTTTTTTTTTTTTTTAACGGGTGTTGGTTCTGAACCCATTGTTTGTGGTCATGTAAATTAACATGATAACACTTTGGTACATTCTGCTGTTTGGGAGAGTGAAAAAGAAGTGAGACATGGGATTGTGAAGAAATCAGCACTAAAAGGAAGTCAATATGGTATGGAGGTGTTTTTTTTTGTTTTTCCTGAATATTCGCTGTGGTTTGTACTCCATGTCGTTATACGTTGCGTGCTACGCGATTGTTTTTGCGACCTCTGTTTGATCATGTCTGTCACTGTTGTCAATTTTTAATATTGCCGCTTCCTATTATTTTGATTAAAACCTGTTTCCCCTCACGGTTTTTTTTTTATACCTGTTATTCTCTAGCTGAAGTCAGTAGCTGAGAGTCTCGTGACCCTTGAGCTGAGCATCACAGCTCTTTTATAATTATTCTAGTTATTCATTTCCCATCCAGTCTGTGACTGTTTGCAGTGCGTTGTTGTGTGCAGCAGTAGGTTTAAGTTCAATCATGCAGCTTTATTTGTGTGATTTTTAATTACAATGTGTTGCGACTATTTATTTATTTTTTTAAATCTAATCACAAAAAGTACCATAATTTCTTAATATTAAAATGTTTCCCACTTGCTCCTTGAAAAAGAAATGACAAAAGTGTTTTAAAAGAAAGTGTGTATTGACTGTTGCTATGACAATAAACAAAAATGGAGCATAACATGAACCATTGAACCTTGACATATATTGTAAACGTTACTGATGCAACACAATTTTTGTGGTATTGTACAATAGAACAATGTGACATTGTGACCTAGATCTTGAACTTATTAGTTAAAAAGGTATTGTGATGCTACAGTGTAATGAAATATCAAATAGAACTTATAATACGCCGTGAGATATACTGTATTCAGATTATGATGTAGCACAATACCTCAATGCGTTACTGTGTGTGTGTGTGTGTGTGTGTGTGTGTGTGTGTGTGTGTGTGTGTGTGTGTGTGTGTGTGTGTGTGTGTGTGTGTGTGTGTGTGTGTGTGTGTGGTGGCTGCACAGCATAAATTATACGATTTGTAATGAAACACAGGTCATTTTTAGTAAGATGGAAGTTATAGTTGTTGTATCTAATAAAAGTAATGCCAGTTTTTTTTGCATTCTGTGTCTATGTGTTTCTAACTGGCCCCCATCAATACATGTAATTTATTACCTTCATATCAAACATGGACAACAAAGTCTTTTTATGAGGACAAGCAGGAAGTTTGGCAAACAACCAAGACTGCTCTTTGGGAAATGTTGTGTGCTTGAGTTCAGAGTTGTGTGAGAGATGACGGCTCTACTTTTCCTCGGTTTTCTCCAGTGTGTGAGAATAATTGAACCATAGCAGACGTGTGTCGACTGGAATCGTATCACGGTGGATACAATCTGTGTTATTCATCGTTCTTCTCCCTCGTCCTCTTCCAGAACTCTGAGGGAAAGAAGGGGTTCGTCAACCGCCTGGCTCACTTCTTCAGCAAGCGAAAGAAGAGTGGCAGTCGACACGGTTCGGACGCCTCCACCGATGCCAGTTCCCCTGGATCCCCCTGCTCTCCGGCCTCACCGAGGTCCGAGGAGGAGGCTGGGCTGAGGACTCCGACCCCCTCCCGGAAAAGCTTTGACCAGACCTCGCTCCATTACAGCGACACCCTCAGCCAGGTCTCCGGCCACTTCTACTCGAGCATGACCTCGGTGCAGCCGGTGGACCTCGACCTTCCGTTCGCCGACGACGGCAGCAGCAGGAGGAGCAGCATCAGGGAGGCGCACAGCTGCAGGATAAGCACGGCCAGCGAGGAGAGGAACTCCGGTAGTGTGACTCCCACCGGGCTGGACCTTCCTTGTCCCGTCGGCGACTCCAGCTCAGAACTGAGCTTCTCAGAATCGGTGGTGGAGGAAGTCGCCAAGAGGCTGCACGTCAATCTGGAAGAGGACATCCTCAAGGAAGCGAAGCGCGAGGAAAATGCAGTCGGCTCGTCCGGCGTGACTTCTCTCCCGATGCCTGCGTGTGCCAATGCAGCTCAGGCCCCGAAGAAGTCCCCGAACTTAACCTCCATAAGCTTAGGGACTAACAAGACCTCCGTGAAAACGGGGAAACAAGGACACAGCACCGCGCTGAAAGGTATTACTCTCGGCTCTAAGTCATCTACCTCGCACGTCGTCTCAACCAAACGGGTAGACAAGTCTTCACCGGAGGCCAGAGAAATCTCAAAATCCAGAACTGAAGCCTGGGTGACGTCCAGCAGCCCCCCGGGGGACACTAGAGGCTCGTCGTCGAGCCTCGCACCGGAGCAGGAGCAGGATCCGCTGGTTCATTCACCTGTCCAGCTCCACAAAGCAGTATGGGTGGAGACCTACCTGGGAGAGGAAGAGGAGGGGGGGAGGGCGAGCAAGGGGGAGGGAGGGGGAGGAAATGCTGTAATGAAGCAAGAGGAGGAGGGCTCGAGAGCAGACTCGCCTCCCGTACTGGCTATACCTGTCACTGTAATTCCCGTGGACGACTCAGTGACTGAGGGCGCTGCTGAAAGCCGTTCCACCCCCTCGGAGGCTTCACCGTCCGGTGGCAGCGTGCCAGGATCCGCCGGCTCCTTGGCACCGGCGACAGACGAGCTCCACACAACCTGCCAGCAGCCGCAGGAGCCCGACGCTGGCCCGGACTCAGAGCGGAGTTCACGTCAGGAGAAGCGGAGGCCGAGGGAAAATCGTGTGACGCGGAAGACTGTGAATCTGCCTTCCAAGAACAAGGTGTATGCCCGCAAGGTGTACGTCAACCCGGAGTCGGGCTCGGACGGCGAGGAGGCGCTAGAAGGGGAGCTCAGCAGAGGTTCGAGTTCAAAGAAGTCGGACACAACAGAGGCGGAACCGTGAGTGTCTTGTCTATTTTCTCTGGCTCCCGTTTGAAAATTGCCTTTGATCCCTTTGAGAGGACGAGAAAGGAGGGGAGCCGAAGGGAGCTCAGCCCGAATGCAACCTGAGCTCCGAGTTCCCATGTCCCATTGTGTCAGCGGGGAACAATGAGCTAAAGCTGCAGTGAGCCACTGAAATATTCATTTACTGTACATCTAATCCTGAAAACACAGACACTTTTACGTCACGGGGCTTCAGTGGCCTCGTTTTAAAATGAAACTATAAACGGGAAATGTCAGTACAGGAGCTAGAATTATTTCAGTTTAATTGGATATCGTCATTTATATGTTTATCTTTGGAGTATTTTTCTCCATGAATGGATGAGTCATTACAGAACATGGCAGGAAGCCATTTAGTTACATGAGTAAACAGTTGAAGAGAAACAAGTTATTATTCTCTGTTTTATTAAAATTCGACTGCAGCAAGGATGACTACAGTTCACCTGTTTCATTTCTTTTTAGTACCTCGGGCTGTAAGTCAGACCCCGAAACTGTATTCTTCCTGATTTATAGTTCTTGGAACTACTGCAAGGAGATTCCTCACATTTTTTTTTTCTGTCGTAAAGTTTTCCAAAAGTATTTCTTTTCCACATATTTGTTTGAAATGGAGGTCTTCCGGTAAAAATGAGTAGGCCAGGTAGATTTCTGCCTTTCTGCCTGGAGTTACCTGTTGAGAGTGATGCTATTCTCAATCTTCATTTGTGTGTGAATGATGGAAGGTTATGACTCATTTACATACAATAGTGGTGAAGAGTTTTTGTTTTGTTTTGTCGTGTCCATGTTTTCACTTTACAGTGTGAAATTGTGTTACGACATCAAGTCTAGCTTTACTGCTGAGAAAGTGTCACACTACAATCACATATGTATTTTAAATGTGTGTGAATGCTTCTGTCAGTTTAGGTTTAAATGGGGAGGGGCTGAGTTAATCAAGATAAAGCCTTCAAATGCCTTTGTTATTTTGTTGGCTAGTTTAATGGCTGTTGTTTAAATCCACAATTAAATAAAGGATTATACTTTAGCTTGAAAGCCTAATAAATTTAGGCAAAAAAAACATTAACTAAGTTTTCATAACAAACGAGTAAAAGAACCCTATATCCTGAACACAACAACTGTCTTTTCATCAATACGAAGCCCCTTGTTAGCGATCACTCGTTTTTGGTCATGTGAAAGCCTTAAAAGTTATTTCACATACTAAAACAAAAAGATATGTGTAATCTGTTGACTTCAAGGACACGACAACCAGCAGTGCAGATCATTCTTTACCCCCTCAGTAATAATCTTTCCATTGATGTTAAAAATACGCGAGGAACAGCTGAAAAACACGCATTTATTGTTGCGTCAACACATGCTGCTGCACATCCTGAGCACACAACAAATCCGAGGCAAATCGTTCTCGAGAAGAGTCTTCGGAGGTTTGTTATCTTTGGAGTGAGCCAGGAAACTTTGTTTCCTGCCTTTATACTGGCTGGAAATGAGTCGCAGCTAAACATTTGCCAAGCTGGTGAGAGTTCCATTAATGTTCATCTCCCTTTCAGGAAAGGAATGCAAATAAAAGTATCATCGGCGATTGTTAGATGCAGCTAATATATTGTCGCAGGAGCGTCTAAATTAATGTTTATGTTATTGCTCACGTGATTTTTTTTTTTTTTCTTTCCTTTTCTCTCTTTCTTCTGTTAGGCTACCGAGCGTCCAAGACAAAGGGGACGCAGAAGCTGAAGATGCAAAGTGTGAACCGTCCACAGCTACAGAGGCGACCCCACACTCTGATTCAATCACTTCTGAGCCCATAGCGGCAGAAAAAACAGACTCTGAGGCTTCTGACGTTGATGAAACCTCTGCAGCTTCAGACATGTACAAAAGTAAGTCGCGAACTGTGGAACCTGCGGCAGGAGGCCTGGGATCTCCTGCGACGGCCCTCTCCAAACGAGGGGTTAAAGGAGCAGCGGAGAGTCGGCATGCAGCTGCAAGTGGAACAAAGACGCAGACCTGCGCAGCTGCAGGCAAGGCCAGGAATGTCACAACAAAAGCAAAGGTCTCCACTGAGGGCCCGAAAGTGGAAAGCTCCAGTCTGAGTCCGCCCCGAAGGGACCACGGCAACGGTAGAGCAGCTTCAGCGTTGCCGACATTAAAAGACCGGTCACCCGGCAGCAGTACCTCAAGCGCAACAAGCTCAAAGTCCAAAATCCCCAAAAGGCCCTCGTCAGATCCTGATGTGAAACCCCCAGTGTCAGCGGATAAAACATCAGAGCCTGATACCTCGGGGTCAGCAGTCACACCCAAGCTGCAAAAACAAGCCAAGACCAAAGAGTCTTTAAAATCTCCGACCGCCGCCGCCACCAAGTCCAGCAGCAAAGTGAGCCTCGAGGAAGTTAAAGGAGTCAAATCTTCATCAGGAAATGTTTCTCCCTCAGCGCTCTCCACCAAGTCAGAGGCAAACAAACTGGCTAGAGAACAGCCTGTTGAAGAAACCGCAAACCGGCCCAACAGGGTGGGGAAAAAGAAAGGGGAGAAAAGCGTCGAGGCCGACCGGCTTCCCGAGAAGGAAAACGTCCGCGTCAGAAAACAGGAGTGCGATCGGCCGCAAGACGACGCCTCAACGAGTCGGTTGCCGATTCCATCCCCAACGAGAAGGAAGAACGACGACGGAGCTCAAACCGGCGGAACCGGCTTGGAAAAGGTTCCGGCCGGTCCGAAGGATCCAGACGGTCGTCTGAAAGGGCAGAAGCTGAACTGGGAGAAAGAAGACATTTCCTCTGAGCGGAGATCGAGAAGTGAGACGCCACCGCCTCACCCTGAGAGCCCCAAGAAAGGTGAGAAACCATTATCCACTGACATCAAAAGTTTAATATCGACTTGAAAATAAAGTTTAATTTGACTTTTATAAATTACGGAAGCAACGGTCTGTGACACAAACACATTTACTGTCTCTTTAGAAGTAACAGTAACACTGATGGTAAAGCCAGCATGTAAGTGAAAACACAATAGAAGATAGCATTTAAAGAAAATTTGAAGACATTAAACTCACTCAAATAACATTACAAGTGAGTAAATTACAGTGTTGTCATCAGTCACAGAGTGTTCAAATATAAGTTTAGTAGCTTCGATGGTAGATATTCCACAACAAAGATTCTTCACCAGGTTTCAGGTCAAGTCAGAAAATAATTTTACAAATAGCTGGAGTCAAAAAGATTCACTCCAGCTCTTAACTCCTGTAAAAAAAAAAAAACGTAGTGTAGATGAGATTTGGTTTACAAAGTATGAAAGTTAAGCTCATTGTGTGTGTTTTCAGGTTACCTTAAGATAGCAATGGACCACCAAAGTGTGTGATTGCAGCCCTTTTGTAGATGAATATATAAATGGATTTTCCGATATAACGTGATAATTGCATCAGTCTGAAATTTTTAAACATACATTGATTTTCAATTAGGGAAAAAATATTGTTTGACTAAAAATTGAAGTTAATGACAACGAAGAGTAGAATTTAAAAGGTTTACGCTTCTCCCCGCTCCCTTTCGAACATGTAAAGCCAGATATGCACATATTGAAGTCAGATTGTCTCCATCTGTTTACTCATACAGATTTTTTTTCTTTATTCTTTGTCTGTTTGTTTTTCTTCTTTCTTTACATGTTTGAAATAAAGATTAAAAAGACAAAGACAATGCTCCCTAGCTGGTGCCGCTGTTTGATGGGCGTAAAGCAGTATTGGCCTGCATTGCCCTCGAGGGAACAGGATGAATGGCACCAAAAACTCACCAGTTATAATATGTCCCTTTGTTTATTCTGTAAAAACAGCAGCTTTTCAGGGTTTTTGTACAGATTAACCTATTGTGCTTTTTTTGTCAGTCGAAATGAGTATGTGACGTTTGTAAACGTCACTGTCTTGCACTAAAGCTGTTTATGTGTGCGTGTCGCCAGCAGGAAGGCTGTCACCGACAAAATCGTCCAAACACCTTTCCAAAGGAATCATCAACCACGAGGAGAGTGAGACTCCGTCTCCCACCACGCAAGAGAAACCTTCAAGGCTTTCACGACTCCTCAAACAGACTGAAAGTGTCAAACAGAACCACAAAACTCCTGAGAAAGAATCTGATGACACCCCGACGTCCGTAAGCAAGCTTCCAACAAGAGGCCCGAGAAGTCCCACTAAATTAAGAGTCAGGAAATCTCAACCGTCGCCCACTGAGACCCCGGACGAGGCAAATCTCAGCGTATCCACGGAGACGACCGTCAAAGGATCTACGGGTGTCACGGCAGATCAAATGAAGGATGTCGGAAGTGGTGACAAATTGAAATTCAAGTCTGCCTCCGCAGAGAAGGAAAAGGTTGTAAAGCTTCCTGATAAATGCACCACGAGCAATATTGAGGAGAAAGAAGAAGACATGAAGGAATCAGAGGGAAGCAAAACCTGTGCTACAAATCAAATTTCAAACACACATACATTACAAAACCGTGATGTTGTTACAGAGAAGGTAAAAGTTACAGACTCGGGAAGTGAGGATGAGAACCTGATGAAGCCACAAGTTACTGATGTAGATACTTCGACTGATCGAGGACAGCGTGAAGCCAAGCAAGCAAAAGCTGAGATTCTACCGGAAAACGTGTCTGCCATTGAAACGGGGAAGAAAGCACAGATATCACCAAAATCCTCCCCTTTGCTAAAAGAGAAACCGGCACCAAAGCCAACAAACAACATGGATTTAATGCAGCATGAAGAGACCGAATCCACAACATCGGCTCAGGATGTAACCGATATCTCAGCCGAGCCTGTCGTGGACGACGGAATTCAAAGTGGCAAAATGGACCGGTCTGACCAGGAAGGTGTTACGGAAATAAATGTACTCATTTCCAAAGAAGAGATCACTTCAAGCAGCCTTCCTGATAAACTGGCCTCGAAAGGCCCAGATCCTGAACCCAAGAATGTTCACAAAGGCAGCGTCACTGCCGCCTCGGGTCAATCCAACGGGGCCAGCGCAGGGCAGCACAAGAAGTTACCCAAGGACCTGACAACAAATGAAAAAGACAGAAAGGATTTAGTAAAAGATCTTGACGCAGAGGAGAAAAATAAAGAGGAGGTTGGCAGGAGGCCAGCAGAGGCTTTGGACAGTCAGACACAGACTGTGGCTGTTTCTGAATTGCCCAAGAATGTTGAAAACTGTGCAGACAAAGAGGCTCTTTTACTGGCAGGGCAATCTGAAAGAAAGGATAACGACTCCAAACCAAATGAAAAGATGCTCATAGATGCAGCAGTGAACGGCACCGACTCACGGAACAGTTGCAACGGGGAGCTCGAGGGCATAATACCCGAGAGAACAACAAAGAAGGGCATTACGGATTCAGAGGAACACAGACATGCACCAGAGGAGGAGCGTTTGCTTCCTGAATCGAAAGGGGAACCGCGAAATGAAAGTGCTGCCGATGTGACAGGAAATGCAGAGAGCAAGACATCGGAGGGAGCGGAGCAGAATGTAAAGACATCAGCTGTGGGAGATGAATCCAAAGTTCTACAAACCAAAGACAAGCCGGTGAGAGACGGAGGTAAAACAGAGACTGCATCAAATAAGACTTCTGAATCTGATGCCCCAAACAAAGAGAACAAGAAGTCTTCCATTCCCGTGAAAAAGGCTGAGGACGTGGCAACTGAAAATAAAACTTCTTCAGCGGTGTCCAGTAGTCTGACTGCTGCGACTGAGACATGCGTTTTAGTGAAAGACTCACAGAAGACACCAGGAAGCCACATCTCACCGAAGGATACAACTCAGCAAGTAGCAGCTGCTGTTACTGTACCTCAAGGTGCCGAGAGCCTTAAAGAAGAAATGGAAACAAAAGATTCAGTGGAGGGTTCGGTGAGTGAGGCTGCTGCTGCTGCTGATAGTCACATTAGCACTAAACCAGAGCAAAAGTACACTTCTCCTGGTGGCCAAAAGGAGGATGTGAGTAAATCTAACTTGACAAAACCAGACAAATCAAAAGAGAACACAGAAGCAGAAACTCGGGAGAACCAAAAAGCAGAGGAGACTCAAGAATCGCCCTCTCTCCCCGCTGGCGATACCAAAGAAAACATAGATGCCGAGAAATCCTCATTAGAGAGCGTAGTGAACGAGACACCAAATAGTGAAGTTAACAGCCAAAACGCTCAGATGTCCATAACTGATCGCAGCAAAGATGTGAACATAAAACCTGAGAAAAAGGAATCTAATGATACAGTACGCAAACAGACTCCGGAATCGGTACGAGTCGACGCTGAAAAGGACACGGTGGAAGACCAAGCTCAAGAAATAAAAACTGTAACCCGCAAAAAGAAAAACGAGGAGAGTGAACTCAAAGATTCATCATCAGGGACTGAAAACTCCCCTGCAAATGTTAATGGTGGAGTTAGCCAAGAACAGGAGGCGTTATCAAAAGACAAACAAGATGTGGACGTCACAGGGACAGAGAAAAACAAACCCGCAGAAATCGAACTGCCAAATACTCTGCTAAAAAAGGCAACAGGAGCGCCACAGGACGCACAAGACAGCCGAATTCAAGACCTAAAGCCTGAAACCGAAGAAACACCTGCAGCTGAGTTTGTAAAAGAGCCGGTGAGTGAAAAGGCGAATGAGGAAGTGGTTGCACAGCAAGATCAGAAGCCCACAGCTGCTGGAGACAAAGATGAGGTTGTAAGAACGCCAGAGCAAGACAAATCTACAAAATCCAAATGTGTAAATGATAAAGTAGAACAAGAACCGGAGAAGGCAGGACATGAGGCGAGAGAGAAGGAGGTGCAAAAACAAAACACAGATACAACTTGTGAAAGCAGCTCTGTGAGCACTTCTAAAGACGCCAGTGAAAAATCTGAAGCCAAAGACTCATTGAGAGACAGTCTGGAGACCAAAATATCTACTAATCAGGCTGAAACCATCTCGGACAAAAACAAGAGTACTGAGAGTAGTAAAGAGAAAATTGAGACCAAAATTAAAAAGACTTTGGTTAATGAGGCACCGAGTACAGAAGCGAAGGTTGGAGCTGTGACACGGCAAGATCAGGAGTCTGTAATTAATGAAAAGCAGGAGAGTCTAACAAAACCAGCTCAAGACAAATCGACAGGAATCAAAGGTTCTGGTGACAAATCTAAAGATAAAAATGAGCCTGAATGTGAAAAGATGAAGACTATAGTGGGGGAAGAAGCTGTCATTAAAGATTCATCTATAAGTAGTGTGGTTAGTGACAAAGATGTCAATTTTACCAGACAGGATAAAAGGAAAGCCAAAAAATCCAAATCTTTAAAGGCTGACTCAAAACAGAATCAAGAAAAGACTGAAACCAAAGATCCATCGACAAAGATGGAGAAAAACACTGATCAGTCCACAAGTTGCAAACAGGAGCAGGAACCCAAGAGAGAAAAATCTGGAAAATCGAGCACGTCATCACCTGGAGAAGCAGCTAATAAGACTCCCACTAAAAAAGAAAAAGATGTTGTAGAAGTCAAGATCAAAGTGATAAAGGACAAGAACTTGAAGACTTCAAAGACGGAGGCCAAGCAAGAACCTGAGTCTGATTTATCAGATAAAACAGACTCAAGTTGCAAACAGGAGCAGGAACCCAAGACCGAAAAATCAGGAAAATCGCGCACTTCATCATCTGGAGAAGCAGCTAATAAGACTCCCACTAAAAAAGAAAAAGATGTTGTAGAAGTCGAGACCAAAGTGATAAAGGACAAGAACTTAAAGACTTCAAAGACGGAGGCCAAGCAAGAACCTGAGTCTGATTTATCAGATAAAACAGACTCAAGTTGCAAACAGGAGCAGGAACCCAAGACCGAAAAATCAGGAAAATCGCGCACTTCATCATCTGGAGAAGCAGCTAATAAGACTCCCACTGAAAAAGAAAAACATGTTGTAAAAGTCGAGACCAAAGTGATAAAGGACAAGAACTTGAAGACTTCAAAGACGGAGGCCAAGCAAGAACGTGAGTCTGATTTATCAGATAAAACAGAATCACCCCACGTGGTTTCAGATAAGATACCTGTGAGTGCTGATGCTAAGACGATTGATAAAGACAGTAAAGGAAAAACAAAAACAGACGAGTCTTTCGCTGCAGTCGGTTTGAAACAGCAAAGTACCACAGAAAAGGAAAAGCTTTCAAAGCCGGCAGGTGGCAGTTTATCTGTTCCCACTGCATCAAAACCATCAGTTCCGCCTCTTAAGACAGACTCTCCGTCCAGCTGGCTCGGTTTGGAAAATTATCAGAAGAAGCCACATCCAGAAACGAAAATGGAACGGAAGCGAATGGTGAAAACGTCGTCTGGTCAGAACGACTCGCTCGAAATCAACGTCGATGATTTCATGAAGAACATCAAGGAAGGAGGAATGCCCTTCTCGATACCGACCAGGAGGCGGATTCACAAGAGATCCCAATCGCTGCCGTTTGTCATGCCGTCGATTCGGGAGGATCACTGCGAGAAAACATTCGATCCCGAAGAATTCCAGTTCGGGCGGCGGAAAAATGGCCGGAATTTCATGGATCTTTTACCAGCCTCGGTAATCAAGCGGAAAGGGAGGGACGTCACTTCCCTGAGTGTGAAAAAACGAACAGAGGACGAGGCCTCCGCGATGGAAAACCTTGACGGGCAAGAGGAGAGCGACGGCGTCAAACACGAGGCTAAAGACGAGACGCCAAAGGACGAGACGCCAAAAGACGACGGGGAGCCCGGGAAACTGACGTCCCGGCTTGGACGGATGTCCATCCTCTCCAACTTGCTGAGCGCCACTCGGTCCGGCAGGAACGCCAACAGGGAAGCCACGCCGAGCACGCTTCCGTCGGCGCCCGGGAAGCCGGGAGCGGATAAGGAAGGCGCAACAGCTGCAGATCAGCCGGGAGGAGGTGCGGGTGCAGCTGCTGAGTCAGCCCTTGGCCCCTCCCCCGCTCCTCCTCTGCCCAAGTTCTCAGAGATTAAGCTGCCGGATCATTTGGAGAAGTACCTCACGGAGAGCAAACGGACCGCGGGCACCTCCGAGGACTCCGCACAGATGACTAAGACCGACCTGGATTCCCAGGAGGGGGCCGCCGTGGAGCAGGACCCGTCGGCCCAACATGTGGACGTGGATCTGAAGGACCCAGCAGGACCGTCTGGAACCAGCCACAGCCGACTGCAGACCTCTCAGAACGGACTTTGCACTCCTAAGACAAAGGTAGGCATTATATTTGTAGTACTTCATGAGTCGTAAACTTTCAGCGACTCCTTGGGTTTTCACCAGCTTTAAGCACACAAAACCACAGATATGTTACCCTGGCAACATGTGCCCCACTTTCACATCCTGTACTTTTGTTCTGCGGTACTGCCGCAATGTGGACGTGACTCATTCGCAAGTAGGGACAGGAGAAAATGATGTTTGACAACGAGAGCAGTTTTTTTTTGTTTGCTCTGCGTATCTGCCGGACCGCGATAAGATCTAACTTTGCACCAGTGCAAATGAAGCAGATTTATGCAAAAAAACAAAGTATATTTAGACTCACGCGGTGTTCCGGGGAACAAGAATTGCTTTGTTCCGTCTCTGTCCTACAGCTAATCCCAACCAACAATATGTACAAAGCAGTTTTAGCTCTTTTACTTTCACCAGTCCATGAAAATTTAAATAATATACAAATATGTCTACATAACGCACAGTATACACTCTATGATGGCGCAACAATTTCGCTGGGGAAAAAAAAACTAAAGTGCTCTATAGATAGAAGGTTAAAATTGTTTCCCAGATATTGTCAAACTAACAAGTAATAATGCTCAAAAATGCTAATTTCTCCAAAGAAATTGATAAATAAATACACTGATTTAAAAAGAAGTGAAGATGTTTTTGTATCTAAACTCTGCTCCTAACTTTTTGTTTCACAGGTGCCAGTAATAAGAGGATTCCACAAACGGCCCGGAAAGGTACATTTTTCTCACAATTACGTGGCAGATTACATGGTGGTGATACATAATCTTATGGCAATAATATTCTTTAATTACTCTTCTAGATTGTTCTATTCGAACACGCACAGTTTGGAGGAGAGGCTTTCGAACTCCACCGTGATGTCGAGGACGCCACCGGCATGAAGCTCTCCCCGGTCATATCGGTCAGAATCATACGAGGATGGTACGTTGGGTGGTGCTCCCTTTATAAAAAAAAAATCAGTTTCAGCTCCGTCGGCATCAAAAAAAAATCTACACTCGTATTCTGAAAATGTTCATTTTTAATGCTTAATCTGAGATATTGCCTTCACCGTGCCATTTCCTCATGTTGTGTCCCCACAGCTGGCTGCTCTATGAGAAAGCCGGCTTCCAGGGCCGCGTCATTGCGCTGGAGGAGGGTCCCACGGAGCACCTGGTGAACATGTGGGCGGAGGAGGGGGCTCCGACGACGCTCGACGACATGGGTCGACCTGTCCCGACCGCACCGATGGTCATCGGTTCTATTCGACTGGCAGTACGGGTAAGTGAGCCTTTGAGTCTGACTTCTGCAATTCACCTCATATGACCCCTTAAAATATTAGTGTTATTGTTTTTATTAAGTCATTTCGGATATAAAAGCCTGAAATGTCTATGTAAATAATTAAATGTAGATTTTATGGAAATACATTTGCACAAAATTAATCTTCACCCAGGTACATGCACACGTATACATGTTTATATACTCTACATACACACATATGGCACATGTGTGTAATTTAACATGTCTGAAAAGAGGTAGGAATAATTTAATCCTTATCCTTATTATTATGCATTTTATTTGTACTGCATTTTGTCCTCAAAGTGCTTTAAACAACAATATAAGCTAAAAGCAACGATATAAAACACTTAAAAATAGCAAGAAAAATTAACAAGAGCTCCTACACACACACACACACACACACATTCAAAAACTGGTATATCCCGTCATTTTACAGCTATATTAAATGCAATCCAATCCACTTTATTTGTACAGCACATTTTAACAACAAAGCGTTTCCAAAGTGCTGCACATGAGACTGCACATAAAAACAAAACTATACAGTCCCACACTAAATAAGTATAAAACCATAAAATCAAAATAAAAACAGATTAAAAACTACAAACACATAAAAAAAAACTACAAATAAGAATAAAACAATTTAAAAGAATAAATAGAAATATAAAAACGCTTAAAAAGCCATAAAATAAATAAAAGACACAGGGGACCACACGACTCGCGCGGTGTGAGAATAAAAGTGGGTCACACAGTTTTTCAGTTCTTCGCTCTGAGGGCACGGTTCTCCCACCTCTGTAGGACTACAGCGTTCCGCAGATCAACCTGTTCACGGAGGTCAACGGGCTGGGCCGCGTGGCGTCCTACTGCGACGACACCGTCGAGATCAGCTCCTACGGAATCCCGCAGACCACCGGCTCCATCAAGGTCCACTCGGGAGTGTAAGTTCCAGCTCGCATATATATCAACATCCCATGAAATAAACGTGTCGTCCTGAGCTCTGCGTGTGAAGGGTCGCATGCCGCAGACTTGCGGTTGAGCCGGGAGGATATCTGGTACTCTTGTTTTACCGGCTCACATAAGTGCCCTAGTTATTGACGTGGTTATCTTCTGGATGAACACGCCTCCGCTCGCCCTTTCCCCGTGGTTCTAACGTTTCCATCCTCCTGCTGTGTGTCTGCAGCTGGCTGGTTTACTCCAACCCAGGGTTCGATGGGTTAATCGGCGTGCTGGAGGTGGGCGAGTACCCCTGCCCCGAGACCTGGGGCTTCCCGGAGCCCTTCGTGGGTTCTCTCCGACCCCTCCGAATGGTAGAGATATACAGCTTCACGCACGTTTGCACCGTCGCTGGTCAGTCTGACGCCACGGTTCTTCGTCTTTTCTTTTTTCTTTTTTCCAGGGAGCGATCCGAGTGGACCATCCCAACGACGTCAAGGTTTGTCCTGCAACTCGTCCACTCATACCCCGCTAGGGCACGGGTACTATGCCGGGCTATTGAAGACGATAAGACGAAGTCCGTGAAGTTAATCCCGGACTGTTGACGGCTTGACAGGAAGTCACACGGGGTTGAGAAACGCTGCAGTTGTAATCTAATCATGTAAATGTGAAAAAAAAGAGGGAAGACTTTGGACCTCGTGCATCTTTTTCTCCAGATACTTCGAGAGGTCAGGTGCTCACTGGGCTCAGGTTGATCATCAATGTAATCATGTGATCCAATTATTTAATAACATCGTAAAATTAGATTATTGTGTTTTTTCTCAAACATGGAGAATTTGTGTTTTCGTCCTCTTTGAGTTTTCACTCGGTTAAGAGAAGACTAAAAATAGAGAGCAAAATGATAACATGTAATTCTATTTTGCTTCATGCGCAAGGGAAATAAAATGTATTTCTGAAAAATGTTGGTTCATGCAATTAAGGAATTGGAGAAAGTCTTAAGCGCACGGATCGTCTAAATACTGTTGAGAGTACAAATCCGAAAATGTAGTGATTATGGGAGCTTGTCAGCACTTTCACATGCTGAGGTATGTGAATAGCCTGCAGCCTCTGAAAGACCCACAGAAGTGACGACAAGATATGTAGTTTTAGTCTCCACTGCGCTCGGCGGCATGAAAGGCATTCAGTAGAGATACACGTGTCAAAGTCGCCATGGCGAGAGGGTTTCAGGCCACACCTACATTGTGATTTCTCTCTTTCGTCTCAGGCTTTAGTGTTCGAGAAGCCCGACTTTGAAGGCGAGTGCGTGGAGCTGGACTGTGACGTCTGCAGCCTGCAGCAGCTGGACGAGAAGGAACCGGACCGGGCCGAGGCCAAGGGGAAGACGCTCCCCGCCGTCGGCTCCGTGAAGATTCTCGGCGGCCTGTGAGCTTATACTTGTTATCTACAGGAATCTTTCGATTCGTTAATAGTTATTCATGTGCGTGAAGAAGAAATGTGTATTGAAGCCACGAGGTAACTAAATCTCAATGTGTTGAACTTCAAATAGAAAAAAAAAAACTATTTTTCCGCACACCTGAAGTAATAAAATGAAAAATGGCTCGACGGTACAGAGACACCCGCTGGAGGAACTCTTAACACGGAAAGTGTGAATCACACTGGTCTATTCTGGACCTGCCCTAAATTATACAAATACCCTCGAGGCACTAAGAGCAATTTCTCAAGGAAATATTGCAAAAGATGGAAGGGTGGAAGCCAAGAGGTTGAGAAAGTCTTGTGAAATCTTCCAAATGGAGCGAATAGCATGTTCCCTGTGGACGGAAAAGAAAGATTCACGAGAAAGAAGGAGCCTTTTTTGGTTTTAGTTTGCTCCTGATTTCGTATTATAATAATTCCGTAATCCTCGTTTTCCTGACCTACTTCATGTGACTTCGCGTGAATCATGGCAGCTTGTTACAACAGGTTAAAAATAATATTTAAATGAGTATATGTTGTCAAAAAATCACACTCAAAACTTAAGTTAACACAATTTTTAGGGCTGAAATCAGTGTAACTACATTGGACAAATTGTAACATAGTGTAAGTTACAGACTATATATGACTTATCAGATGTTTGGAATAAAAAGTGTCTAAATGTTAATGAAATATCACGTAGAGTTAAAAACACGAGATACTTATGACACCTTGTTCTCAACCTTCATGTGAAGGGTAGAAGAAGTTCTGTGTGTATTCACCCAAATAAATCTTTTGCTTTAAATTAAGTCTTTCAACTCAATTTTGATGTGTGAATAAATGTAAATAAATCAAAAATGTCAAATAAATGTGTGAATGCAAGGTGAGCCGGGTGAAATGGCAACAATCTTATAACGGGAAGGGGAAAAGAAAACGTATAAAGACAGCTTTTAACTTGAAGGGAAAGTTTCTTTGTGTTTGTTTTAATAACAAATGTGTTTGTGGATGTGTCTTGCAGCTGGGTGGGCTACCAGGAGGCGCAGTTTGAAGGGCAGCAGTACGTCCTGGAGGAGGGCGAGTACCCCGACTGCAGCGAGTGGGGAGGATCAGAGGAGGGGCTGGGATCCCTCCGGCCCGTACTGGCAGTAAGTTTTTGGTTTTGTTTTTTGTTTTGTTTTTTTGAAGCATATCTTTATTATTTTTAATATTCATACAACAATACAGCAACCGACAATTTGAACAATTTAAAAATATGGCATTTTTGAAAAAAATAAGAAAATACACCAACAAATATTCACCAAATTTCTGAGCAATAAATGAAGAGAAAATCAATAAATAAATACATACATAAATGAAAATACTCATTGACAATAACCCTTGGGGGCAAAAACATCCACTAGGGGTCATTTTTCCTCTTAATTTGACCATAACTTTCACTGTTTTGGCTCAAATGGCATGATTTTTGCTGAGGAAGCTCACTTTTACATGCAATTTAAAAATTGGATTTTAAAATGTTTCACTCGGTCAATAATACACTGTCGGCAAAAAAACTTCCTTATGTGGCGTTGGTGGCTGTTTTCATCCACTCACTTTGACCCCTGTAAAAATATGTCAGATAAATATTTCTTCAAAAAAAATTTGATAAATAATATTTGGTAGTTTTGATCAGGTCTGAAGTTGATTAACAGATTTATGCAAAAAAAATTGCTAAAACATTTTTGCCGATATATTTTTACGGCAGTCAAAGTGAGTGGATGAAAACGGCCACGAACGCCACCAAAGGGAGTTTTTTTTGAAAAGCTGATGCTGCACAAAAACTAAATGTGCTTTAAAGTCAGTTACATTGCTAATCTTTGACATTTCCAAGACCGTGATAACATGTAATACATTTCTTGTCTCTGATCATTTATTATATTGAAAAGAGGTAATTTTGTGTTTTTTTTCCTCCCAAAATCAGTGACTTCATCTTCTAAATGGGCATTTAAAGGGTTGATTAAAAATATATATTTTTTAAATATTTGGTAGTTTTGATCAGGACTGAGGTTGATTAACAGATTCATGCAAAAAAAAGTAGAAATTTTTTTTTCTTCTGATATAATTTTACGGCTGTCAAAGTTAGTGGATGAAAACAGCCACGAACGCCACATAAGGAAGTTTTTTGGAACGCCACACAAGGGATAATGATGAATAATAATATTCTCAATGTAAGTTAGAACATATACTTCCATCAAAGAAAACAAAACAACAAAAAAAACTTTTATATAAATATCTTTATCATCTCACTCTCCCAATGTCTCCAACAGTTCCAGAAACATCTTCCAAAATGTCATAAAATTCAGAAGCTCTCTTTCTCACAATATAGGTCCGTTTTCTCAAGAGCCAAACTCCATGTTATGAACACAGATCAACCGTTTTCCTTTCTTTGCAGGATAAAGAACAGTTCTCAGGATAGATAGCTAAAATACATAGCTTAGGGCGTCGAGGTACAGGAGGAGTTGTGATTTGAGAAACATATTTTAACACTGAACTCTTTACATTTCCATAAATAGTGAAATAATGTACCCTGGTGATTGTTACATTTATAACATAGACCAAGAATATTAGAATTAAATGTATTTAATTGTACAGGGGAAATATATGTTCGCATTATCCAATTAAATTGTGTCATTCTCAAACGAGTGTTGATGGTTTGAGTATGTGCTTTTATGTTTCAGCCTGTTTTGGTTTGTTGTTGGGTTTTTTTTGTGTTGCTAAAAAGAAAGCGCCGACTGTCTGTTCCCAGGATTACCTCTCCCCCCACGTCAAACTGTTCGGCGAGCCGGACTTTAGCGAGCGCGGCCTCTGCGCCGACCTGCTGGGCCCCGTCGTCGACATGGACGCCATCGGCCACGGCGTCAAGACCCGGTCCGCCAGCGTCACCGCCGGAGTGTGAGTCAAATCCCCCGTCGGCTCGCCCGGGGCGTGTGCGTCTCGCCTCGGAGACGCGAACTCCCTGTTCTGTTGACGTATGAAGAAACGCGCGTACGCTTCATGCCTGCAGGCCTGCAGCGTGGACTTGTGAAACTGAGACGGTGTAGTTTTGTTTTTTTTAAGTTGTATCTCTCACTACTATTATATGATAAACCTCCGTTTACACGCCGCCTTCGTTCAGCTGTTTTAGCCATTTGGAGCGAGTATTTCCTTTACCTCCTGATTTCTGCCGAGAGCTGGACGTATAATCTTAAAAAAACAAAAAACAGAACTCAACAGAACACATAAAAACTAAATGGGAAACAGAACTGACGACTGAAATATCAAGTAATGACTGGCACCATATGTGGAGGAACCACCAAACAACCACTTGGCGTCAACCTGATCCGTTTTTTTTTTTTACCCCGAGGGTTAAAAGTAAATATTTAAAGCAACCTCTTCCATGCTGGAGAAACTGTGGATCAGTAAATGTTAATCGTAGCCATATATTCTGGAAGTGTTCAAAAATAAGTGACTATTGGAAAATAATAAACACAGAAATAATACAAATTTTGGGTTATAATATACCGTTGGATGTCAATATATACTGTACCTGTGCAATTTTCCAGTTGAGTTTGTACCTACAGAAAACCTGTTGAGAATTTTAACAGTGGCTTGTAAAAAAAACTATAACAAGGAAGTGGTACCAAGCTGATCCTCCAACGACGGAAAAATGGATCCAGACTGTTAATCCAGTGAATGGAACATTTGACTCACATGCTGAGATTACAAAGATCCCAGTTTGAGGAGAAATGGGAGAAATGGACAATATATAAGAACAGCGACAATGTAAATTCAACTGAGTGAGAAGAGACGTGTTGACAAAGACACATGTGACCCTGTGAGTTTTGAAATCTTTTCCCCTGCCATTTAATTTAATTATATATTTTTATTTTATTTTATTTTTTAGAAGGTTCTTAAATATTGCAAATAGTCACAAAAAGTATTCAATTCAACTTTATTTATATCGCGCCGTCCTTGTAGGAAGACACCTTTGCAGAACGAGGCTCAGAGGTGGCGGCTTTCAGCTCGATGATGGAAAAAGATAATGTTAGTTTCATTAAACTCGATCTCCACGGCACATTGTGTGAATTCACTCACACACCTTTCAGCCCAACACCACGGTGTGTGTGCCGCTCCTCCGTCTCCAGTGAGTCAACACCGTCATGTTTGATCACATTAAAACAAACTCCCGACGGGGGAAACTGCGATCACACGAGTTTGATTCGAGACAAAAGCAGGTTTTTTGGCCCGTTTCCCGGCACGCTCTGTCTGGACCCATTAGACATTCAGACTTCAATCAAACTTTATTAAACGGACACAAGAGGGAACATGCTCCAGAGGCATTGGAACGCACAGTTGATCATCGGTATCGTTTACTATTGCACTTCGATCAGCTCACGGTTTTTGTTATAGAAGTCATGTGACGGGATTTTAAAAAGCAGGACATGTTTTGTTTATATCTTTTGGTCTCGCGTTAAAAATGACTGCGTGTGTGTGTGTGTGTGTGTGCGTGCGTGCGTGCGAGAGATATTGGGCCACATGCAGCAGTCCAGTTGTGTTAAACTATTGAATTTACTGGATTTACAATCCAATTCATTTTAAACTGGAGCGACATGTGATTTATTTATTTATTTATTTATTTTAATTTGCACAGGAACTGTACCCGTAATACTGCGTGTTTTTTGTTTTAAATGCCACAAGTTTAAGGCCTAAGTGGACCAGAAGCCCCAAAATAAAAGTGCTTACATCATTTGCAGTATTATATTTGTAGTTTTAACTGAAATCTGTGACGTTCTAATTCCCAATTTATAAAATTTTGAAGCTTCACAGCAACATCATTCTTCTTCGTTTGTGAACTGTGAGGAAAAAAGAGGTTTTTTTTCTCATGTTGATGCAGTTGCCCACTTAGAACAATGTCTTACTTTGTGTATTTGTGCCTTTTGTTGGCCCCGTTTGTCTCAAAGTGCGCAAGTTGAAGTGTGGTTGCGGTTTGCAGGTGGGTGGCGTTTGAAAACCCCGGGTTCAGCGGGGAGCTGTACGTCTTGGAGAGAGGCTTGTACGCCACGCCCGAGGACTGGGGGGCGCTCAACGTCAGGATCTCGTCCATACAGCCCGTCTTCCACGTGAGAAACGCCCTCCACCTTCACGCGGGAGTCAAACCTGACGGCTTTGTTTACACCGGCCTCTTTCTTTGTTTGTTGTGCAGGACATGCTGATGGGAACGACGAAGTTCAAGGTATCGTGGACCCCCGTTGTGCTTTCTTCCTCTCTGTCCATCTTCTGGGACTCAAACTTCACTTTTCCTCCGGTTGTTGTCTGGATGTTGGTTCCAGGTCCATCTCTACTCCGAGCCGGACTTCCAGGGGAGGCTGGTTGCCCTGGACGACAGCGTGGACGCCCTGGAGGAGGACTTCACGCCCAGGTCCTGCAGGGTGCTGGCCGGCAGGTACGGAAGAACGACGGCCTCTTCACGTCTCCTCCTCTGAAAGTCCGCTGGGAAATAATGTGTATGTTGTGTTTTGCTATAGCTGGGTGGCGTACGAAGGGGCCCAGTTCACAGAGGACATCTACGTCCTGGAGGAGGGGGACTACCCCAACGCGGAGGCCATGGGCTTCCCGGCGTCCGACACCAACGTTCGATCTATTCAGATCGTCGAACATGTGAGTGTTTTTTTTTCTTTCTCTGTGTGTAAAAAAACAACATTATTTTCACAAATCCGGAAAGATGCATGAATCGTCTTTTCCCTGCCAGGACTTCTCGCTCCCCTCCGTCAGCGTCTTCGCCAGAGACGGCTGCAGAGGGCGGAGGGCGGTGCTGACAAGCGGCGTGGTGAACCTGCATCAAGCCGGCGTGGACACTCGAGTGCGCTCCCTGGTGGTGGAGGGGGGAACGTACGTCAACCTGCAAGCAACTTTTAACATTTAACACAAACTTTTCAAGGGTTTTTTTTTTGTTTTGTTTTTTGGCTGATTGAGACTGTGTGTGACCGCAGGTGGGTGGTGTACGAAGGCAGCAACTACAGAGGCCGACAGCTGCTGCTGCGGCCCGGCGGAGTGGACGACCTGTTCAAGTACAGCGGCTGGCAGCGAATCGGATCCCTCCGTCCACTCCTGCAGGTACGGAGGCCAGAAGACAAAAACCTTTTCTTCACGACAGTTTTTTAATGAAACTAATCTTATCTCCTGTCACACAAGCAGAATAACTACAGCTTCTTAAAGACTTAAATCGTATCTGTTGATCTGCAAAACTAGTGTCTCGTCGCTTCAAGTCTTGTCTCGTGCTGGTTTAGGCTTTTAGTTGAGTTTAGTTTAATTCTATCATTTCAATTAAACTCCATTGAATTTGCAACAGATTGATCTCTCAGTAGTTTGGTCTGAAGAAGGATTTTCTTTTTTTTTTTTGGCTTCATTAGCTCCGCTACACATTCTCTTAAAAAAAAGACATTTTTAAATACATTACAGTCATTCCAATGTGCTTTTATAGAGAAAATAGAAAAGCCCAACATATCCACATTAGCAAGCAGGTTTGTTTGCGACTGTGGAAAGGAAAAGAAGGATGAAGAAGGATTTTCTCATTGTGTGGAAGGAGGAAGTAAAACTTATCATATCCGAGCTTTTCTCCAATATTCAATAGTCTTACATTATGATTAATGTAAAAAAAAAATTTAAAGTTCGACCACATTCGACTCTCACACCAAGTGCTAATTTGCTGTTGAACGTCATATTTCCAAATCTTTTCACATAAGATACGATTAAAGTTACATCATGCTGGTTTGACCTTTTATTCATTTCAATTCATTTAAAGTTGCAAAATAAACCTAATCTTCTATAAAATAATCACTAGATATATTTTTAATAAGGATATATTGACAAGAAGTGCATGTTTGATCCTTATTTTCTCTAGTTGACAACAAAACGTCGTGATACAATCTACTTTTCTCTAAATCAGTGTGTAAAACCCTCGTTTCGTTCCTGGTCGTCCAACAGAAGCAGGCGTACTTCCGCCTGCGGAGCAGAGAGACGGGCTGCCTGGTGTCCCTGACGGGGACGCTGGACGACATCAAGCTGATGAGGGTCCAGGCCGTGGAGGACACGGGGGGCGTGGAGCAGGTGTGGCTCTATCGGGACGGACAAATCACCTGCAAGGTACCGTACTCTCCTCCTCGCTCCTCTCTCCTCTGTACTCTCTCCTCCTCTCCTCTGTCCTTTCCTCTCTCCTCTCTCCTCCTCTGTCCTCTCTCCTCCTCGCTCCTCTGTCCTCCTCTCCTCTGTCCTTTCCTCTCTCCTCTCTCCTCCTCTGTCCTCTCTCCTCCTCGCTCCTCTGTCCTCTGTCCTTTCCTCTCTCCTCCTCGCTCCTCTGTCCTCCTCTCCTCTGTCCTTTCCTCTCTCCTCTCTCCTCCTCTGTCCTCTCTCCTCCTCGCTCCTCTGTCCTCTGTCCTTTCCTCTCTCCTCCTCGCTCCTCTGTCCTCTGCTCTCTCCTCCTCTCCTCTGTCCTTTCCTCTCTCCTCTGTCCTTTCCTCTGTCCTCCTCTTCTCTGTCCTCTCCCCTCTCCTCTGTCCTCTCTCCTCCTCGCTCCTCTGTCCTCTCCTCTCTCCTCTGTCCTTTCCTCTCTCCTCTCCTCTGTCCTCTCTCCTCTCCTCTGTCCTCTCTCCTCCTCGCTCCTCTGTCCTCTCCTCTCTCCTCTGTCCTTTCCTCTCTCCTCTCCTCTGTCCTCTCTCCTCCTCGCTCCTCTGTCCTCTCTCCTGTGTCCTTTCCTCTATCCTCTGTCCTTACTCCTCTGTCCTCTCTCCTCCTCTCATCTGTCCTCTCCTCTCTTCTCTCCTCTGTCCTTTCCTCTTTCCTCCTCGCTCCTCTGTCCTCTCCTCTCTCCTCTGTCTTTTCCTCTCTTCTCTGTCCTCTCCTCTCTCCTCCTTTCCTCTGTCCTCTCTCCTCCTCTGTCCTCTCCCCATCGCCGTGAGTGAGGAAGAACAACACTAAGTGGGAGTCGTACACAGAACCTTCACCTACTTTCCACCCAGAGACACAAACTATTGTGTTCAACCGCCACGTCACAATGGACACAATCCACTCGGTTGCAGAAAAACAGGAAGTGGCAAAGAGTCCCGGCAGGCGTCTCTCGTCCCAACAAACAATGTCTGTCGTCTGTCAGCAGGATATTTCACATCGCTTCTAATGAGGCGGGAAAAGAAGTGGGCGAAACTAAAACCTCAAACCCCGTAAACACAATTTCAATATTTGATTTTTAATCTCCTTTTCATCATTCGTCTCTCGTTTTGTACCCAATAATTCTCCCCTCAAAATTTTTAGAATACTGTTGGCTTGAATTGTATGGAGATGATCAATTATATTAATAGAAAATAAATACTGTTCTCAAATAATAATCTAAGTATTAGTTACATTTTAAGTTGAATGGGTTGTATTCAATTCAACTAGCTCCCTCTAGTGGAGAAAAGTTATTACTGACATTTCTTTTTAAGAAATTTGAACATAAAGCACACGTTGATATTTAGTAGCAATTTATTTATGCTCTTATCTAGTAGTATTTGGTAATTAATGAATTTTTAACACTTTCAAACTCTTACAGTTACTACACATCATCAAACTATAGTTTTTAAAGTGAGGATTTTATTCTGGTTAGTGTCGTTTTTTTTCTCTATTTAATTGTAAACAAAAAACAGTAATTTTGGTCAGCTGTCTAACAGATTTTATTCTTTTTAAATTGTGTTTATTTGTGCTTTCTTTAAACTGTCACACACCCAGAGGTGAAAACATTCAGTTTAAACTCATTTCAATGAAGGTTGACTTACTTTTTCCCCCCATTAGTTTTTTTGTTTTGTTTTTTTGTAAAGCTACTTTGAAAAATGAAAAGCTGCACTATAATATCAGTTGTTCTTTTCTCTGTACTGACATTACTGGACACACTTTTAACAAAAAAAGGGTGTTGAATAAGAAACGAGTGGTGTTCCTGCTTCCGTCCAGCTGGCGGAGGACTGTTGCCTGGAAACGGCGGGCGGTTTGATGATGGCGGGCGGGCGGCTGTGCGTCTCTCCGGAGCGGGGCAAAGAGAACCAGCTGTGGGACATCGGCCCGGACGGCGTGGTGCGCTGCCACCACCGGCCGGATCTGACCCTGGAGGTCAAAGGTCAGCCGACGTTCATCCACACGGTGAAGCACGGTGGAGGGAGCATCATGGAAAATGACCTTAGCATTCGTTAGGATCAAAGATTAATTAAGTAATTTCATTTCTCTCTGGGATGAATAATGTGCTTATATTCTACTGTGATCTATTCTTATCTTATACATTAAAACATTGGTGAACCAGGAAGAATGTAGACCCAAATTCAATAGAGAAATTATGGAATTAGGAACTATTTATAGCAGAAAATTAAAAGAAAACGATCCAATTAAAACTTTTTTTTAAGGAGGAAAGACAAAAAAAGAATCGGTTGAGGTTATTATGACTCCAGGATTCACTTCCTATTTCCTTGTTTTCACCACAGAAATGTGATGATATGATGTTGTGGTATTAAGTTAAACAATCTTTACCTGTGATTTAGATTAAACTACTAAATTGTGCATAAAACGAGGGAATTTTCCAGTTTCTACATTTCACTGTATTTTACAGCAGAACGTATCATTAAAGTTGAGATTTTCGTTATTTCAGTAGTAATTATGTGTTTTATGAAAATCCAGGCATTTTCATCACACATACTCTGCGCCACAACAACAAACACTTACAAGTTTAATTTTAAAGGTTGTTGTGGCACTATTGTACCCCTCAAGATGTAAAGGAGGAAAATGCCACTAAAAACTACAGAGTGGAGGCGAACATTTTAATTGTGTGATCTCAGAATTTATTTGAACCCTATTGGAGGTTAAATAAATTGATTGAAACAAGAAAGAAACAGTGTGACTTTACGTCCTGACGGCTTCCACTGGTTTCAACTTCCAGGGGGTCAACAGTACGACAAGAACCAGGTGATCGTCAACACGCTGGACGACGGGAAGCTCAGCCAGAAGTGGACGGTGGAGATCTTATGACCCGACGAACTGGAACCCGCCGCACTCGGATTGTTTTCCCCCAGTTTCCTCTCGTCGACTGGAACGACGATCGTCGCCGATCAAACCAGTGAAAACGTTTCCAAACCTCTTCAGACCAAAGACTCCTCGTTGGAGGGATTTCAGCCCTGTTTCAATGCTGCACGCTTTCCTCTTCCTCCGGTACGACGCCGCTAACCCCCCCTCCCCCCCCCCCCCCCCGTGTGTTTTGCTAGTCGTCTTGTGGATGAACTCAGTAAAAACCGGGAGCTAAGATATGAAGTCTTGACGTGCCTACGAGCTTTCTAATTCTTGTACATCACATAGATCTACTGTAAAGTTTTGATATACTTCTAGGAATTAATAGTTGTTTTTTTTACACACAGACTGGACTTTTACCTGCTTGTACAGATTAGATTTACACTTTAAGACAATAACACTGCTGCCCTCTTGTTGATTTGTGTGTAAATACCGGCTGTTAAACTGTTACATATTAAAAACATGTGATTGTCTGTCGTCTCTGTGGTTCATCTGTGAAGAGACGAGTGGAATTCATGTTTTTGGCAGGTGGGAAAGAAAAAAAACAAGAGTGTAAGTATCATTCTACTTTAATAATTTACCAACAGACTGCCGACAAGCTACGAGGCAAATCCACAATTTTGGATTTATTTCATGACGGTCGCGTAATTTTGCAATGAAAATGTATTGATAAACTCAAACATGCTTCCGGGAGCTGCACCGGGTTCCCTTGACGAAGATTATTTATTTGTGCGTGCAGCGACCGGCTGTGGCGCTTCTGTGCGTCCAAAAAAAAAAAAGTACGAAAAAGAAATATCGGTCAGGATCTTTGGTTGCACCAGGAAATACAGTAAAGTCTGTTTTTATTTCTTATCCATGTATCCCAGCGGAAACCTCCTCGCGTTGAGATGACAAGTCTCGAGAGGAGAAAAAAAAAAGAAAATGATGGGAAAAATAAGAGATGTAAAAAAAGGAAGAAAAAAATAGAGAAAAAGAAAAAACAGCAAAAAGTTACAAAAGAAAATTTTATTAAAGGGAAAAGTGAGAAATACAAGCCTCCCTTTTGCAGCAGTTATTTTTACCCATCCATGTATCGCAGTATAAACATCCTCGCAATCGCTCATTAAGATTACAAGCCGCGAGGAAAATAAAATTAAAAATATTTAGAAAATTAGGGGGAAAGAAAACAAAAAAAAGAAAAAAAAACTAAGAAAATGGAAAAATGCGGGGGAAACCCAAAAGGTAAGAAAAGAAACAGAAAAAGTGAAGAATAGACAAAAGAAAAAGAATTAAATTCAAAAAAAGAATTACAATCCTCCCTTTTTGCAGCAGCGACAGTTTCCCAGGCGTCCGGCGCTACAAGTCGTCTCCTCCCCGGCTGACCTGCACCACGGTTTTCCCCCGAGCGTGGCCCTTCTCCACCTTCCCCAGGGCCTCCGGCACCTGGGGGAAGCTGAACGTCTCCTCCACCACCGGCCGGATCTGTCAGGAGGGGAACCCGGTCAGGCCCAGCTCACGCCCTCCTTCTCTCTCTCTCTCTCTCTCTCTCTCTCTCTCTCTCTGAGTTTGTCGCCCCCACCTTTCCTGCGTCCACCATGTCTCGCACTTCGTCCAGCGCCGGGCCGCTCGGTGCGAAGAATCCCCAGCGGTAGTGAACGCCGCTCGCCAGGTGCTGCCGGAACACGAGAACGTCAAAACCTCTGAGTTACACAGTGAGTCCCCACCCCACCCCACACACACACACCTTATTTTGCTGTGTGACCTTTTGACCTTTTGACCTGTTTGGCTGCTGCTGAGTCTCACCATGTGCTCAGCATTAACCAAGCCAGGAAAAAAAAATTTGAATATATTAATGAATGTCTGAAATCAGACCTGCTGGATCACTGATTACCTGGAATATTGGCAATAATTTATTATTTGTTGGTGGATCACAAGCTTTTTATGGTAAAACAAAACAAAACGACAGACGAGCAATAAATTTGACCCACGAATCAAGATTTCGAAAATCCAAATAGCACAAATAGAAGATATAAATACTTAATTTGAGAAGAAAATGACTTAAAACAATTAAAGTAATTCCTACTTGATTTAAAAAAATAAATAAATAAATAAAAAAATCTTGAAATAAGATTTTTAATTCTAGATTATACAGACACATTAAGGATCCATGATAGGTAAATAAGATTTAAAATAAAATAAGCCAAATTATCTGTCACAACTAATCCACATATTAAAGTGATAAATATTTGCTCTACTAACCGATTCAAACTCGTTGTCTATCTTTTGTAATGTGCCTTTTCCTTATTTATTTTATTCTTTGTAAACTTTATCGAGTAGCTATTTAAATGTCCTGTGTGTGTGCGTGTGCGTGTGTGTGTGTGTGTGTGTATATATATATATATATGTGTATCTTAAAAATAAGATTTTACATCTTGGAAAGTGCCAAATGAGTTGCAGTAACCCTCATCAACCACTAGATGGAGACACCTTCAAACAAAATGACAATCTTGAATTCTTTATGTCATTGTGATAAAAATCTAACTGGTTGAGATGAGATGTCGCAGTGTGTGAACCCCTGAACTAAAACGAATTAGACAGTTGTCCTAAAATGTTGTGTAATGAGACGAATCACCGAAACGCTTTAGAGAAGATGGAGAGAACGTGTCAGAGCAGCAGGAGAGGAAGGACACGTCAACCGACAGGAAATAGTTCAAAGTTACGACTTAGTTTTGATCCTGACATGAAACATGTTCACCTGGAATCCAAATTAATAGTTGAAATACTATTTTAACATGGGAAGCGATCTGTAAGTGAAAATATTTAGTATCGAGAATTAAAGTACAGATCTGGTGTTTATTTTATTTAGTTAACTACGTGGATTCCTCTCTTGATGGGCGAAATCTAGGAGTTCTAAGTTATTAAAGTCTATTTCTTTGATGCGTTTTGAGTAAAGTTTTAATTCTATACTCCATAGAAATATTACTCATCTTATCCATTGCAGAAAATACACATATCACACATAATAAATTGCTTTTGTTTTTTTTTTTCTTTATAAACAACGACTGCTTGAAGATGGAGTCATAAAGAAAGAGTTTCTGGCTCACAAAAATACTTTTACAGTAAAGTTCCAGACTAAACCCAGTTCTTTCAGATTAAAGCACCAGACTAAACCCAGTTCTTTCACATTAAAGTACCAGACTAAATTCAGTACTTTCACAGTAAAGCACGAGACTAAACCCAGTTCTTTCACAGTAAAGTACCAGACTAAACCCAGTTCTTTCACATTAAAGTACCAGACTAAACCCAGTTCTTTCACAGTAAAGTACCAGACTAAACCCAGTTCTTTCAGAGTAAAGTACCAGACTAAACCCAGTTCTTTCAGAGTAAAGTACCAGATTAAACCCATTTCTTTCACATTAAAGTACCAGACTAAACCCAGTTCTTTCACATAAAAGTACCAGATTAAACCCATTTCTTTCACATTAAAGTACCAGACTAAACCCAGTTCTTTCACATAAAAGTACCAGATTAAACCCATTTCTTTCACATTAAAGTACCAGACTAAACCCAGTTCTTTCACATAAAAGTACCAGATTAAACCCATTTCTTTCACATTAAAGTACCAGACTAAACCCAGTTCTTTCACAGTAAAGTACCAGACTAAACCCAGTTCTTTCACAGTAAAGTACCAGACGAAACCCAGTTCTTTCAGAGTAAAGTACCAGACTAAACCCAGTTCTTTCAGAGTAAAGTACCAGATTAAACCCATTTCTTTCACATTAAAGTACCAGACTAAACCCAGTTCTTTCACATAAAAGTACCAGACTAAACCCAGTTCTTTCACAGTAAAGTACCAGATTAAACCCATTTCTTTCACATAAAAGTACCAGACTAAACCCAGTTCTTTCACAGTAAAGTACCAGATTAAACCCATTTCTTTCACAGTAAAGTACCAGATTAAACCCATTTCTTTCACATAAAAGTACCAGACTAAACCCAGTTCTTTCACAGTAAAGTACCAGATTAAACCCATTTCTTTCACATAAAAGTACCAGACTAAACCCAGTTCTTTCACAGTAAAGTACCAGACTAAACCCAGTTCTTTCACAGTAAAGTGGGGGGTTATGGTGGGGGTCTCCAGAAAGTAAAAAGGCCCGGGGAGACGGCGGCGGCACGAAATGCTTGAGTGAGAGGCTGCGGTGTGGAGCCGAGTGGAAAAGATGGTGAAACGGAAGTGAAAGGCTGCTTGCAAACGTTTGCTCGGCACGACCAAGGTGCCGCTTCCTCTAGTGTGGGTGAGCTCAGGGTGTGTGTGTGTGTGTGTCTGTGTGTGTGTGTGTGTGTGTGTGTGTGTGTGTGTGTGTCTGTGTCTGTGTCTGTGTCTGTGTGTGTGTGTGTGTGTGTGTGTGTGTGTGTGTGTGTGTGTGTGTCTGTGTCTGTGTCTGTGTCTGTGTCTGTGTCTGTGTCTGTGTCTGTGTCTGTGTCTGTGTCTGTGTCTGTGTCTGTGTCTGTGTCTGTGTCTGTGTCTGTGTCTGTGTCTGTGTCTGTGTGTGTGTGTGTGTGTGTGTGTGTGTGTGTGCCAGAGAGCGATTAATGTTGAATTTCACTTTTCTTTTACAATTTCAGTTCTTACCCAAACTGAGCCTGAGGACCGATTCCAGTTCACACGCAAACAATGTCGTCACCAAGAAGTATGGTACTTTTTATACAGTATATATATATATATATATATATATACTGTATAAAAAATATCACAGCAGTGCTATAATGAGCAACTTCCTCTTCATGTGAAGACATGATTTGAGTCATTTCCTCTGAGATCATCCGTTCCACATATTTAATGCCACATTGACGTATCTCTACATGTGGCAAGGATTTAGAAATTTTTTTTTTTTTTTAATTATTATTTTAAACTGGAGAAATGTGGTGGGAAAACACAGCGTTTTCACATTGCTTATTAAGAAAATTCAGTGGAACTTCATCTGGTTTTAATTTTGAAATTAAATTGGGATTTGGGGGGGAAAAAAAGCTTTTTCTGGATTAGTTTTAGTGTAAAATGCATTAAAATACATTTTGTACAAATTTGAATTTGTAATTTGATATATATTCAAATTTGCTGGCAGCCGTCATTAATAATCACGTCGTTAAAAAAAGAATAAATGTGTATTTCTGACAAATTTTGCTGTTTGAATTCCTGTTTGAATTGGATTTTACTTTTCTTTTTTTTTTTTTTTTCTCCTTCAGTCTCCAGCAGCCCCGGAGCATGATGATGCCTCCGCCGTGGGCTTACCTTGAGGGCTTTGCCGCCCACCGTGGCGGCCGTCTTCATCATGCCGTCCGCCAGGCCCAGCCGGTCGGTGTTCTGCAGGAAGGGCGTGACCAGCGTCACGTACTTGGCGCCGCTCCAGGGCTTGAGCAGCGTCAGCGCCCAGCGCTCCGTGTCGCCGCCGATGTTATCCAGGATCAGGTCGAACCTTCGGCGGGTGAGAGACACACGGGGTTTGTTGTGGGGTGGAGAGGGGGATGGGGGAGGGGTGGGGGGCCTCAGATTGTCGTACTTGTCCAGGGACCCGAGCGGCCCCTCCACGGGTCCGGCGGTGTAGTCCACGGCGTGGTCGGCGCCCAGCTCCCGCACAAACCGCTCGGCATTCTGGGAGCAGGTGACGGTCACATGGGCCCCCCACGCCTTCAGCATCTGGACACAGAGAAACTGGTTATTCAGTATCTTTGAGATAACGGTGCTCTTTCTCTCGCCCCCCCGAATCCACATCCCCCGTTTTGTTGACTTTGTAGTTGTTTGTTTGTTTTAGTCTCGACGCTTCATCGACCGATTGACGTTTTTCAAATAATCAAATCATAATCGCCTATTTGTTTCATATTTAGAAAAAAACATCATACAGAGCATGAATTTCTCCATAATGTAATGATAACTGTGATTTACTGTGCAACCGTCATCAAAACTACCACTTATACTGCTTATTTGAGAATAAAATGTTCACCCTTTATTTGAATATGCGCATTATCTGTAATAAAAAAAAAAAAAAAAAGCTTCATTAAACATGAGCGATGTGAGTATTTACTAAAGTGTTCAAAAGTAGTGGAATGAAATATTAACACGATTCAAGAAACCAAATCAAACCCTAAATCAAGGATTGTATTATAAAAGCGGTCTTAATTTTTTTTGCTTAATTTATAGGAATGGGGGCTAAAAGGTTGCAGAATTCACGGCTTATTTCCAGATTTTACAGCCAATTCCTCCACGTTTTTGCACAACAAAGCGTTGCCCAATTCTTCAGGAACGCCCGTGAAATGAAACAAGGTCAAATGTGATAAAAGTGAAACATGGGCTGCAGGATTCAGGCCAGAAGCAGAACAAATACAACATTTTATTCTATTATTTACGTCAGATTAACACAAATATCCAATATGCAGTTTTGGTCCGCTTGTCCGCTGCGTACCTGTATAGCGAACGTTCCCACGCCACCGGATCCTCCGAGGATCAAGATCCTGTGGAGCCAGAGAGAAACAGAGATTTAAAAAAAAAACAAAAGCGTGTGTGTGTCACTACTTGTCCACAGTCATGAGGATTGATGCTGAAGCCACTCCAGGATAATTGACTGCAGCCAAACGAGAGGCTCATTATGAAGCAGCTCAAAGAGACTCAGGTGGAAGAATGGAGGAGATCAAAGACGGGGAGCTTCTATTGGGATAGACAAGTGGAAATTGTGTAATTGTGTGTGTGTGTGTGTGTGTGTGTGTGCGTGTGCGTGTGCGTGTGCGTGTGCGTGTGCGTGTGTGTGTGTGTGTGTGGTTGTGTGTGTGTGATCTCACCGTTTGCGAGCACAGTTGTCTTTATTCAGTCCGCCGGTGTTGACTAGAGCAGACCAGGCGGTGGCGGCAACGTAGGGGACGGCCGCCGCCTCCGTGTGGCTCAGCGACTTTGGTTTGAGGGAAATCTGAGGATCGCACACACACACACGCACGCACGCACGCACGCACGTCAATTATGACCGAGATTTTAAATTAAAACTGTAGGAGTGATTCGACAGTCTCTGAAAGAGAATCAGAAAATGTTGACCAAAGGACTAAATCTGACAAAATTCTAACCATATGAGAACGGAAAAAGGGAATAAATCATTTAGGGTTAAAAAAAAAAAAAAAAAAGTCAGGTGCCCAAATAATATGTGGACTATCCACTAACTATGTGGATTTGTGCTTTTGTGGTTCACACGTTGGCAGAAATGTTGTATTGAAGCTCAGCTTGATCTGATTGTGATACACAACCAGGTGATGCTGATCTTAACCACACAAATTCAATCAAACATCGCACGCTTTATTGTGAAGGGATAGCAAGTAAATACGTAACTGAGCTGCAGCGATATATACGATTAATTAAAAATAGCTTACCTCATTGGCACTCAGTACCACAAACTCAGCCAAGCTGCCCTGCTTCCAGGGTGGGATGGCTGCCCACACCTGAGGGAGGATAAAAAAAACAATAAATGTATATACTGTACACACATTGTTGGGGTGAGGCTGTGTGTTTATATATATATATATATATATATAGCAGAGACTCACTAATCCGGGATGGCCTCGACACGTTCCGACGCTAAACATAGCAGCTCCAGGGTGAAAAGGAAAGACTCGGGCATGTGGCCTATATAAAATGCTGACGAGGGTTGTAGACGTTTTGTTTTTATTATAATTATTGCAAACTAGTAATAAAACACTCGGTGCAAAGCTGGAATCCTGAATGTGTTGAATGTGTTTTTGTATTTTTTCTGTTCTCATTAACTCTTTGTTTGGTCTCTTTAGTCTCTTTAAAGTCCACTTCCTTCTAAAAAACCCAAAACAAACTCACTTGCAGGAAGTAAACGTTTAACATCTTGTTCCTAGTAATTTGACACCTGCTCCATCTGCTTGTTTCCAACGGTGCCAACGCCCTTTACTCATCCATGTGGTGAGGAGGGGGGAGTCATTTGAATTAAAAGTGTTCAGTTTATTGTATTTTGTTGGTTGTTTTTTTTTATTGACTTGTGCTGATGATCCAGATCTTTAAAAAAAGAGTGACGAAGCACCAGAGCCAGGAACGGGTGAAGCAGGTAATCCACACTGCGGCGGTGAAGCTCTGCAGGCATTACTCAGCTTAACATCAGCCAAGAAAACACTCCCACACTATTACACCACCAGGCGTGTGTGTGTGCGCGTGCGTGTGTATGCGTGAGATCAAGAATCAGGATTCATCAGCGCAGGTTGATTGATGCATTTTAACAGTTTCATAATATCTAAAATATAATAATAATAATAATAACAACAACACAAAAATAGTTTTATCTCATGGTGTTGAGTGTTAAATAATCACCAAGCAAGACAATGAGGCTGATGTCAAATTACAAGGGGATGCGATACGTCGTCCAGGTACAACAGTTAATATGTATCGATTATATTCATGTTATGAAACACACCATATATATATTTTAAAATCTCATGCATGTAGAACATGAACCAGATTTAACCGTGAATTTTTGAATGCCCCCTCTGACGTCGAGCCCAAATATAAAAGAATTCAACGTCCATGTATTTTGTTGACTCCATCTCCTGACCGTACGACTCCCCACTTACACATGACTCACTTTTCTTTTCTTTTTTTGTGGCGTACAAACTCACACTCATCCGTCGAACGTGTCCTTTACCTCATCTCGTTCCCTGAAGTACTTCACGTCCAGGCCGCACTCCATGACGACGCCGGACACGTCCCGGCCCAGGACCAGAGGGAACTCGCTGCCCGCCTGGCTCATCCCCAGGGGGTCTCGCTTCATGGACATTGTTGCTGCACCGTAGCCGGCTGGCAGGGGAGGGAGGGGGGAATGAATAACTTACAGATAAATATTCTTCTTTCTGAAACCTCAAGTATTTTTGGCAAAGATGACTTCAGGCCTGTAAACACCCGTGACTAAGGCGTCCGATTAAAGTCGACCAACCTATCGAGTGACGTCACGACGAGTCAAACCGAAGCCACACAGAGATAAACAACACAGGTCAGACTGTGCAGAGGTAGGAATGATTTGGACAACCAGTGCATTAAAGTACCTACAAATAAACGTTGTAATAGTCCACTGAATAACAACTGTAGTGATTTTCAAGTTAAAAAAAAACTTGATTATAGAATTCTTCAGCAGAAGTTTTTCATTATGGACACAAATGACATAATTTGTCACTATAACCTTTGTGTGTATACTCTGGTGGTATTGATGTGTATTTAATCTTCGTAGTGCTCTTAATATTAGTACTGTCTGTCCGTCCAGTTATAAAACTGAGGAATGATTTGCCGATATTTGATTTCGTAGACCCCATTTAGTTGTTAAACTTTATAGTATTTGATCTGCTGGTGAACAATGAGTCCTTCACACCACCACAAGTAACTTCTCACACGGTGGGACACACTGAATTGATTCCAGAGAGGTCAGTCAGACATAGATTGAACTTTGGTTTTAGATTCTGTCAAAAGATGCACATTGATTAAAAAAGCATCCCAAGACCAAGACTTTAAGCATTTGAAACAAAGTCAATACCAAGACTGGTCTCAAGTACTACAATACTAGTGGTACCCAATGGCAAGTAACCATTTTTTCTTTTTTAATCAGATTTTGAGAACTTTTAAGTAAGACATGATTAAACAAGTTATATATTTTAGTCACTAGAATGTATTTTAGAACATAGTGGTGTCATAGTGGTGCACTTACATCTCATGGCGACATCAAGTGGGTTCAGTCCTGCTGCAAACACCTTGACCATAACCTCATTGGGGTAGTTGATCGTGGGAAAACTGGCGTTTCTAGTAAACCTCAACACATCATTGCTTCCATATTTATCAATGACCCAGGCAGGCATGACAGTCATGGATCTGCTGGAGGTGCTCAGTTGCCTTCTCAGATTCCCAGACCTTGAAACTACATGTGAATTACTGGTCACATTTCTGCACACAAAACGTCTTGCAAAGTTCATATTTAAAGCCTAAAAACTGTACAGGTATGAATGAATGGAATCGGTGCTTTGGGTCCCTGGCACACGGGGCAAAGCTGCAGCCAAATAAGAGGAAGCGGTAAAAGGTTTGTTACGAGTAGCCACTACCTTCTCGTTATAAACATCTTCTTCCCGTCAGAGCAACGGCACTTTCGATAAACTGAACTAAAACCTACAATGTTGTTTCAAAACAACGTCCTTCTCTTCCCCGACATGTCGCTTCCTCCTCCACCGAGGTCTCAACCAATCAGAGCGCGTCGTATTCGACCACCGTCCAATCGCAGACGACGTTGTTCCGCTGTCAAAACATGGCGGCGCCCTGTCGCTACACACCGCTGCGAAGGTTGACAATCATTTACTCGTTTAAATTAAAACATTAGACATTAAAACTTTGTAAACATGCTGAGCAGGACGATTAAAGAGGTGAGAGAAACTTTTAAACTTCACTGTTCGGCGAGTTTTGTTCTGGCGATGCGTGAAACTTTCATTCCGGTCGCGTTGTGATTAAATAACGTGATAATTAATCGAATTGTGTCTGTAAGTATAATATATATAAGTATAATGTAGTGTCCTTTGTTTGTGTGGCTTTCTGTGCAGTTAATGAACTTGCACGATTGGAAAGACAAGCTGTAAAGATATCCCCTAATCGTCTTCTAATCTCATCTCCAAGTAAATTTCAACTGGCATTGATTGTTTATTGTTTATTTCAGGATCCCCATTAGTTGGCACAGCAGAGACAACTAGTCCTTCTGGGGTGCAGAAAAAGTTAAAATACCCTGAAGCTTTGACCAAAATAAAAAAAAACGAAGGCAACAATATCTACATTCACGATATCCCTTCACATTTAAATTAAAATGACAGCACTTGATTATCAGCTAAAATATCTCAAGTATGTGTTTGCTGTCACTGGTATTGCCACATTTATATCTATATCAAAATACAAAAGTGCTTGGTAGTTGATGTGATGCTGGATTACATATGTGAAAAAAAAAGTAAACACAGGCTAATAAAGTACTATTATTATTCATTAATGGCTCTGTCATCATTAAATCATTCAAAATGTCAAAACTGGCTTCAAATAGACAGTTTTTTTTTGCCACGCTGGCGGTTTGTCATCCTCTAGGTGTCTTTGGCGTTCAGGGAGGGACGAATCTCCCCGACAGAATTGTGCAGGAAGTGTCTGGACCGCATCAAGAAGACACAGCATCTCAACGCCTACATCACGGTGACGGAGGAGCTGGCGCTGCAACAGGCTCAGCAGGCAGAAGCCAGATTGTTGAAAGGTGGGAAGCCGTGTGCGTTTTGAATTGTTACTTCTTAAGAGAATGGGTTTGCAGGTCATGAATCGTTCAGATCCGTGTTCGTTCAGGTTCCCCCAGAGGTCCTCTGGACGGGATCCCGTTCGCAGTCAAAGACAATTTCTCCACAGAGAACATCAAAACCACGTGTGCGTCACGGATGCTCGCAGGTCTGTAGGGATCTAAAAACATCCGGTCTGGTTCACGCTGTCGAATCTTTTCAGTGCGTAATGAGAACCTCCCGTTTATTCTGACGACAGATTACACTCCACCTTACAATGCGACGGTGGTGCAGAAGCTCCTTGATCAAGGGGCGGTGCTGATGGGGAAGACCAACATGGACGAGTTTGCAATGGGGTGAGGTCGTTGTAGAATCTGACGGTTAAGAAAATGCGAAATATAGAGTGAAACAGATGGGAAGAAACTGATATAGCCTCAAATTATTAGGAAAAAAAAAGTATGTATGTCATTTTAACATACAGTATAATAATTTTCCATCACGATGTAATCAGGAGCCAACACAATGTCAACAGCGATAACACCGAGTTCGCAAACATGCCTGCTTTTTATTTCCTCAGTGGTCAGCCGCTGCATCCAGATTAATTCTATTAAATCAAATCACATGTTTGTAACATATATTTGCATATAAAATGTCGGTTTGGATCCGGGCTGGAAAACACTGGATGAGATTATTATGCAAAGGTTCTGTGTATTTTTCCACCTTGTTTCCGTGAAAATGTACTTTTATTCCATGTTGTCTTTGGTACATTTGAATGTGCGTCTAAGAAACATCTGTAATGTAAATTTAGTGGATTTTAGGATTCTGGTCAGTCATTATGATTTAGTATTTTACTATGAGAAGTCCATAAAAAGTACTTCTTTGTTTCAACTCCTTCAATACTAAATGCAAACATATTTTAATGTAAAACACTTTTCTGAAGTTTTATTTTCACAGTACCAATTACAACATAGAAATCTTAATTCAGAAGAAAACTCAAGGATGGGAAGGGTAAAGACAAGCTGCAGATTCAGAGTCACGGCAGCAGCGTTCCTCTGGAAACAGTTAGAAGATAGTAGGAAAAGAAAAAAGGCAGCAAGTTAAGAGAACCAGCAGAAAGTTAACCCGCCAACTTTTTTTTTTTCTCTCCCCAGTGCGGGCAGTACTGACGGGGTCTTCGGCCCGGTGAAGAACCCCTGGAGCTACGCCGCTCCCTACAGGGAGCGGACGGGGGCGTCGCCGGACTCCGACTGGGTGATCAGCGGGGGAAGCTCGGGGGGCAGCGCCGCAGCCGTGGCCTCGCTCACCAGCTACCTGTGAGACAATCGCACTCCCAATGAAGCGTACGCAGCTACACGCGTTCGCAAATCACACTGTTAATGTTTTTTTTCTGGGGGGGGGGGGATTATTTACGCTGCAGGGCTCTGGGTTCGGACACTGGTGGCTCCACTCGTAACCCCGGAGCGCTGTGCGGCGTCGTCGCACTGAAGCCCACCTACGGTCTGCTGTCCAGACACGGTCTCATCCCGCTGGTCAATTCCATGGACGTCCCCGGAATACTGACGCGCAGCGTCAGCGACGCAGCCGTCGTCTTGGGTGGGACGCTCTGTCGTTAAAAAGATGGTTTGGAATTACTCGCGTGACGCTACGACTCCGATCTGATCTGCCCCGATGACGTGTAACACAGGTATTCTCCAAGGTCGTGATATTCAGGACTCCACTACAGTTTCCACGCCGGCACCATTGACCGAGCTCCCTGAAGACTTTGACGTGAAAAACATCTGTGTGGGCATCCCGAAGGTGGGTTCAGTAAGAAAAACGTGGTTGCCGTGGAAACGTCAATACAAGTTTCACCTCCGCAGAAACTGCAATTTCTATTAATCTATATCTTTATTCATTCATTACCGGGACTTCCTCAGTCCTCTCCTGTCCAATCACAGGCGAGCTTCACCAGCGTGTCACACGTTTGTAACTTGAGCTCCTCACTACCTTAAAAGCACACAGATACACTGTAAGATCTTAAAAGTTTTAAGTTATTTTGGAGAAAGTAGCATAATCGCTCACTCACAGCCACAACTTTAGAAGAAATCCAGTCGGCCTGAATATAATTGAGAGTCAATCCCTTTTCTTTTTTTTTGTTTGAATCACAGTTGTGCCTGTGACAAAGGCGGGCCGGCGGTTGTGTAACATGTGAACCTGTGAATGAGGAGTTGACCCTGTATCCTTTTCAGTTTGTGAATCCGCCCGTCCGTCCTGTTCCTCTTCACATGTCAAGGAGTACCATGCCCCGGGGCTGTCCGAGGAGACCCGAGCGCACTGGAGTCGTGTTGCCGACTTGTTCGAGAGGGCGGGGGCCCGGGTGGAGCAGGTGTCCCTCCCCCACACCCAGCACTCCATCGTGTGCTACCACGTCCTGTGCTGCGCCGAGGTGGCGTCCAACATGGCCCGCTTCGACGGCCTGGAATACGGTACCTGCTGGTTCCGAACTTTAAAGGTCCCATATTGTACGGTTTTTTAAAAAACTATTTCACATCGGTGTCGGAGGTCCGACAACATTGTATTCGAAGTGTATTTTCACAAATCTAACTTGGTCCTGAACTTCAGCCAGAGTAAAGGTAGCGGCAAAAGGTGGACGCTTAAGGAAGTTGGTCACCAGTTAACAGGGAAACCAGTTGATACGAAACATTGGTGCCACGCACGAAGGATTATGGTGGATTTTACAGAGGTGACGCGAAATAAACGCTGCCGTTCAACCAGTTTGAACCGGAATCTGACCCGGAGGAAGAGGTTTCTGAAGATAGTGAGTTAAAAAGATTGTGTTCTTACAGCTAGACTTACACTTTTTCATATTATACTGAACTTATGCAATATATCAAGGCAAAGCTCCACTACCAGACGGAGTGGGGTTTTTTTTTTTTTTCCTCCCCACATGACATCATAAAGGGAATATCTCTGACTCGCCCATTTGAGCACACGTTTGCTAACAAGTGGGAGAAGATAGACCTTCTTCATACACAAGACTGTGTGGAATCAGATCACCGTCAGAAATCCATTATAAAGTGAATTTTTGCCTCATATGGGACCTTTAATGTTGCACTGTCGCGTCACTTCGTCCCACATGCTAACGTTACCGATGTGTTGCCAGGCCACCGCAGCCAGGCGGACAGCTCAACCGAGGCCATGTACGCCTCCACCCGACACGAGGGCTTCAACGACGTGGTGAGAGGCAGGATCCTGTGCGGGAACTACTACCTGCTAAAAAAGTGAGGCGGCAGACTGAACTGAATCCGAAACCGGCGTGTCACTCTATCGGCGTGACCTTCCCTCTGCTCTCGGCTCCCCCATTGTCACCAGGCTCTACAATTACAAACTGATTTGGCTATCAAGTTTTGAGTTTGGAAAGACATCAACATTAACCCCCTCACTTCTCATCAGGAACTACCAGCACTACTTCGTCAAGGCCCAGAAGGTGCGTCGGCTCATCGCGGACGATTTCAGGCGCGCGTTCGGCTCGGGCGTCGACGTGCTGCTGACGCCGACCACGCTGAGCGACGCGGCCCGCTACCGCCACTTCGTGCAGGAAGACAACCGAGCGCGCAGCTCGCAGGAGGACGTCTTCACCCAGTGCGCCAACATGGCAGGTAACGCAGCAGCCCCATCTCCCCCCCAACGTGCAATCGATGGACTTTTCAAAGACGGACGGAAAAGAACGAATGGGTTTTAAAACCCCAGAGTGAAGAAAAACAAAATACATGAATGTTTGATTGCGGCAGTAATACTGAAGCATCTGAAAGGTTATTGAAGGCCAAGTTGGAGCTCACAATCTTGTATTTACTGTATATTTAATCTGAATGATGTCAGAAATTGATAGTGCCTCAAAAACCTATTGTTCGGTTTGAAGTACCACTTTGTTTTTATATATCCCAAATACAACCTGTTGTTTTTTCTATACTCGACTCAGTCATAGTTTTTTTTTAAACTGTTTTAAGTCCTTCTGACACGAAAGTATTTCTTACCTATATCTGTGGTTCATTGTAAATTTAATGTGCAAAATATGAGATTAGCTAGATAAGATAGTGAACTTATATGTGGATGACATAATTATCTCTTATTCACCAGTAGTGACAGTTAACTGGACTTTCCCCTCGTGACATTTACATTACTCTTAAATTCAAACTATTTCTTTTTCTTTTCGCGATTTCTTGTAAAGATTCACTTTAATACAGAAACTATGAAAAAAAAAAAAAATGCACATCCCCTCCACCTACATCCTGTGTGGTTTGGTGTCGCGCTGCTCTGCACGCACAGAAAATCCAACATGTCCAACAGTCTTTTCTTCCATTTTTCAAAGTCACGCAGGAAGTAAGTGTGCGGGGACTGAGGAACTGCAGTATTCTCCATGTCACCCGTTTATGAAAGCGAAGTTAAGGTTTCTTCTCATTTTCCAGCTTGTTACAAGTCATAAATGTCGCCGTGGCTCTAAAACGGGAAGCGGGGGGGTTGTGCGACCTAAAAGCAGTTCCCCAATTTGAATTCGCTTATCTGTGCTGGCACATCTCACGACCGTGTGAACTGCTCATCATTTCGGATCACATTAAAACATTACGTCACTCTCTAAAGCGGAGGAGCGCAATCACTTCTTTTTCAACTGTCCTTTTTTTTTTTTTTTTTTTTTTCCCCTCCCAGGACTCCCTGCCGTCTCCGTGCCCACGGCTTTATCGAGACGCGGCCTCCCCATCAGCCTACAGCTCATAGGCCCCGCCCTCCGAGACGGAGAGCTCCTCAGGGTCGCCCAGTGGGTGGAGCAGCGGGTGGGCTTTCCCTCCATCGGAGACTGCGAGGACTCCCGGGAGAGCGGCGACGAGACGGGAGTCGCCGGGACGGAGCGCACCTCCGCCGCGTGAAGAAACGCGCCGATACGACGACCACGACGATCCTTCGTCGGGATATTTTTCAAACCTCGGCGTCACTTCTCTGTGACGGAACGGAAACTGTACATGACGTGGGTGTAGGACTGAATGCAGCGGCCGTACTGACCGCACTCCAGCTGCCTTCTAATAAACACATTTATTCCAATAAGACATGTTTTCCTTCGCTCGGTTTCTCTACTGCTTCAGAAACTCATTTCCTCGGACTTTATGCACTTTATGTTGCTTTGAGACGACAAGTTGTTTCTCCAGCGTTCCGTTCAGCGACGAATAAGAAAACATAGGCCACCTATGAAGGTGGGTAAGAATAAGAAGTTGTCTTGTAATCCGATACGTCTCCTGGAAAGACGCTGGGCTTTATCGGGGCTCTTTTCTGTATAAAGTTTGCATGTTTCCACTGTGCATGTGTTGGTTTTTCTCACATATGAACTCATCCGTTTGTGGACCTTGACGTCCGGTGGAGTGATGGGGACTGTGGGTCGTCTATGGGAGGCAGCTCACGCCGCTAATTTTAGCACGCAGGGAGGCATCCGGGGTTGAGAACGACACAAAGCCTCTCCTCCACCTCCTCCTCCTACACCTCCGGACTACGACGCATTCAGGGGCGCCGGGTATCTCACCTCATCTCAGGTCACATTAGGATGATCGAGAATAGGATTAATCGGCTCTATTTGCAATGCAGTCGAATGTAAAAGCCTGCTCCGGGCCAAAACCACGATCTCGTCTTGCTTTCAGACTGTACATTACATGACATTAGTGTTTGCTCCTAAGAAGGTCAAGTAATCCCTTTGATCATTAGAACGTTACATAAATGTGAACTGGTTGGTTTACTCAAAAGCTATGTCGAGATCTGCTCTTTGCAGGCTCTTGTTTCCTTTGACATTCTCCTGTCCGGATGTGAGGATTTGCACAGTGCCAACCCCCCCTCTCTCTCTTTCTCCATTCTTTCATCTTGTCTTCATCGCCTCCCACCTGCCCAGCTCTTTCCAGGGCTTCTCATTTGATCCTGATCCCAGCGCGCGTTACGCAAACTCGAAGGAGGACGTGTGAACGAAACAGGAACATCACACCCATGATGTCTCCCGAGCAGGGTTTGTCTTCGTAAGTCGCGTTGAGAATCTCATCTGACACAAATATCAGCATTTAAATTGTACAACGCCCCCTCCATGCAGAGTGAAGAAAACATTTTGTGGCCGCCAAAGTAAACATCCGTTAAATGAAATAACCACAGATAATAAGTTGGTGTGCTTGATGGTTTCCACAGATTAAAAAATGAATTGTAAAATGGATCAGATCATGTTCGTCCCTTCTGTATTGGCATGAACCGACCCGATTGTGGGATCGCTTCTGCTTTTTTTTGTTTGTAAAGTGGTTGTGGTGGTTTGTGCAGTGGGTCCCTTTGTTTCAAGATTTTAAAAAAATAAAAAGATCATGCACGCTCACTGCTTGCAGATGTAGATTTAACTGCTTGCATTCATAAATGTTTTGCCGTTGACCATATTACAATGTGATGTAATGTAAAACACTCATATGCATACAGGTCATGTTCGTTCAACCTCAGACGGTGAGCGATTTCTCAGAATGACTCAAAGGGGTCGTCCGAATTAGACTTTTTTTTTAACGACGACAGAGTTGTCAAGTGTTACGTTCAGAAGAGCCAAACGTTGAGCCGTGCAATTCAGAATGAGTTGGCGTTTTCAACTCACAAATCTGCCCCAAAATAGTCACGAGGCATGATTCACTTGTCCTCAGATAGGAATCTGATTCACTCCTGAACATAGAAAGAGATGAAAGATTTTCCACTTCACACAGACCTCATGAAGAAGCGTACTTGTTTTCAGCACGTGGTCATTGCGTCACCGCAATAGCGACACGACGCCGCTAACATCCCCTACAGGTGTCACTTCAAGCAGATGAAAGACTAGACCCCCCCCTCTGGAGCTGTGAGGTGACACAAGCATCATGCTGGGAAACCACAGCGAAGGTGAAGTTTTCCAGCACATGATAGCCTCTGACTTATTGATGAGCAACAAAGTCTGAGCTGTGTTGTTTTGGAGTGCGGAGACTCTCTGGGGTGAATGAATGAATCAGAAAACCGTCTTGGAAAGACACTCGGGTAGAAAAAAAAAAACAAGCAAACAAAGAAGTAAGGGGGTGTTCAAATGCAGCACTTCAGTCTGGAACTGAACATCAGATCCTTCAGTTTCGAAATCCAAATTCCTGCCGCGAAGAGATCGAAACCGAGAGATTGTTGAAAGCCTCGGAGTGTCCTTCACTGTTCCGCGGTACGCCCTTCCTCCGTCGCCTTCCTCTTCCAGTGAATGAACACCCACACCTGGAGCCTGGCGAGGAGAAGGTGGTTTCAGAGTGGTCACACTCCGACGGTCAGCCAGAGGAGAACTCTCCACTCCCGCTACCTGAAGCGCACTCCAGTTTCACCGCGGCCACGCCGCAGGAATGTGGCCGCGGCTTCACCAGGGCCCCGTGACCTCGGTCCCACAAGAGACGAGCCCTTCAAATACAAGCAGATGAAGTAGTGAGGATACATGGAGGCTGGGGGGGGGGGGCAGGGGGTCGTGATCTCGTAGATTTAATGGGCCAGACAATGCCGCCTTTGTCATGTGGGCAGGACGACGCAATTCCCACACAGATCAAGGGGGGTTTTTTTGAGGGGGGGGGCAGGTGAATTCCAGCAGTCGGTCTCTTGCACATAGAGGCTCTTTGATAGCAAAGCCCGTACGCCGGTTGAAGGTAGTCGGAGGTCTTTCAATTATTCACTCGCTCCCTGTCAATTATTGAAGCACTTCTTTCAAATTAGTCCCCTACTCACTCCCCCCCGCCTTTGTCAGGCGTGAAAACAGTAGTTACCGTTTGATATTTGCAGTTGATGTGGCTTACTCGACCTGGCAGCTTCACGTTCAAGACAGAGGCTTTGAACGCTAAAGAAAACAAGGAACTTTAACAGACGCCATTGGTTCCAGGAGGAGTTTCGGCAGTTTCACTACCAATAGAGACAAATTTGTGTTTATACACACCAATACTGGCAAGACTGAGAAAATGGCTCACAATGGAAATGCATTGCCAATAAGCTTGACAAATTTACCAAGATTTTTAGCATCTCCAGAAAAAGTTCCTGTGAAAGTGATAGACTTCAGAGTTGATTGTACTTCACTTCCTCAAAAACCACATTTAAGACAGATAGTCTGGTTTGGCCAGTACATTTTTAGCAAAGCAGAACAAACGGGGATGCAAAAAAAAAAAAAAAAAAAAAAAAAGAGAGAAAGAAAGCTAAATGGATTGGGTAATTTTAATCACAGAGCAAGTTAACAGTTGCCGAAGTGATTAAAAGGCCTTTAAGAGTTTGAGGCAGATCCAGATAATCCCCCAGTGCAACAGACACCCGAGCTGATTTTGTGTTCTCTGCTGACCTACCTTCCTTATATACACACACATGCAGCTCCACGGGGCTTTAAGACCACCTGAAGCAATGGCAAATATAGGCCGCGGGTGTGGTGGAACTGCACCCCAACAACTTCGTGCAATCAAGAAAAAAACCCTGTTAATTTACAATTTCATCTTTATTGAATCATGCTGCAAAAATCAAGACCTTAAAATGACACTTCTGTACAAAGGGTTTCTAAATTCCTTTACATAATCACTTTCAGGCCTACAAAACCCTGTATCAAGCATCCATTAGACATTTAAAGCGCAAAATGAGCACAAATTACCCGTCAAGACACGTCTCCCACCCCCCCACATACACAGAAGACATCAGGTGTTCACATAGTCCTTGAAGGGGTGGGGGAAGCCCCCAGTCTCTACCCACCCCCCCGACGCCGATGGAAAAAGCAGGACACATGAAAAGCGGCAGGGCGCGTCGATGCGTAAAAGGAGACGGCACCATGGAGCAGTGGGCGCTTCTTTCAATTCCCCCCCCAGCATCCGATGGCAGAAAGGAGATACACTTTTGTTGCGGAGGACAGATTTTTTCTTAACACCTGCAACTGGGATGGTGTTTAGTGGGGGGGGGGGGGGGGGTGTTGGATGCGTCCCACCCAGTCCAGCCGCGTTTGGCTGCGTTGTGTCCGCTATAGAAGGAGTCCGGCCGTTAGGAGCATCCGTGGAGGAGAGAGGAGGCCACGGCCAGGGGGAGCAGCAGGGTGAAGGCGTCGGTAATCCCGGAGCCGCTGTTCGGAGAGACCGTCGTAGTCATCATGGCGATGGAGGAGTTGGCCGTGGTGTTGTCGGCCATCATCGTCGTGTTCATGGATTCGGTGGTGGCGCTTTGCGCACGGATTATCTGCAAGACACAGGAGCACTGTGAAAATTGCTTTTGTTTAAATAAAAAAAAAAAAAAAGTGCCAGAATTTCAGATTGTTTCTTAAAAAAAATAAAAAAAGTTCAGGAACTTTTCAGGCAGACTACGTGCCAAGAACAATTAAAAGTTAAAACGAGAAGCGCATTAAAGTTCTATGTAATTGAGCCTTCAGTTTGAAAGATGTGACTTCTTAAAGCTTCCCACAGCGCTTCCAAGCATGATTTTTTTTTTTTTAACCCATATTGGAAAACTAATCAGAATAAACAAAACTTCCACTGCACGTGGCGCACTGACCTGCGAGGAGAGGTGGAGGGTCAGCAGGAGAACGACCAGGTACGCGGTGCACATCGTCTTCATCTTTAGTGCGTTTTGTTGCTGCCGCGGATCCTCGTGGTTACCGGGACGTGAAAAGAAGGTGAATGAAACGGGAGACGCGGCCGCGTCTTTTATACCGGCCGTGACATCATCAAGTCAACCGATCCCACCTGCGGCACAGCTCGCCGCGACGCGCTGCGTTCAGGGACCGTCGGAAATGAGTTCAATGTAAACTCGAGCCATATAATAAACACATTATCTTTTATTAAACAAAACATATAATAGAGTGACTTAACTCGGGAATGGAAGTAGTATGAAAGTTGAAAATATAAGCAATGAAAAAAAATCATTTGTCATTATTGTACTTAGAATAATCTAAACATCCATCCATCCATTCTTCCATCCATAGTGCTTCAGCTTGTGCAGTATTGCAGGTTGCTGGAGCCAATCCCAGATGGCTCCAGCTATGGCACAGGGCGGGATACACCCTGGACAGGTCATCAGTCCAATCACAGGGCAAACACACAGAGACAGACAAACACAGACACCCGCATTCACATCTAAGGGCAATTTAGGGTCACCAATTAACCTCACATGTGGAGAAGCAAATGTATTTCTAAAGCACCATTCCGACACAAGGCCATTCACAGTGTTTTATAGTGTGAAATAAAGGAAATACATTAAAAGGAGGAGATTAAGAATCTTAATCTTGATCCGAGAAGATATGTTGTGTAGTTTAGATGACTGTTATTATTATCATTTTTGGTTAGTTTTTTCTGCTTGCTGTTCCTTGATCACTTTTTATTTTCATTTTCATCACAGGGATTTTTATTTCCGGGGAGGATTTCACATAAGCCCCATGAACTTCTTTCCTTTCCTGTACAATCAGTTTTTATTTCTTGTACTTACCTCTTGCTGCTGCTGCTACTTTCTTTATAACGTGCCTTATCCCTATTTATATTATTTTTTTCATAAACTTATGTAGTCACTCATTTGTCTGTACCTGCTCCGTTCTTTCTTTTTTCCCTTTTAGTTCATTAAAGTTGGGGGACCCGCAAAGTAAGCCTGTCATTGTACAGCATATGTATTTATTTATCTGGAGGCTACATGTGAAAATAAATATATTGAATCTTGAATTATATTCTTATTTTGTGCAAATAAAGACAAAAAAACTGAAACGCTTAAGATTAAGATTCTGAATAGCATTGCTTTAATGTATTTTCTTTATTTGTAAGGCGCTATGAATTGCCTACTTGGGCTGAGAAGATAGAAGGTGGGACAACAAGTCTGTCAAAATTGGGCTACAATTTGTTTTTAATATTTTTTAAATGAAAAATCATATTATATTACGTGTAATCAAAGTAAATCAGCTTCATTACTCGACATCATTCATCCAACGTGGACAAACAGCGTCCTCCACTGATAACTCCATCGCCTTTACCGAGAAAACGCGAATGTGATAATATTGTCCTCACAGGGTTTCCTTACTTGTCCTCTCCACTAACTCATCCGGGTGGAACTGTGCCTCGGAAGGACAGAACCTCCGAACATGGCAGCGCGTTAGCGTCACACTGTCACAACACAGAAAGTACAAGTGAACTTCCACCGTTTCCTCCGCTTCGACCGTCTCTCCGCCATGCTGCTGCTGTGTCGGGTGTCGGCCGCGGGCCGCACGCTGAGGAGGTGGGGCTCCCCGCGGGACGGAGGCGGCCTCCTCCACCGGGCTCTCTCCTTCAGCTCCGGGCGGTGTCAAGGCGCAGGCCCGGGAGAAGGCGGCGCTCAGCCCGCAGAGGACTCCGCTCGGTACCGGGAAACGGTGCTTCTCCCCCGGACTGACTTCCCCATGAAACTTACCGGGCAGAAGCTTGTGGACCGGGAGCTCCAGATACAGAAAGTGGGTTTAATGGAAATGCGAGGAAAGTTATTTATTAGTAACTTGGTTAGATGATTAATGCATCTCATCACTGCTATTACACATAATGAGGCCAGACTAAACGTTTTTTAACGAGAAGGTATTAAAATAACCTTATTTCTTGTTCATCTTTTAGCTTTCATTCTGCTAAAGTTGAACCTTCGAGAACATCGCATAGTTCTTAACGTGAGACACTAACAAAAATAATGACAAACTTGAAGCAAATGTAATTCATTTGTGGTTGTGTGGCACACGTTTTTAAAAGCTTTTTTTTTAAGTAAATATGAAGTTCAAGTTTAGAATATACAGGATTGCATAATACCTGGGAAGTTGTTGTAAAACCAAAATTAGCCTGAAGAAATACACCGACTAAACATTTGTTTTTATTATAGTGTCTCTTAAGTGAAATACCTGGAAGAGTCCTCAGATGTGTGGATGTGAAAGTTGAACCTGAAATCAAGTTTGAAATTCTATTGTTAGTTTGTGAAAAAAAAGAAAGAATACTCTCTTATTTCTACTTTCCTTGGAAGGAGTGTGGCTTTGCAGATCTGTACTCGTGGCAGAGAGCCAGGAAGGCCAAAAAGGAGTTCTGCCTCCATGACGGACCCCCGTACGCCAATGGAGACCCTCACGTTGGACACGCCCTTAATAAGGTGACGGGATCACACTGTTCAATGTCTCAGAGGTTTCTTCCTGTTGCTACTCTAAATTACTCTCTTGACAGTTTGATTTGCGTCCCACCCATTTTCAAAACGAGCCTCCCGATTCCTCTCTCGTTGGTTGTAGATCCTGAAGGACATCCGTAACCGTTTCGAGATGCTGCGGGGCCAGCAGGTCCACTACGTGCCAGGCTGGGACTGCCACGGCTTGCCCATCGAGCTGAAGGCTCTGGGCGAGCTGGGCACCAGCGGGCTGAGTCCGCTGCAGATCCGGCAGAAAGGTGAGGACGGCTCAACAGCGGCGGCTCGACTGGACGCTCGCGGCCCGCTGACGTGTCGTTGCCCTGTCTCGTGCAGCGCGGGAGTTCGCGGTGGGGGCGATCGCTCGGCAGAAGGCCGCCTTCCAGCGGTGGGGCGTGATGGCCAACTGGGAGAAGTGCTACTACACGTTTGACGGCGCCTACGAGGCCACGCAGCTCAAGGTCTTCCAGGAGATGCACAGCAAGGTGAAGGAGGGGAGAGGACTCGTCGCTGCAGACGTCGTTGGATGAATCAGGCTGATTCTAGTTTTCTTTTCTTCCAGGGGCTCATATACCAGGACTACAAACCAGTGTTCTGGTCTCCTTCGTCGAGGTACAAACTCACCCTGCAGGAAGTTACCTGGGAATTGTATAAAGGAACCAAGGAGAAAAAAACGAAACATCATGATGATTTAATGACTGGAGTTCAGTTCAATGTACCAAATCAAAGATCAAAACCTGCTCTTTCCACTGCTTTTAGTTCAACTTTGCCTGGTTTGAGCAACTTTTTTTGCTCTCAGGGATTTCGTTCATATTCTTGTAACAGTCAAGTGTTTATTTCTAACAGACCTGCATTTTGAACATTATTAGTTTAAAAGTTTAGCATCTTTAATTTCAAGATTGGGAATGATCATTTAGAAAGATTAAAAAAACACGTCTGTTTTTAGGTAATTTAAACTAATGGATAGTTATAGATAAAATTTGAGTGTGTTAAGTGACCTCTGGATTATTCATTTGCACGAACGTCTCTTATTTGTTTTTATTCATTCGGTTTATTTCGCTTGTTTCTTTTTTGTCGTTGTTTGGAAATAAACAAATAAATAAAATAAATAAATAACGGCTCCTCTGCTTTCGTAGGACGGCGCTGGCAGAGGCAGAGCTGGAGTACAATCCCGAACATGTGAGCAGAGCCGTTTACGCCACGTTCCCGCTGGTCACGCTGCCGCCAAACCTGGCCTCAGAAGACGGTAAGACACAGGAAACCATAAAATCAGTCCTCCGTTTTCCAGCTCCTGACGACGTGTGGGTGTTTGTGTCCCTCCGCAGGTCTGGAAGGCGTTTCCGCGTTGGTGTGGACCACGCAGCCGTGGACGATACCCGCCAACCAGGCCGTCTGCTACATGCCCAACGCCAAGTGAGGCAACACATGCTTGTCATTGCAAATATTAGCTCTAGTTTTCGGGGATTCTTTCTGCAACCGTCGGGAAGACAAACCACGACTCCTTCCGTCGTTGTGCGTCTCTGACTGCGTTGTGTTGTGTCGTCGTCGTCCTCTCCAGGTACTCCGTGGTGAAGAGGGCAGACGATTCTCAGCTGCTGCTGGTCGCGTCTGAGCGCGTAGCCGGCCTGTCCGCACTGCTGGGCACCGAGCTGCAGAGCGTGGCCACCTTCACAGGTAACACACACACACACACACACACACACACACACGCATGGAAAGACAGTCCACTGTCCTCGTCTTAGTATAAAATCTGCTCAATTCACTCGGATACGTTGCAACTCGATGAGCTCGTATTCCCCCAGCGTGTTAATTCCCACATTGCTCACCACCAGTAGAATTCATCCAAACACGACCGTCTCCTTCCTCCAAGGCTCCCAGCTCGAAGGCGGCGTCTGCAAACATCCCACAATCCCCGAGAAGCAGGTCCCCCTGTTGCCGGCCAATCACGTGACCATGGCTAAAGGGACGGGGCTGGTCCACACGGCGCCGGCTCACGGCATGGACGACTACAGCGTGGCGTCGCAGTTCAAACTGCCTGTGGTTCGTCGGCCCTTTTTTTTAAAATGGCAACAAAAAAAATGACCTTCTCCTTTGAGAAATCAAAACTGTTGGAATACCATAACAGTGTGTGTGTGTGTGTGTGTTTCCTTCTCACAAAGGAGTGTATGGTGGACGAGGACGGTAAATTCACCGAGATGGCTGGACCTGACCTGCAGGACCTGACCGCCATGACAGAGGGGACGGACAAAGGTAGGGCGAGGCGAGGAAGAGTGCTGAGTGACTGAGGCGCTCTCTAAATCTGCGTGTGTGTGTGTGTGTGTGTGTTAGTGGTTTCCATGCTGAAGGCGTGCGGCGCCCTGGTCAAGGAGGAGCAGTGCGTCCACAGCTACCCGTACGACTGGCGCACCAAGCAGCCGGTGGTGATCCGGCCCAGCAAGCAGTGGTTCATCAACACGGCGTCACTCAAAGACAAAGCCAAGGTTAAAAAAAAAAAAAAAAACCCGGCCGCACGGCGAGTTTGGTGTCGCGTAAAGGGCGTGGCTTCTATGTTAAGGACTCGTTGCGTTTGAGCAGGACGCGCTGCAGAAGGTCCGCGTCTTGCCGGAGTCGGCGAGGGGCGGCCTGCTCGCCATGCTGGACAAACGGACCTACTGGTGCATCTCCAGGCAGAGAAGCTGGGGCGTCCCCATCCCCGTGTTTTACCACAAAGAGACCGGAGACGCGCTCATTAACAAGTAAGACGCGACGAGCTGAAGCACCGAATCCAGCAAACGTTCTTTAACGGAGGAAAAACACAAATCTAACATATTTTTGTTTTCTTTATTTACCAGTTATTGCTCATATGATTTTTCTTTTGTAAGAAGATGGAGAAATTGAAGTTATTCTGATCATAATATGAATTATATTATAGTTTAGAGTTCCAGCTGCTTGTGACCAAATGTTTGAAGATATTAATCATTTAATAAATATCCACTGTGATCTGTAATTTCTAAATCACTGATGATCTGAGGCATAATATTGTTGAAATTCTATTCAAATTTCACGTTCATTCAATGTCAACTTCTTAATATATGAATACTTTCATTCAGAGTCCGGTGAACCTGAGGTGAAATTGTTTTCCTGAATTAAAATGAGGTTGACTTTCAGATCCTTTAAGTCAATATTTAGGCAAATAATGACATATTTGCACTTTAATAATCTACCGTAGGAGATTTTTGCTTCGTTATAAGTCAGAAAAATAAACTACTGCTGACATTTTTCCTTCAGCATCGAATCCAACCTGGAAATAAAATGACATTTTATTGTTTTCTTCGGTTTCTAAAAGCATTACAAAAGGGAAATGTACCGTTTTAACGCCCTGATTCGCTGGAGCCGTGTCCTTATCGTCCGTCTGTCCGTCCTGTCCAGGTACACCGTGTCCCACATTGCCAAACTGTTCAAAGAGAAAGGCAGCGACTGTTGGTGGGAACTTCCCATCGAGGATCTGCTGCCGCTGGACGTCCTGAAGAAGGTGAGGAAACCCAGCGTGTGAAGACGGTTTTGTTAATCCACTTTAAGAAGTCAGGAGTTTGTTTGTTTAGTTTTTTTTTGTTTTTTTGCCATTCACGTGTCAAATGAAGTGTTCAAACTGTAAGTAATCAGAACTCTCTGGCTCCGTCTCGTCAGAGTAAAGCAGGTCCGGTCAGCGAGTTCCTCCGTGGAGACGACGTCCTGGACATCTGGTTCGACAGCGGAGCGTCGTGGGCCGCCGTGCTCGAGGGTGAGTTCTAACGTTTTGACGTTTTCATTTGTTTCGCTTATATTTTGTGTTGTAAGCGGCAAGATTTTACTTTTTTATTATAGTTTCGTATCAAATCGCATTACGTTGAGCTCCCTCCGTTATCCACTAGGGGGCAGCGTTTCTCCCAGAGAAGAAGCCAATGACAACCCGAATTTACAGCATCAATTAAAAATATGCAGCTTTCATTGAAAGGATTATTTAGTTTCTTTGAAGTCTCAAGGTTCCTCGGGACGTTTTGCTTGTGTTGTAAAGTTGCTCTTTTACAACTTCTTCCTCGCGTCGTCGTAAATATCGATTATCCCAAGCTTTTAAAAAATACAATCAAACTAGCCTCACGCCATTAGTTTGATTAGAGCGAAAGCTTCTGACGGATCATTGGCACGATCCTCACAATCCTCACAATCCTGGATTAGTCAAACCTGCCGAGTCAGATTACACCAACACTGTTCACGGTATCCAAGACGGTCCAATTCCACATTCAAGCATGTCAGCGGTTCGACGTTACGAAGTGAATTCGGCTGCTTTTCTTACACGAGCGTGGAAGTTTCCTTAACAAGTTCTTGATCCTCATAACGGGAATCGTGTGAGACTTTCATTTCATGAGTTTCTAGTGATTTTCACCAGGAAGTGACCGTTTGTTCCAGAGGAGACCGAGGACGATTCTGAGGAGCCCGAGTCGCTTCTCAGCTGGCTCCCGGCTCAGCTGCGCCCCCCGCTGGCCACAGGTGGTTCCAGCAGTTCTCTCCTCCCAGCACAGCAGCTCCTGCCTCTCCTCCTCTCCTCCTCCTCTTCTCCTCCCGTCTCTGGAACTCGCACCGTGGCTTGTTTTTCTGCTTCATCGCCACACGTTTCAGTCGGGACTCATCTAACACGTCTTCACATGAAACTCTCACGCTTTTGCTGTTGTCGAGTGAAACGACGGGAACCGTAGAAAATGTAGAAACATGTGGGAATACAGCAACCTAAGGATGTGTGAAAAAAAAATCATTAAGCATTTATAGTGATAAAAACTCAAATCATAAATGTATAAAGCTCCCAGTGGATGAAAATGATGATTATAATGCATTTATGATTATATTACGTTTGTGAAAATGTGAATAAAAATAACCAAAAATAAATCTACAATTCCCCCCCAAATTGAATAAAGTGACAAAAGTTAAACCTAAAAAGTTTTTTTTATAGAACTATATGTATAAACTCATGTGAGCAGGATTCCTAATGCACTTTTCATTTAAAAATCTCGAAGTGCGACAAGCACATTAATGTGAAGAATTCAAAGTCTAAAATGTAGTCAAATTTTATGGAACTTTATTTATTCCATTCAGAAAATTATGAGACAAAACAAAACCCCAAACACGTCTCCTAAATAATCGAATTATTAGATAAACACATAAGTCTGGTGTAACTATTAAGTCTTAATTGAATTGAATAAAAGTATGAGGGGGAAAAGGAAGTTATTACCCTTCTGGACTTTACAGAACACGTCCACTCATATTTATTGATTTTGCTGCAACATTGCGACTGTTGTTGCACCTCGTGTGTCTTTTCTTGCACGTTTGCGGGGAAAAACTCACGACAGCAGAAGAGGAAGCAGCAGTTTCACGTCTTCTGTTCCGTGTCGTCCTTCTTCTTCCTTCCTCCGCATGCAGGATGTCGACGGAGCTTCTCACTCCGGGGGGTGAGGGGGAGGCGCCGTCTTGTTTTTTTCCAGGATTGGCCTGAATGTTGCTCCTCTTTGCTTTGGATTTGATGGATTCTGGGTTGAAGACCAATTTTCCTCTCGTGTCCAGTTTGGAGACTTACAGTTGTGCTCACTTATGGATTGTTGCACTTTCTAAACTAACAGCAGCTGCACTCTTCGCTCTTTTTGTACAGATCTTAATGTCCTCTTGGGTTGGGGGGGTGGGGGGGGGGTTGGCTTCCTCTTACCTTACGTAATGTACAAATAACGTGACTCTTTATCCTCCACCTCCAGAGTCGGACTCCCGGGCCGACGCCTACGTGGAGGGGAAGGATCAGATCGGAGGCTGGTTCCAGTCGTCGCTGCTCACCAGCGTGGCCGTCAGGAAGAAGGCGCCTTACAAGTACGGGCCCGTCGACGGATTCACACCGAAGCGGCAGCGGTTGCTTCCGAGCGCTGGGTAACCGGGAATGTCACGTGCCGCAGGTCTCTGGTGGTTCACGGCTTCGCCGTGAGCGAGAAGGGGGAGAAGATGTCCAAGTCCCTGGGCAACGTGGTGGATCCAGACGTGGTCATCAATGGAGGGAAGGTAAAGGAGTTGGAGTGTTGGAGTTTAGAGGCGCTCGGGCTTCGTTCACACGTGGAGGTTCTCTGAGATGCGACGTCGTTTTGTTAGGCAGGAGATTGACACAGAGTTCCTCGATGACGTCGAAGCTGCAGGAATCTGAATAAATCTGAATTGCACTAGAATCGGGTCGCAGTATGAACGTAGCAGTAAACTCACTATCGGCTCAAGACAAACAACAAGCGCACTTCTTACACGTCCCGTCTCCCACGTCGTGTTGCCAGGACTCCGGCACGCCGGCGTACGGCGCGGACGTTCTTCGATGGTGGGTCGCCGAGTCCAACGTTTTCTCCGAGGTCCAAATCGGACCCAACGCGCTCAACTCGGCCCGCGACAGCATCAACAAGGTAACGGAACGTCTTTAGTTTTCTCTTCGTTCATGATGTTGGTTTGACCTCCTCGCCCCTGCCCCTCCCCCTCCTCCTCAGCTGAGGAACACGCTGAGGTTCCTGCTGGGAAACCTCCAAGGCTTCGATCCGCGCGTTCAAGCCGTGGACCCCAAAGAGATGCACTACGTGGATCAGTACATGCTGCACCTGCTGCACGAGTTCAGCACGAAGGCCACGGACGCCTACAGCGAGTTCGACGCCGGCAGAGTGACCCGCCTCCTGCAGGCCTTCATCACCAGAGACCTCTCCAGCTTCTACTTCAGCATCATCAAGGACAGGTACGAACTTCCGCCGCCGCCGCTAAAACCACACGCAACACCAGGCCTCCCTCCGTGACGGCCGTCTCGCCCCCGTCAGGCTCTACTGCGAGCCGGAGGACTCGCCGGGCAGAAGATCCTGCCAGACCACCTTGGAAGAGCTCCTGGACGGCGTGACGAGAGCCGTCGCTCCCATCCTGCCGCATCTCGCCGAGGAAGTGTATCGTCACGCGCCAGGACATGACCGTACGTGAATCTCGCTCTCTTCAGGTTCTCCGTACAGCTGCCGTAAGAAAGAAAGAAAAAGAAAAAAAAACCTGCTTGTTTTGTGTGCAGAAGACGAAACGTTGTTCAAAAGCGGCTGGATTAAAAGCGCTTCCGTGTGGCGGCGCCCGGGATTAGAGGAGGCCATGGAGGGAGCCTGCGCCATCAGAGACTCTTTCCTGGCCACCATCCCGGGGAAGAATGCGGCTCAGTACGACGTGACCGTCGTCATCGAGCCGAGCCTTCTGTTCGAGCTCATGGAGGTGAGCTGGAGCCGTGGAGGTGGTAAAACACAGATTCTTATTAATCTCCGTCACCACCATCAGATCTAATTAATGGCCGACTTCATGTACATTTCAGAAACTCTAAATTTCTGCATGAAAAGCAGAATCAACTGTCCACTCTTGACTTTTACTTTTTGACACCAGCGTCGTCATCGCAAATCTGTGCTTCCCTCGTAGTCCCTGCAGGAGGAGCCGTCCTCCACCTCCTCGCAGCTGGCGGAGCTGCTGATGGCCGCCCGGGTCAACCTGAGGAGCGAGCTGCCCCGCGACCTGCCGCCCGACGCCCTGCTCAGCCACGGGACCTTCCTCATCAACCTGGAGGGTGAGCAGCGTCGAGCGCCGCCGTGGGACGTGTGTCCACAGCCGGCTTCACAGGTGTGTGTGTGTGTGTGTGTGTGTGTGTGTGTGTGTGTTTTCTCTCTCAGGCGGCGTGATCAGAGAGGACAGCGCCTACAGCATCGCGGTGGTGCCCACCTCCGCCGTCCGCTGCCCCCGATGTCGCCGCTACACCGCCACGTCTCCAGACTGCCTGTGCCCGCGCTGCCAGACCCTCGTTTCACAGGCTCACTGACAGGCCACGCCCCCCCTTCCGTCTCCTTGGCAACATCAAACACTGGCTCGCACTTCTGCTCCGGCCAAAGACTTTTTAACACTCCCGTCGGAGATTAAAGTGATTCACTGGAGGAGGAAAAACCAAAAGTTTGAACTTGATGTCTGAATTGTTTACTGTACATATATAAATGTAAAGCAGGAAATCAAAGACTGTAACTGTAGAAGGGAGGATGTCACTGTGTGACTTTATACTTCAGAAGAGAATGTGTACTTCTGTACATCCGATGAAATTGCAGAGTATCTGAATTAAAAGCGTGGAGCTTTCCGTCTCCCTCGTGTGCAGCAGCGTCATACTGGACGTCGTTATTTCAAGCGAAGCCTCTTTATTCTGCGCGGTGTCCAGTGGCTGGACGCGACAACTACAGAGTGTACAGGCACAGCTAGGACAGTACGAGCAGCGTGTATAAATAAAAAATAAAAAGTCCACATCTGATGCTGTATGATACACGGCCGGCCTGTCGGGGGAAGAGGAGGGTCGAATGTCTTGAGTGGGTCTTCGCTGCGGCACGACGGGACACGCCACAAGTCAACTGAGGGACGGCACGCGCCCCGGTACAACACACAACCTGCAAATGCTCAATATAATTTATGCTACATGCAGAAAAATATCGATTAGGAAAATAAAGGTTAAGATGACGATCTTCCTCTTGATTAATCGGCGGATTAAAAGTTCAGTATCGACGTGGAGGAGGAGGAGGAGCAGGACGATGAAGCTCCTCCTCCTTCAGTCCTCGGTGGTGAGCGCGTCCACGGCCTCCAGCAGGTGCAGGGCCAGGCTGTACTGCGCGTGGTTCTCCGGCAGCATCTCCACCAGGCGGCCCACCAGCCGGCTGGTCTGGGGCAGCGGCACCAGGGGGCATCGCAGCTCGCTGGGGTCCTGCAGAGTGCACGGGAAACGTGGAGTTTGAAAAAAACGTGATGACATTCTGAAGAGAGCATGTCTTTCCTCTTTTTAACATGTTGAGGTAAATTCACATGGGACGTAGAAATGTTCGTGATAATTGATTGTTTTAGAGTTGTTCGTCAAGATTATATATATTCAGCTTCAAGTTAGTCAATTCTCCAAGTAAATTTTCCAATAAATTCTCATTTAATTCCCATGGAAAGTTTCCAACTTTGAAAATTTGGGGATTTTTGCACTCTTGTACAGAACAAATGTTGATACACTTCGGAATCTTAACCCTACAAAGGTAATCGAGCAGTTTTACAATTTAATAGTCATCTTTATTGATGCAAAAATCGTTTGGAACGTATTTGACCGATTTTAGCTAAAAGTGTAATTTTCCAAAGACGTATATAAAAGATTGTCTACAGACCCCCCCCCCCCCCCCCCGAGACCTACTTTATAGCCGTATTTCTGATCCCAGTTCATTATATGTAGATTCAAGGTTCCTCATCGCTTCTGAAGTTAGACTTTATTAAGGACTTAAGGTCGGCTCCTCTCTGTGACCCGACGTCGGATCCGTCAGCGCAGCGCTGAGTTTTCTCACCATGGCCTTCAGCCACGTGCAGAGGGTGGGCGGCAGGCGGGCCAGCAGCTCCATGGCGGTCTGCGTCTGAGTCTGGCTGTGCAGGAGCGAGTAGCTCATTCTCTGGCCGGTCAGCACCAAGAGCTGAGAGCCCAGCACGTCCTTATCCTCCACTTCTAGCATCACCTGCAAGTCACAGCATGGAGACGTCATCGGTAGCAGTTTTTTTCTTTGGGGGATGAGTGAAGGATTCGCCGTACCTCCTCGGCGCGGCGGTCCAGGCCCTGGTTGTAGAGCTCGCAGACCAGGTGCCGTCGCAGGATGTCTGCGTTGACCTGCAGCAGGGGGCCCAGGTCCAGGCACAGCGAGGGCCACCAGTCGGCCCTCGGCCCGGTGGAGGCCGGAGGACCACAAGCTGTCGGGTTGTCCAACTCCTGCACCCAGCCAGTGAGCACCCGCAGGAGGAACTGTAAAAAAAAAAAAAAGGGAAATAAAGGGAAACACAATGAGACTGATGGTTGATCTTCCTCCACTCGATGTCCAGAGCGTCTCTCACCTCCTGTCGCAGTAAGATCAGGCTCGGGTCCATGTCTCCACTGGGCATCAGCTGGATGGTCGTCAGGTCTCTGAAGAAAGCGTTTTTACCCTACAGACACAAAATACACACACTTGTGTTATGATCAGATAAAACCCTGCTAATGGATGTTAACGCTAAGATTTCCTCCAGAAAGTTACACACCAAAATATTACAACTCAGTATAAAAATAAGAGCCTTCCTAAACGGTTATTTTCCCGCCTTAATGAGAGACGAGCAGATGTCTTTAAAGGAATGTTCTTCAGCCAACGACAGAGAATCCGTGTCCGTCTCCTCACCTTGCTGTCAAACAGGCTCAGCGGTTTGACCTTGAGGCCGAAGGTCATGGCGGCGTGCATCAGGGTGGCGAGGAGGCAGTGGTGCTGGACCAGCGGGAAGTGGACGCCCCGTTGCTCCAGGGCGAGCTCGGCGATGGAGGCGGGGCCCTCGGCGCCACACCACGCCTCCTCCACGGAGAGCTCCGGCGCGGCCACCTCCTCCACGGCGGCGTCGGCCTGCAGGACCGGAGAGGAGAGGAGAGGAGAGGAGAGACGCCAGGACGTCAGTGACGTCTCGGAATAATCCAGGCGGCTTAGTATTAGTAGTTCTACCAACATGTTTCCAAACACCAGCAGGCAGCAGGCGATAAAAAAAAACGGACTCGTCTCAGTAAAAGCCACAAAAAACTGCGCTCAAGTGTGCTAATTCCACATCCTGTCCCTGTGTCTGTGTCCATGCTGCTGGAGCAAAGCGAGGCACGGCTCATTCCCCTCATGCTCCCGCCTGCACGTCTCTGTACTTACATAGAAGTGTATAAAAGACAAAGGGCAGTGATTCCTAACCAACACTCCAGTCACCTCCATGAGGATCTGCAGCAGCTGGACGCAGCCGCCCAGGAACGACGTCATGGCTTTGTCTCCCATCCCGACATCCTGCACCACAACAACAACAACAAAAAGACTTTCAGGAAGAATTCAACATGACAGCTACGGGACTGAATTTAATAGAAGATCCACTTGAGAACAGGAATTTCTCAATAATCCTCTTTGAAAAGTTTATTCTTCCACATTAGTCCATTTTTACAAACACGGGCTCAAAATGGTTTAGATTGTGTTCACATGTGTTTAAAACTAGATCAATGCTGCTTGGATAAATTATTGATCTTGAAGGAAATGGAATAGATCATAATCTTTCCAGACAGAACAATGAAGAAATTTCTCACAATTTTACACAGAGAAAGTAATTTTCCTGGAATTGTTGTGGTTGATTTTGTGCATCTTTACTTTTAGGAGACTCTGCCTCTTTAAAATGTTTTTTTTTGTGCCCAGATCAAATTGTCATTGATCTGGATTAAAAAAAATGTCTTTGAGAACTGGTGCTACCTGCAAAAACATGGATAGATAAAACAGGCTAAAGTAAAATTAAGAGTATAATAATTGAAACAAAAAGAATACACAGAATAATTACAAAGGAAATTAATACAATCTGTATTTAGAATTAGAATCAATAGGTGATAAATCTCAGGCTGCGATCGCCCACTAATGGCCAAACTTCTTTTAAAATATCATCGAGAATATTCAACATATTTACACAAGTGTCTTGAGATTTAACATAAATAAAATAGGATGTATTCTGGGAGATTGTGATCTGTTCAACTGAGGATGGAAGATGTTTTACTAGAGGAGGTGAGAATCATCATCACGACACATAAGTCAGTTCATAAAAAACAAAAAAAATACTAAGAAAGTTCCTCACTGAGACTGATCAATGTGTTTAATCTTGAATGATTAGAAAATGCGTCTGAGGGAAAACTTACCCGTCGACATAGTCGATCTTTGGGCGCTTTCCCCACCTGTGAGAAACGCGAGAAATTTTTAGGTGAAAAGCTTTAGAGTTGACAAAAGTCTGTGTTCTACAGGCCGTCGTGAGGGATTTACCTTCTCTGTGAGGAAGGCTGCTGCAGAAAAGCGCTTCACGATGAATGTGCTCCACATCATTGTGGAAATACCTGGAAACAGACGAGACAGTCGGTGTGGTGTGGCGTTATAGCGAGGAATATGAAAGATCCGCAGATAAACATCGACCGACCTTGCTGGATGTGAGGACTGGACACCAACTTTAAATGCTCCACAGCCCAGCACAGGTACCGGCCCTCCTAGAGAGAGAGAGAGAGAGAGAGAGAGACAGAGAGACAGAGAGATAGATAGATAGATAGATAGATAGATAGATAGATAGATAGATAGATAGATAGATAGATAGATAGATAGACACACACAGAGAGAGAGAGAGAGACAGAGAGAGAGAGAGAGAGAGAGAGAGAGAGACTCACACAAAGAGAGAGACAGAGGGAGACAGAGACAGACAGAGAGAGAGAGACAGACAGAGAGAGAGAGACAGACAGAGAGAGACAGACAGACAGACAGACAGAGACAGCGAGAGAGAGACAGACAGAGAGACAGACAGAGACAGAGAGAGACAAAGCGAGAGATAGAGACAGAGATAGAGACACAGAGAGAGACAAAGCAAGAGATAGAGACAGAGAGAGAGAGACAGAGAGCGAGAGACAGACAGAGAGCGAGAGACAGACAGAGAGCGAGAGACAGACAGAGAGCGAGAGACAGACAGAGAGCGAGAGACAGACAGAGAGCGAGAGACAGACAGACGGAGAGAGACAGACAGACGGAGAGAGACAGCGAGAGACAGACAGAGAGAGAGAGAGACAGACAGACAGACAGAGAGAGAGACAGAGAGACAGAGGGAGACAGAGAGAGAGAGACAGACAGACAGACAGAGAGAGCGAGAGAGAGACAGACAGAGGGAGACAAACAGAGAGAGACAGGTGAGATGTTGAATCCAAAATGTACACGGCGCCTGATGGAGCTATGAAAAGACATTTCAGTGTTTGAGTCTGCGTTCACCTCCGGGTCTTTGTTCCACTGCACCACGTACTCCCAGCAGCAGTGAGCGAAGAGCAGGTCCGGAGCGAGGGAGTGTGGGAACCTCTGGCTCACCGCCACCAGCAGCTCTGCCCAACAGGCCACAGGGTGGATTTACAAGCTGCCCTCTCAAAACCAGACGACAGGGGGTTGGGAAAAAAAAAAAAAAAAAAAAGAAGTCGAACCTGCCGTTCTGTCCGATCCGTCCTGGTTCTTCTCCTCCTCCACATCCGCCTCTACTCCTCCTCTCTGCTCCCGCTCGTCCTCCGCCTCAGCAGCTTCTCTCGTCTGCAGGATTTCCTTCAGGCGCTCGGGGGTCATGTTTTGCCTGAACACCCACTTGGAGACACTGTCGGCAATTCCTCCTGAACAGATGAAGGCAACGGTGAAGTACAAGGTGCTTGAAGAGTTACGGTGGACAGAAAAAAAAAGCATGATAAAAATCATAAAATATCATGAGATTAAGAATGAAAGGAAGATGAGGAAACTTTACAGAGACAAACAAACAGCACACCAAACAGATGTTTCACAACCTTAGAAGTAATTTTCAATATCAAACCGCAAAATGCGAAGCTCGTCTTGCACTTGCGGGAAACTGAAGAACAAACAATCGGAAAGACCGGCAAAGAAATCAATTCTGCAGGATTCTTTAGCGGAGCTGCTGTGCAATAAGACAGCTGATTCCGCGAAAACCAGACATCTGCACGATCCCATTAAATGGACTCGCCTGTGCCTCCCTCGAGAAGAGCCTTGATGGAGCAGTGAGCCGGAGCGCCCCCTGCTGCGCCCGGAGGAGAAGGCACCAACAGGAGCGTCTGCAGCACCAGCACGTCCTCCAGCTGACGGACACACACCAGCCACTGCTCCAGCTCCAGCGACACGGCCTCCCACTCCGACTGCAGCTTAAAACACACGAGCGAACAAACTGGGCACGTGAACGAAAACGAGGCTTCAATCGTCGCCGGCATCGCGGCCGACCCGTCGGTGCGTCGGTACCTTGCTGTCGGCCCGGCTAGCGACGCTCGCCTTGGCCGCGCGGTGAGCGACCAGGGCAGCCAGCAGAGCGGCGGCGGCGTTGTGGGACTGGGTGCACGTGCAACGGACCTGCTGCCACCAGGGGGAGACAGACTGCGTGTCCCAGGACTCCTCCACCGCACCTGGTGAGACCCCCGAGAGTTCGTCTCGTGTTTAAAGTGGAAAAAGAAAAGACGCCTCTTCGCTCCGTCGAGGCGGGAGACAAGAAAAGCACACCTTCCATGTTGCTGAGAGCGACGAGTAGCGTGTGCAAGTTTCTGACGGTTTCCGCTGGTTTCTGCAGAACCTCCTTCTCCCTTTGCAGCCACACGCTCAGCAACAACGCCTGAAAGGGTAAGAAAAAAAAAAAAAAAACGTTTTACCGGAGAAGAATCAGCCAAGTGATGATTTTGATTGATTTTCCCATTTTCCCAGAATGTCACACTCTTACCAGCAGCTGCTGTGGACTGATGCCAGCCTGTTGTAGTGTGTCACAGACCTGCTGCTGCGAGCTTTTCCCACACAGACACCCCCAGAACACAAAGTTTCCTGCCAGGGACACAAGACCTCAGTCTGTATCTGTTCACTTCTTGTCAGGAGGGCTTGCTTTAGCTGGTGTTGGAGTTTCACCAAGCGTCCTAGCGAGGAGGCCATGGAGGTATGGGCTGTGCTTACCGAGCTGGTTCCACTCCGTTTCAGTCCGGCGGAGCAGCTTCAGCTCGCCGTCCTCCGTGACCTCCAGCTGGGAGAGAAACGCCTGGGCGGGCAGCGGGGAGTCGGGCGAGTCCTGGGCGAAGGAGACGCTGGGCCTGGAGGTGAGCTGGGCGTAGCGTTGCAGCGTGGGTCCGACGCGGAACAATTCGTCCGCCACGCCTTCCAGGGAATCCTTCGGGGGAGCAAGAGAAGACGGCGCAGGGTTAGAGGTCGGCCGGTCGATTCTCCGGTCGCGCTACGCGAGCGTTCGGGTCAGTCGCACATTTTCGGGCTCGTCCTGAGTTTCTGCGGCAGAGTGCAGCTGCCGGATGTCGATGTAGAGCTGGAGCAGCTTGAGCCGAGAGGAGCAGAGTTGGAGCAGCGCGGCGTCCACTTCATTAGGATCTGGCGGCGAAGAAACGCCAAACGATCACAATCGGCACTCAAGTAAAACTTTAAAGCTTTAAAACTTAAGTCTGCCTCACCTTGCTGCTTCAAAGTGTTGTGTAAGGCACGGGTGATGTTGGTAAGACACGAGACGGGAGCGTTCTTGGCAGAGAGCAGAGACTCCAAAGCCTGAAAGGAAAAAACGACGAGAGCTAGAACTCCATGAGCCGAGAAGGTTCTGCACGTGGACGCGGGCGGCGACTTTGTCCACACCTGCTTCTTAACGGCCGGGTGTTTGATATCCAGCAGGACGCTTCGGGCTTCTTCCTCCAAAACATCGGGGTCCACGTCTCTGGTCTTCAGGACGGCAGTCAGTCTCTTCATCAGGTGCATGTCTTTGGCTCGTTCGCACTTCTTGTCACTGAAACGGAAGAAGACATTTAAATCCGCAAGGTACGTTTCCCCTGCAGCACAAGACAAAAGACGACTGCGTCGTGACCAGAAATCCCGAGTCGGGCCGATTATTGAGATTGAGATCGAAACCCCGGCATGAAGGAGGAAAATCTACGGCTTGTCGTTTCGTGTTGCCGTGCCGACCTGAGGGCGAGATGGAAGGGGACGCTCACGGTCCTCATGGCGCCGGTGGTGGGATCCAGCAGACACACCTGCTGCGTGTGGAGCTGCCAGCCCTGACTGGTCACACTGTTCACCCCCATCAGGCGGTAGCCTGCGTACAGCAACCTGGAGGAACGACGCACACGGTCACCGTGCATTTATGTTTAGAAGAGACGACACTTCCAATGCAGGACAGTAACTTTCATAGCTCGTATAGTGTGAACAATCAGTAAACAGTACAGCACAGACCTCGGAGGGAAAAAGCTTTTTCCATACCTACATTCAACTCATTAGTTTTGATGTGAAATGAGACCTTTTGTAAACAGAAAATTATAAACACTTATACTTCTCCACTACCGGTGACTAACAACTTATAACAAGAAAACCTCTCATTTATTCACCATTGCTTTCTGTATTTTCAACTCGGCAAATAAGATACGTAAATAAATTCTTTGCAAAATTTTACAGTTACAGATTATATTTGCAGTTATTTTGTGCAGCTCTGCTGATAACGGCATTTCCAAACTCCAATTCAACAAAAAGGTGTTAAAGATTTCCGCGTAGAAAAAGTCACAGTGACGTGTAAATTACCCGTGCAGGTTCAAATTGTGTTGCTGCATTCGAGGCAACGGTGTCAACGTTACCGCCCTCAAATCAAACACTGTCGAATCCTGCCTGACGACAAACAGTGCAGCAGGTGTGCGTGCATTTTCTAATTAAACTTAATTAAAAAAAAACCTGTGTCTAATGCCAGGCCTTCACCGCCTCGATTAGTAAACATAAAGTCTGTATTACCGACTCAGGAAGTACTTGTGTCGCTTTATCTTTGATCCCAGACTGACAAAGTACAAACGTTTGTATTTCACCGACTGTACCTGCAGTGCTTTCCCACAGTGAACGCTCCGACTCGAGGGCCCTGCTGCATGGCCCACACCTCCAGGATCCCCCTGCGGGGGGCGTAGATGACGAGGAACAGAGCGCGGCGCTTGGGGAGTGAACGCGAGGGGGAGAACTCTCGATCGCCACGCTCCTCTGGGACCTGCAGCCAGCCGAGCTGAGCGTCTCTGTAGCCTGGAAGCACCGACAGGAGAGAAGAAGCTTCTCATCAGCACAGAAAAGAAATCTTGCAATGAGCTCGCTTGTTTCTCAATGGAATGGTGCAAAAATAAACACGCATTTGTGGGATGAAAAGCACATTTTCAACACTCATCTCAGTCGGGCTGCTAGAAAATGTCTTGAAACATTTTTGCACTTTCCTCATGCGAGTTGCTGGGTCTCATAACTGTCATGCTTTAATGTTAATGTTAAAATAATGTGACTTTTCTCCTGCGTTGTAGTCTCAGATGTCTTTCTAAATCTATTCTCAAAAAGAAATAAAACAAATAAAGACATAAGCCTTCAGGATGTTTGATCAAATCTAATCCAGCCGCTTCTCTACTTCTTTTTGGAGTTTTATTTCACTTGTGACCTGACGAAATGACAAGAAAAGAAGACAATCACAAGCGCGAAATTATTTGTATTTTCATCTGATAACTGCTCGAGCATCATGACAAATGCTGGCTCAGATTTGTTCCCAGTTCTTGTGACGTTCTTGCAAAATAAAGCTTCAGAGTCATTCCGGGTGAAAATTGGCACCAAATTGCACATTTTCTTAAACGCTTGCGTTTCCCCATTCCGTTTCTCTTCCTCCTCTCACCTTTCCACATGCGGATGGCGATGCCCCTCCCCAAGTCCAGCAGCGTGACTCGACCGAAGTCGTCCGTCACTCCGGCCAGCGTGTTGCACGGAGACAAGCATATCGACTCGCCGTGGCGCCGAGAGTCTGGGAGGCCAAATCTGGCAGAGGGAGGTCCGGGGTGAGACGCACAGCACCTACTTCCAACGGGACGCGACAGGAGCATGGGTTGCATCGGTACTGAGACAGCGGGTCTGCTACCTGATCCCTAAGGGAGTCGCGGGCTCCACCTTGGGCTTCTGTTTTTGCGGGGCCTCGTCTTCGCTCTTGTTCTTATTCCATCCCAACCATCCACTGGGAGGAAAACAATGGAGGACACAATAAGAGGAGGGAACATACGAAAAAAATATGAGCAAATAAGGGAAGACACTGAGAATGAGAAGGAGAAAGAACAAAAATAGGAAAAGAGGAATGAAAATCAACGTCTCTCCCGAGCACAGGGCAAAGAAAAAGAGCTTTTGCCTAAAGCAGTGGTTCCCAACCTGGGGGGGGGGGGGGGGGGGGGGGGGGGCAAAGGCTTTGTGTGATTGGAAAAAAATGTGGTTTTACAGGATGTCATCTAGAATCTAGAGCAGCTGAGGGGACGACTTCACTGTCATGTTTTGGCAAATGAAAGATTGGAGTGGGAGTCAGCAGCCTTTCATAGAGACCTTATAGGGGGAGGCTACAAGGTGGGGAACCACTGATTCAGAGTATTGATCGGACTGTAATATATTACAGTTACATCAGTCGAGGATTGCAGACAGATCATGCATCAAGTGTGAGAGAATGCAGGCGCACAGAGAGGACTAACACATTTTTCTTAGTCTTTTCTGAGTCGTGAGGGTTTGATGTGCCTAAAATCTCATATTGCTCACGTTGCTTTGCTTAATATTGATGTAGAATAAGGAGGATTCCTAAAAGACTGCAGAAGGTAACACTTAGTATAAACCTGCTGTGTGTCTAAAGATACGTCATTTAAAAAAAAGAAGAAAAAAAAAAAAGAAGCATTGAAGCAGCATATTAAAAAAAGTAGGCGGGGGAAAAAGGAAAAATATGAGACGTTGAAGGCGTCGGACCATCGGATGTGGTTTTAGACGTTCACACACACCTGGCTGCACTGAAGAGGGCTGAGGTGAGTTTACTGGCCACGGCCATCGCCACGTGGGACAGGAGAGGCTGGGAGCTTCCCTGGGGAGGGAGGGAGGGACAGAGACAGAGACAGAGAGACAGAGAAAGACAGAAAGACAGAGAGAGCGACAGAGACAGAGACAAAGAGAGAGACAGAGACAGACAGAGAGAGAGACAGAGACAGAGACAGAGACAGAGACAGAGAGAGAGAGAGAGACAGAGACAGAGAGACAGAGAGAGCGACAGAGACAGAGAGACAGAGAGAGCGACAGAGACAGAGAGAGAGACAGAGAGAGAGCCAGAGAGAGAGAGAGACAGAGAAAGACAGAGACAGACAGAGAGAGAGAAACAGAGAGAGAGAGAGAGAGAGACAGAGATGGAGAGAGAGAGAGACAGAGAGAGAGAGAGAGACAGAGAAAGACAGAGACAGACAGAGAGAGAGAGAGAGAGAGACAGAGAGACAAACACACACAACAAAACCGGATTTATTGGAACATAAAAAGTCGGTCCAGTTTGAGTAACAAACACAATCATGCCGCCTTTACCAATAACAGATTTATTCGTATCCTGTCATCGCTAGAAAGATTAGGCGTTGAGTTATCACAACCATGACTCCTCAACTGTCTACAAGTTTTAGCAAAAAGCAGAGAAATTAAGTTTGCATTCCCCTTTATTGTGGAAATTATTTATCCACATTTAAACCCTCCTGTTTCTAAGAGTGGTGGGTGAAGAGTCACAGCGGTGACCCCAGGTCCACTTCTCAAACCAGCCCAGGTGAAACGTCTCACCGTCTCCTCTGCTCGTCCACACACACTCACCTCCACGGCGTAGTAAAAGCCGGCGTACGGGCCGGCTCCTACGGTGACGTACTGGCTCATGGCGGGAGGGCTGCCCTTGACCGACGCGTTAAACCCCCCGAGGACGGACGCGTTCTTCATTTGGTCGAAGACGCACAGCGTCATGATGCCTGGGGACAAAAAAAAAGGACGTGGGGAATCGTTCCCGTTGGACGCCGTGTCGTCCCTTCGCGAGACGGTCGATATACATCAAAGCTCGCGGTCACTCACCCACACTGCTGTGGTCCACGATGTTGTCCATCTCCTGCAGGGCCCACTTCTTATAGGCCAGAGGAGGCGGCTGGATGACATCACTTCCTGCTGCTGCGGCTGCACGGCAGACGAAACAATAAGGAATTACATGCTAAGAAAAAAAAAAATCTCCTTTTATAATTTTCACAATAGAATTATGGTTAACATATTTTTTGATAAAAGTGCACTGGAATTATAAAAATGCAAACTGATCATTGAGATGACAATTAAAAGCAAACCAGATTCTTTAAAATGTCTATTGGTGGATTTGGCTTAAACCTGTGAAATCCGGCAAAAATATTTCTGCATCTTTCCCCAGGCTTTTTAAGAACCTTCTCAGAGATTTGCAAAGAGATGTCAATGTTTGACCGATTTAAATGCAACTAAGAAACTCTGGTTGGTCCATCTTAACCCAGCAGGTTCACAGGGACTAACAAGGCGCACTGCTAGAAGCTGCTAGAAGCTGCTAGAAGCTCGCCTGCCGCCTTTAGTGGTTAGCAAAGGCGGCATGCAGTACGCCGCGTGTCTTTTTCAGTACCTGAATGCCTTGTGGCACACTCTATCCACCCAGTCGGCACATGAAAAACAACGTCTGTCATCAATACAACGAAGATTACAGGCGACCGTAATGCTCCCAGTGGACAAGAAGGAAGAGGGAAGAAGGAGCCGGAAGCAGTTTTACCTCTCGCCACCTGGTTCCTGCAGGCGCGCAGCGACTGAAACAGACTGAAGCCGTCGATGGTGACCAGAGCTACGGGGTACAGGATGCTCAGCTCCTCAGGCTGCAACAGAAGAAGAAAAAAATGTAAATACAAAATCTAAGCAAGGTTAGAGGAGCCAGTGCAAAGGCTGAATATTCAATTCGCAGTTGTAGGAGCCGTTTTGCGCCGTGTTACTCTATATTATCCTTTTAAAAACTACAAGCGTCACCTGTTCGGTTACTCCGGGGTGACGGGGGATCTCGTAAGTACGACACTTGAGCCTCAGCACAGGGTCCTCGTGCAGCAGCTGGGCCAGGAGGAGGACCCCGCTCTGATCAGACACAGGAAACACCGATTAATCTCGCTTATGCTGAATCAACGGGAATTCACGGAGGCAAATAGGAACTCTTAAAAAAAAAAAAAAAACACAGTTAGTGGTACCTCGGTGTAGAAGCGGACATAGCCGGACGTGAACCCCAACACGACACACGTCCAGTCCGGCCGCCCCGTGGAGCTTCTGGACACACAGGGAAAAATTAAATAAATAAATAATGAGATGCATGCAGTGTTTCCACATCTCAAACCTTTTGGACTTCCCGTGTCCTCATCTTCACTTCACATGCCTGCGTCATTCTTACCTCTTTTGACTTGCCAGAGGAATGCAAATGGAACTCGTCACACACTCTCTGCAAAAACACAGCAAAACCAATTATGTTGCTTTCACTGTGTCGGATCCATTCAAAACGGATTTATATAGTTCCTCTTGCGAGATTACTTAAAGATTCACAATCTGTAATAAACTGCAACATCACCCAATTAGACAACTGTTTTCTACATTTTTTTTAAACAAACTGCACCGATCAAGGGCTTTGGAACCAGAACCAGAACCACGCCCACGAGACAAAGTGTAAATCTATAACTGACATCACTGCAGTTCTTTCTGCTTTCGACAATTTGTGTCGATGCAACTCTCCTGTCTGAACATAACCTCCTCTCACCCGTCTTCAGCGCTGAGGGTTCCAGTCCAAGACACGGCCAGAGTCATTTCCTCTCTGCCGCTGTCGTCTGTGCGCCACTTAGCTGCAAGAGCGAGCGAACGTAAGCAGGGACGCAAAACTCCCCAATGATGAATGTGTGTGTGTGGGTATATTTAATGCTGTCCGACCTGAGAGGAACGCTGCCTTGTGTTCATGAGCCACCACCAGAAGGTCGGAGCAAGGAGACAGCGACACGACGCAGTCCTGCAGCCAGGGTCCATTCTGCTCCGTGATCTCCTCTTCCACCTGTTCCAAGCAGGAAACCAACGGAATCCTTTACAGCTCTGGCGTTGCGGACTTCAATAGGACTTGATGAGTGGTGCAGTGGAGTAAAAGAACAATTATGCAGCAAAGACACACCGGTGCCGTAGAAGTAGATTCCTCTTCTTTGTTTTCACCACCTTCCCATGCCGACTCCCAGTCAGACGTGTCCCAGGACAGCTCATTCTCTGCTGGAGAGGAAAACAGCCTGGACTCAAATGTCATATGCATGGGGGACATTAGAAAAGTGATACCGCAAGAGAAAAGTTGGAGGAAAAACGTCCACATATTTTACAGTTGTTACAAATTATTTGTAGCTTATAACTCATAAGAATATAGTCTTTTACTTATCCTATGCAATGAAGGCAATACTCATCAAAACAAATACGCTTCAAACTTTAAAACAACCGACAAATGAAGTTTCCAATGATATTCAATTATGAGCTGCAGCTGCAGTTTGCACAACCAGCCACACTGCACACAAAGCAGCTGCTCCATCTACATTGACTGATGAAATCTCTATTTATCGAGCAACATGCTTTTGCTTTCATTTTCTTTTTTACATAAACAAGGACCATCCGAGATATTATTCACATTTAAAAAAAAAAATACAATGTTTATCCTGCAAATGCGTATACATTTTTACACATGAAGGTCTTAATATGATTTAAGATGCAGAAGCCTGCAGGTCCTCTAGAAGCTTCTTCTGTGCTCCACCTTGTCATTGATGCAGGTCGCAACCAATTTCCTCACACATGACACCTGAAATGCACCTTCTGCAGATAACTAAAATACTTTTCTGAAAACTCTTGTTGTCTCTCAACTGTGCCGTGATCAGGATGTTATTTTTTGGCAGTTTTAACCGAGCTGCTGTGTCTGCAGACAGTCGTTTTTTACCTTTACCTCCAGCGTTACCTGTCTGGCTCCTCTCCTCCTCCGCCGGGTCCGGCTTCTGTGCCTGGAACAAGAAGTCCCGGACGGTCTTCAGCTCCTGGAGCCGACAGAACTCCAGCAGGCTGCAGGACATCCCGCTGCAGTCCCGTGTGGACCCGACAGGACCAGGAAAGCCCAGTTAGCTCCCGTGCTAACGGTCCAGCTGTGGCAGACCGACGCAGATTAGCACCGTTCCGCCGCACAAATGTCGTGTTTACCGGTTTGACAGCGACTCGACAAGCACGAGTCGTCCTTGTAGGTCCGATAAAAAACGGATTCTCAGCTGTGCGGTGTGGTTATTTGTCCATAAATGAGCAGCTCACACTCTGAACCTGAAGGCTGGATGACACATCGTTAGCATAATAACAGTAATGTACTTCCGGGTCAGAGTTGCGTCAAGGTTTATTTATCTATTATTATTATAAAAAAATTTTTTTTAAATAAGATGCTTTATTAACACAAATATCAATGAAACAACAACAATATCATTATTTTAGTTGATGATTTCATCATATGAATCTTGAGTTTGATAGTGTTGAGTAATAGTGGCGCGCGTGTTCCACTAGAGGGCGGTAGAGGAACGTTTTCCAAGTTTATTATTCAAGTTTTTTGTTTTTTTCAGATTAATTTATTATAGTTGCAGAATTGTGTCGATTAAAAGTAATTTTCTCAATGCTTGGTCACAGTGTGAAATAAAGTCAACATGACTTGTGTTGACTAAATCAAATAGAGGCAATTTGCGTATATAAAAAGACTCAAGTCTTTTATAATCACTATAATGTCATGTTAAGTTCTTTCTTTCTTTCTTTCTTTCTTTCTTTCTTTCTTTTTCGTTTTCGTGGTAACCACTCTTATCTCATAAAGGGAAAGGTCAAGTGTAAGAGGTATTTCTGTGCAGAGTTTGCGTTTTCCCCCTGCGCATGCTTGAGTTTGTACTCTGGTTTCTTCTTCCAAAATGCCAAAAAACAACAACAAAAAAAACGTATATGCCTGGCCTTTTTGTGTGGAATTTAAATTTCAGTTCAATTCAATTTTATTTGTATAGTGGCAAATACAAGACAGCTTCCTCTGCAATTGGGTTTCCTCCAAAAATGGGGAAAAAAAGTAAAGCCCCTTCAAAAACATTCACGTGAGGTAAATCAGTGACCTAAAACTGCCTTATTATTGAATGTCTTTGGTTGGTTGCGTTGCATTTTAGTTGGTAGCATATTTAGTTATATTCATTTCCATTCATTTATCAACGGTTCTATCTATTATTCTCTTTCAGTTAGTCACCTTGAACTGTATGTATGATGATGATATACCATTTGGTTGTTTAGTTGGTTGATTGGTTGGTTGGTTGATTGGTTGGCATGTTGGTTGATTGGTTGGCCAGTTGGTCAATTGATTGGCAGGTGGGTTGGTTGGTTGGTCTGGAACACCAGGGTTAAAATTAGACTACATTTGTATGGAAGAAGTAGAGTTTGTTTGAAAAAGGACAACTTGTAAATGGTTACATTGAGATTTGTAACTCTCCTGTATTTGCTCTCTTTTATATATTAAAAAAAAAAAGTTCTGTATACAAACTGAGAGTCAAAACAAACATGTAGTTCTTTCTCTTAGGATGGTGAAAGGTCAAAGTTACTATATTCTTCCCTGGGAACACAAAGCTTCATAGTGAACATGAGCAGCTGTTTGCAGCATTGTTGCACAGCGCTCCATGTCTTTTCTTTTCCATCCTTTGCTACACTCTTTAAAAAGAAATGGGCAGAGGGCCAGTGCACCTCTTGCGTCTTCATTAACAATCCCACCGCGCTCTCACATCCCACACAAAACACTAGCGTGGAGTACAGTGCGCGCGCACACACACACACATGAATGCACAAATACAAACTCACCCCTGGGGGGTGCCCAACAGTTTCCGGTCCGGAAGGCCGGACACAGAAACTCAGGAAACAATTGGGTGTCAGAGAGGTCCTTGGGCTTGTCACATTTCCCCGTCCTGGGACTCTGCTCATTGAAGTGTTGTTGCGTCGGCCGGTTTGCAGGCAGCAGAAACAACTCTCCATCTGGTTCCTCCTCTTCCTTTGTTGACAAGGAAGTGAGCTGGCATTGCTCTGTCTCAGGATAGACGTGCTGTTGATAAACAATGAGGGATGGCATTGATTTATTCACACACACACTCCGGGTTACTCACCAGTGCAGGACCTTGAGTTTTCTTTTGTGAGTGTTTCTCAGACAAAGGCGTGTGACGTCAAATGATGCGGTTCACACGTAATCAGAGTCAAAATCTTTAATGAGTTACTATGGGGTTTTTTGGAGGTTTTTTTTTTTTTTGGCTTCATCATGGTCACATCCTTCCTCTGCTCTCTCTTCCCTCTCATATCCGCCGTCATCCACTCATCACAACTGCAGCCATCACCTCTACGTTGAACAAACCTGGTTCAGAACTGAGCAACTACAATAATATGCGCTCCATTTCCAACCTTTCATTGCCAAAATCATGGGGGGAAAAGAAACTGTTGCTCTGTTACTATATTTCTATTTAAGTCTTTAAATAGCCTCGATGAGCAGATCCGATCTGGTTACAGACTGGAAGTGTTAGTTCTAGTACAAAAACGCATTTCCTCAAAATCCCCAGTGATCTCCTCGTGGCGACTGATTCTGGTCTGGTCTCCATTCTCGTCCTCCTCAAACTGAATGCAGCCTTTGACACAATTTCCCACACCATCCTTCTCAGTTGGAAATCTTCCGCTGGCATCTCTCACACCCTCTTATCTCTGAGGCCACACTCAGTTTATCCCAGGAATTCCAGGTCAATTCTGGGGTGCCCCAGGGCTCTGTCCTCGGGCCCCTTCTTCTCTTCACCTACCTCCTTCCCCTTTCGTTATCTTGCACAAATGCAATATCTATTTCTGCTGTTTCGCCGACGACACACAGCTCTATCTATCCTACAAACCAACTCCCCCACCTCCACCCTGCTTCTTCATATTCATCTTCATCTCTTCTCACTCGAAATGACCTTAAGACAGCGACAAAACTGAATTTATCCTAATCGGACCGAAATGAACACAAATTTTCCTTTCGCAATTGACAACTCCTGAATTTCTCCCTCCCCACAGGTTAAGAATCGTGGTGTCATCCTCAAATAGTTCACTATCCTGCCATTCATAGTTAGCCAATATTATATAATCTGTCAGGCCTCCTGCACATGGCCACCCCGGCCCGCCCCTCTTCCTCCATCCACCTCACTGTGGCCTCCGCCTGCCTCAGCACCATGGGTTGCCGAGCTCACAGCTTCCTCTGGAGAGTCAAAACTCAAAGAACACATACGCTGCGATTACATCATTCGTTTTTTTTCTCTCTCTACTTAGACTGCTGAAAGGTGCATGCTCCCTCTGTTCCCTGCATGTGGCACCGCCCACCATCCATCACTGTAATGTCTTCACAAGCACACTCGACATACAAGAAACACAAACGCAGGGGGGGGGAAGCGGTGCCGAGTGAACCCCGGAGGCCCCCTTTGCATAAGTCTTGAGCCTCTCCAAATGAATAGCTCACAGACACGCATCAACTGTATGTAGGTTAAAAAAACACTGCAGGGATAAGGGCAGGTCGGTGTTTAGCATTGTGATCCATACCTCTCAAAGAGGGAGGGATTGAAAGCTGGATGTGGGTCAGATCTCCAAATCAAATCTGTGTGTGTGTGTGTGTGTGTGTGGATTCTCAAATAAAATTACAAAATGATACGTTAGCTTTGGCTCAAGGACGTCGGCCCTGTCGTCTTCATTCAACACGTCTGTGCAACATTTCAGTGGTTCGTCACACCGAGGGTAAACCGGCCACTATGCTTCTCACTTCCTGTGGAAACAAATCCCTCTGGCATTCTTGCATGGAAACATTGATTCATTCTAAACTTTCCGTATAAAAAGAGGTGATTTGATATTGTCGTCCGTGACAGCGTACAATGAAGCTTGCTGGCATGGTTTCTTTCTTTCTTTCTTGCTTTCTCTCTTTCTTTCTGAGAGGTGGGAAGTGTATGGACAAGCTGAAACCAGCAGATGACGGTAGTAAGACTTCACGGATGCCAACTGCCATTGAAACCAAGTGAAGAGGAAGAGGAAGAAGGGAAACGGTCATCCGGAGGGATGGAGAAGCTGCTGATAAGAGAGAGAGAGGGAAACAGTCATCAGGGCCGGGGGAGGGAGCTATGTCGGTAGATAGAACCTCAGATGCGGTAATGCAACAAAGGAAGAAGAAGAAGAAGAAGAAGAAGAAGAAGAAGAAGAAGAAGAAGAAGAAGAAGAAGAAGAAGAAGAAGAAGAAGAAGAAGAAGAAGAAGAAGAAGAAGCAGCATACCATAATTCAACATCTATAGAGAACCTCCCATGCAAATGTACCTTTTAGAAAGTGAGAACATCAGCTCTGTGTACAATTTATATTATTGAGTTTCCTTATTTCCCTATACATTGACATGATCCTTGACGTTTAATACTATTTAAGTCATGATCTTGTCAGTAGCTGCAGGACTTCACATGGGAACATCTGTGTTAAAAGCAGCATTGACACTGATTTTTCCAGACACTCTCTTGTTTCAAAGTCTCGAGTACAACTTTAACGGTGCAACACCAAATGGCACAATGGACTCGACTAAAGCATTAAATGCAGACTGCTACATGCATTGCACACGGCATGAAAATGCTTTCATATTGCATTCAGTAGTCGGCCTCCAAGTAGACGCGCCAAAAGAAAGGATGTTATTTCTGCAGAGTGAATGTCTCCTGATCTCTGACCCTGATCTAATTTCATTCCCAAAAAATCCCCCCCCCCCTCGACCAAACCCGAATCATCCCTTGCTGACGTTGTGGGGAAATGTGCGGACTGGAAGAACCGTGAAACCGGCAACACGAGACCCTGTGATCCTCCTCTACCTGTGGCTATTGCAGGACGAGCACGAGGGCACGAACAGACAAGAAACAAACGTGTGCACTGTTGCTCGCTGTGGGATCACAAACAGGCCGCCTTCGCTGTGAATCGGCTCTTTGAGTCCGCTCACAGAGAGCGACTGAGAGCAAATTCCAGCGCAATCTGTCCCCAGGCGTCTTTGTAATCACCGTGTTTTGATCATCAGAAGGATATTCGAATGTGTAAAGTCTTTTGATAATGAAACCGAGGCCTGCATGCCTTTTCACCAACATGTGGACTGTGACTTTTGGACAATGCCGCTTATACATGTGTAATAAAAGCAACGCAGTAAAATATTGACACAGTTGGCCGATAGATTTGTTCACAGCTCTGACAGGGTTTGTTTTTAAACCAACATATTGTGTGTGCGCACAGTCATTTTAACATGGTTTTTCTTTTTCGAGAGTTTGAAAGTAGTAAATAGGATGTTTGACAGTCCGTTAAGGTTTGTTTCAATGCTTCAACGCTCTGCGGAGCTCTTTCCATAAAGCAGAGACGAAAGCATCGAATTTGTTCAATATTTAAATTTTAGAAGCTGTGTTGATAAGTCACCGCCAAATTTTTTTTTTTAAACTTTATGGGTGAATACATTTTCTGCAGATCAAATTCCAAATTTAAAGTCACCATATCTCATTACACAGAAAAGGCACAGCACTTGGAAAACTGGCTTTTTAAGGCAATGACATGAAGGGAATCAAAGAAAACCTTACGCACATTGGACAAGTTCTAATCCTGGTGTGACACCATCAATCATTTGCACGAGTTTTTCATTTGCTGGCTCAGAGTTCATTGGTGACTCAATCACTGCTCCATTTTGATCTCTGCCAACTCGAAGAATAAATGATAAATGATTTCTCTTCGCTGAAAGAGGCATTTAATTTAAGGAGTGCTTATTGCGCACGTTTTGTGCTGCATTGACGAGCACTTTTCTCTGAAATCTACTGCCTGCTTTAGTGAAAATGTAACTCAGATCATTTTATTGTCAAAGAGGGAAAACAAAAATTCCCAAAACCATCAGTTGAAGACGAGAGACGTGGGGAGGATTTCACAAAAAGCACCAGAGACAGACAATCAACATGTGCAAAGCTTCATGGCTCCTCAGCCAGGTCATCTGACACACCGTTATCACGAAAAATACAAATGAAGGAATGGGATCTGAGATTACAACACATACTTTGTGCCGATGTGTTCATATTTAGAATGAAGGCATTTGAATTTACTGTTAAAGATAACGGAATTACTGTTAATGCGTAGAACTTGTTTGCTTTGACGAAAGCACAAAACGTACCGAAAACAAAAACCGATTTGGCCTGTCGTGTGTTCATAATTCCTCCGCGTTCGTCGGGCCGCGCTGCGGAGAGGGGAGCTTGAAGACTTTGAGAAAGGCTGATTTATGTCGTGTGTGGAATCCCACAGTAACAGGAGACGCGCTTGGTTTCCACCGGACTCAGCACATTTCACACCGAGCCCACGCTCCGGTCTGGTTCGGTGACCATCATCAGCACTCATCATGAGTTAACGTTTATGTATATATATATATATATGGGGGGAAAGTTCTCCCGCCGCCGCCCGCACTGGCGACACACCGCTGGCAGAAATGTTTCCATCACGGAATTCTGCAATACGTCTCACGCTGTGGCATGTGAACTCATAATGCACGTTTAATTGCACAGCTTTCACAGTGAAGCTTTATTGTCGGCAGAAACGTGAAGCGAAAACTTTCCTCTACCAGCGAGGTTGAAATCCGTCATCGGTGGAGCTTACGACCTGGGAACTGGGATAGTTACTCGCATGACAGTGACACGCCAAGCAACATGGCCGCCTGCTTTATTGTTTGCGGCCATCGTTTGCCAGCGCTTATCGACGAAGCGGGAGATGAAGTGGAACGCCGTAACAGGAGCTTCCCGTTTACTTTCACACTACATTATGCACATTCGTTATACAAATAACAGCCAGCAAACACTACAACGGCCGCTCTGAAGCGTTACCAGAGGCTTTTTTACTGAAGTGGTGAGAGGGAGTGTGAAGATAAATGCTCCTCAGTGCGAGCAAAGAGGAAAATAACCCTCTTTGTGTGCAGAGTTTGTACACTGATTAACTTTCCCCATCACTTGGCACATTTTCCTATTTGAAAGAGGGAAAAGAAGATGGACTAAAGATCTTGCACAAAGTCCATCGTGACAAGGAAAGTGTTTTATAGATGCACATTTGGGTCCAGTCACAGCACTGAGTCTGGGCAGAAAGCTTCAACCGATCCTGCAGATTTGATTAAAAACTTCTTTGCAGATACTGCTGATAAATCACGAGGGGGATTGATCTTCTTGTATTTTGCTTGAAGCTTTGGAATGTTGTCCCAATTTGAATATATATCATAGTTCTCTGACACGCAGCGTCTGCACCCGATACCAAGTCTCCTTTATTGGACCTGCTGCGTCCCCACGGCATGATGCTGCCACCGCCATGCTTTGCCCTTTTCCCGGTTGACCTTGGACTCTCCTTCAACTGAAGTTCAGTTTTCTCCAGCAGCGGCTGCTTCTTTGCCACTCTCCCATGAAGCTCGTCGTTGAGATAGAATTTCTGAGTGACAGATGTGAGACGTTCATGTTTTATTTTACATTTGTGGCCTGGACTCTCCGACTCTTCTACAAATGTGGACACTGTCTATTGTCTGCAGTGATTTCAGACTCACTGTCAAATATATTTTTATTTCTGTTGCATTACATAACATTAATAATCTAACAAATCTTTTAGACAGACTATATAGACTGCTTGGTCAGCTGATCAGATGAGACGGTTAAAAAAAAAGTATTGTTGTGTAAACAGCTATAGAGTGGGACCATAAATAAACAAACAAACTCAGGACACATCACTAATATGTTAAGATGCACAATGCGAGTCTAAAAGAAGCTTCACAGCAACGGATGCACAATCAGCTCAGCCAGCAGAGCTGGCCATCTGCCAACCCAAAGGGTAACGTTTCACCACCCCATGTTGATCTAATGTTGCTGAGGCAACTCAATTCTAGTCATATTTAAAGTATAGAATAAAATTTGTTATGCTTGGGACACAAAATCCTAGTTTACATATTAAGTTCTTTATTTAATCCCCGTTTTGCAATCATTAAAATTCTCATATCCAACAGAACCGAGGCCAAAACTCTCAGCAGCAGTTTCAAAATGTTTTATGAAAGACAGGAACTTTTGATATTTACGATACGAGAAGTCAGCAATAGTCACCAGCTGACCGATATATTCTTTCAGGCAATGTTAAAATGTAATGCCTCAGTTTCCTAAAGTTAATTTTTTTCTGTATTGCCTATAATTTGCAAGACTTCATCTGGAGTAAAATAGTTGGAATCACCCACATAGGACAATTAAATGATCACAAAATGTCATGTTGTTCTTTAATGTTTATTTTACATGAAATATACAGTTTTGTTTGAAATTTCGATATAAAAATTTTCCAAACATTAATAATTTATTCATAAAAAAAAAAAAAGAGAAAACAACTAAAACTATACAATCAACTACACTGGAGTTTTTACACAATGGAGCAACAATACAAGAGGAAAACAATGGTTTGAACCTGTCCAACCGGTTTCGTGGTTAAAAAATCCAGAGACATGCTTGAAATTCTGTCTGACACAAGTGCATAACAGGGTTGCAGGTGAAATCCAGGAGAAAAAAAAAAACACAACTGTGGAAATGAGACAGCTGTGACAAATACCACGGAGGAGGAAAGTGAGAAAATTTACCCACCCGCTGTAAATGATTACAACTTCTTAAGCGAGTCCCGGCAAGGTACATTCAATTTGATGTGACGTTGCAGCGGATTTAAAGGGAGCAGACATCTGTAAGGCAGGATGCGTGTTTGGTTTGTTCAGCAAAGGAAATAAAACCCCGCAAATTTTGTATCTTAGTGCTTTGATCTTGAATGGGAAGGCTGGTTTTGGATTTCTGTTCAAAGTAACACTGTTTCAACTTTTTGTGTGTGTGTGTGCAAGTGTGCAAAAGGCAGAGAGGGTGAACGACACACTCCGGGACCCCTTTTTCTTTTCTTTTCTTTCTTTTTTTTTTTTAAACCTAAAGATTGCACATTGGGAGATTGTGCGTTTGTGCGAAACCAAACACGGCAAGCCAGAAACCAATACTGCTGACTCCGTGCCGTAACTACAACGTACGTCATCAGAGTATCGATCCGCAACAAGTCAACCTTGATTATTTGCCACAAGTGGTACTACAGTCAGGCCCCCCCCCCCCCGCCCCTCAACTCGAGGGCAAACACGGGGAGCAAGGCCGTGTCCTCGGCGAAGCAGTTTGTGGCTACCGATGGGCTCGCGGCCAATATTTACACAGCAAATACAATCGAGTTGAAAGCGTGCTAAAGACACAGGAGGCGAGGCCGCCGCTGCCGGTGAACGGTGGCTTGTCTTCTTTCGAAGCACGGGGAAACGTGAATGAAATGCTCGAGTGTAATTCGTGGAGGTGTGGGCACGTTTACAGTACTGACGTAGATCACCAACAGTTCGTGTGCAGACCGAACCTAAACGTCTCGCCGCATCGAGAAGCTCCTCGTCTTGTTTTTAGCCGTCGGTCGGCGTCGAGGACGTTGGATTTGCATCACTAATCTTTCCTGCAGTCACAGTTCTGTTGCTTACAATCAAAACAAAGGCAATCTCAGACGCTGGTGCTCAAGGACTTCACAGAATGAATAACTGAAATACCAAACGATAGAGAGCGATTGGCCCTTAACCCTGCTCATTTCCTTAAAGGTAAGAGATTGGCTCAGGTTTCAAAAAAAGGACAATCTGCACTGGAACGAACTCCGCTTGGTCCTCACTTGATGGTATTGTGCATTGGGAGACATAGAAACCCACGCAGCCCGGATTACAGCGACAATGTCCTTCATTTCAATAATAAATATATACTAAAATCACCAATATGGTGAAAATAAACAGATAAAAGTCAGTGAAATCCAACAACTTTCCACGTAGAATTTCTCACAAACAAAAATCACTCACAGTGAATAGATCTTTTCCTCCATATCACAAAACGTTTTCAAACTGTATAAAAAAAGAGATATAAATAGAGCGGATGTTAAATTCTCAGAAGCGTTCATATATTGCTTTGTTGTACATGTTTGGCGGGAGTTCACAGGAAACTCGACTCCTTTAAAAAAAAAAATCAGTCAAAGTCGATTCTTAACAGGAAATTTAGTTTTGAAATTTGATCAAGGCTTTGCAGTCTCATTTGTCGGACCCTCAAAGTGCAATGGGATAATCCCGATATCCTTCCAAAATGGTTCACATTACGTATACTTCCATGGCAGCCAAGTCATCAGCCGAGGTTCAGGTTGACGCATTGGCTTCACATTAAAAAAAACAAACAAACAAACGACGGAACCCTCAGGATTCTGTATTGTCTTCCTTTGCGTACTCCTCTACCAGCTTCTCATAGGAGTGGCTGTGTTCTGAATCGTCGCTGGTGAAAACGGACCCCTCGGACTCTGAACCCGGCTCCTCCTTGGAGTTGGTTTCAATGTTTTCATCACATGTGGTGATCGACAACTTTGCCTTGGAGTCGTCGTCGTCGTCGTCGTCGTCGCCTTCATCCAGCTCCTCCAAGTTATTGCTCAGAAAGTTTTCCTCGTCTATGAACGTGATGTTGGCATTCGGGAAAGTCAGAGGATGGTACTCCTTGGAGTCCCACGGTCTCCGGCCGCCGGCTCCGCGCTCCCCTACCCCCTCGCTCTCGAGGTCGATGTCTTTGTCGAGTTGGTTCTCGAACATCTGTCCCTGGTCCAGCTCCAGGTCGCCCTCGACTTGGTCCTCCGTTAGCAGTAAACCATTGTCCGTGCCCAGGAGGTAGTTCTTGGACTTTGAAAAGGCAACCGTGACGCGATCGCTGAAACTGTAGCGTCTCTTCTGGCGTGGCGAGCGGTCCAGGCTGAGGATGGTGTGGCCATTAAACACCGGAGCGTCGTTGCAACTCTTGGAGCGATTAATGTCCTTGGATTTACTGGCGGCTTTTCCGGCGGTTCCGTTGGCTCGACTGTGCTTCTTCGAGCCGATCTGCTTTATCAAGTCATTGTAGCCTTCCTGCTTCTTGGACAGGAAGCCGAAAATGTTGACGTCGTTGGGCGTGGGGGGCAAACGGAGGGACGCTCTTTGAGACTCTTTGTAGTGGCGGAGCTCATCCAGGGACAGCTTCCGCAGCTTTCGGCGTTTCTTCAGAGCTTTGTGGGCTTCGACCACCATTCGCACTTTCCAGTTGAAGAACAGAGAAAGCCAAGCCAGCCCCAAGTAGATCCACACCTCCACAAAGTAACGGTAAAGAGTTGGATACTCTTTATTTGGTTCCACCCCTGCGAAGACAAACGATGCAATAAGTAATCTGGGAGAAGGAAATTTCATTCATGGTTTTAAAAACAAGGAGGAAAAAAAAAAACCCAAACAAAACTCACCTGCCACTAAATCTCCAAAACCAATTGTAGTCAAGGTGACAAAGGAGAAGTACAAGCCTTCTATGTATGACCAACCCTCCTGAGACATAAACACAAAGGGTGGAAGGACTAAATGGACCAGCAAACCCCAGAGGAGGAAGATAGCTGTGCAGGTGAACTGAGCTTTTCTCTAGAAAGAAAAAAAAGAAAAAAAGAAAAAAGAAATCCGTTAGTTTAGTTGAACAAAAGGTGCAGACGTCTTTCTCAGAAATCGGGAACAGGGAGGGGGGGGGATATCGACTTACCAAGGAAAATCCTTTTTTTGTTAAATACTGGCCCAGGTGCTTGGCTCTGCCGCCGAAGAACTTGCCCAGCTCACTGATCCAGGTGAGGCATAAAGGCACTCCGAACAGCCCATAGAAGATGCAGAAAACCTGGCCTGATGGTGTTTTGGGGGAGATGTTTCCATATCCTGTTGAGATAAGGACGTAAAGTCACATGACTGAGCTTTGGTTGAGGTTTCATTACACGCAGCATGCAGATTTACAAGCACCTACCAATAGTGGTAATAACGGTAGCAGCGAAGATAACGGCGTTGGGCCAGTTCCAGTTGTTGAAAGTCTTACTGCCAGTTATCGTGACGCCTTGGCCCGCAGCATCCGACACCACCTGAGGACGAGGGAAATCAAAATTGCATCTTAAAGTCCGGATTTTGCAACAACCAGGAGTTTTGCGAATGCCATCGTTTAGAACAGCAGTAGCGAAAACAAACGCAGGAGAGCGTTCACAAGCGCGAGAGCCTCTTTTTCCCGCCACATCCTTCCTGCGAAACATCGATGCTATCTCCAGCCGTACTGATGAGCTGAAACGATGTCAGGCACCCTTGAGATACGATTCCAACCTGAGGGCACTATAGTTCCAGCTACTGCTTACTTTAGTAAAAGAAACAGGAAGGCTACGTTCCCAAACAAGTATTTCATAATCAAATTGTGATGTAACGTGTATTAGTTTTCTTTGCACTGGGATTCGAAGTTCCACTTCAAACACTTTGAATATATATAAAATGGAGAGGAGGCAAAAGACAACATGCTTAATCAATCATTTCGAACCACGTCTGTCCTGTAAACAGTCACGAAAATGTAATTCACCTTCCTGTGTGCCTTGGGACAATGCAGCAACCCCACACTCTTACTTTCAGCAGGCTGTGTCAGACGGAGGGGGGGGGGGGGGGGGGGGGTAAAGTGCAGGCGCTGGCAAAACTCGCATAAGCCCAAAAGTACTGGAAGATGCTTGGCTCTTTAATAATAATAGGTCTATGACAGTTGTGCCCTGTAATTACCAGAGCGAAGGATAGCCAGCCCTTTTGTCTTCTGAAATAACAGTTTCTCAGTTGGACTGTTGGGACTTTAGGAAGACATCAGTGAAGACCGAGTTTGTGTTCAATCCGTGACTAGAAATTAAAGAGGGAGAAACCTCGCCTGTTTACCGTTTGCTTACGCGGTACTGCGAGCCGTCTCGACGCCCCCGACCGTCGGTAATGACTGGTTTCACCCGGGGTGAACTACTTATTAGCCAAGTTCATGGGAAAATATTATTTTCAGCATTCTGATTAAAGAAACTTTTGACGTCATGCAGTACGCGATGGCCTGCTGAAACTTAAAAAAAAACGGGGGTGTCAACTTGCAGGAAGGTATCGAAGTCGTTGCATTGTTTTAGTGAAAGCAGCCAAATTATGACACAAAGACCCGAGCCGAGAGATTCCGCAGCTAAAAGAAAATGGGAGTCGCCAATTGGACGACCTGGTTTCTATAGATTTATAACATGTCATGGTATTACGTGGCTTAATGTTGAAAGTCTCGACTTATTCAGTTTATGTCAAAAGCTATTTAACCAAATATGAATATTTTTATAATGTAGTTTGTATGAGCCTCGATTTAAAGCTTATTACATCATATTACTGCTCAAATTTGAGCGCGTGAGACTCCCGAACTGAAATGAGTTTGACACCCCTATTCTAAAATATTCATATTGAAACAACACCAGAGGTTGATGTCCTCCGCCATCCCTGGTCACACGACTGTACAAACTCTCAGTAGGAACAGATTATGAAACCTAAACAGCATGAGAGGTCATCTGAGTGTTTGTATTCATGTCTCATGTTCTCCCGACATCGTGCAGGATTGTAATCGCTGCTGTGTGAGTCGCTCCGTTTATATTACTTGTTTTAATATGAGCATAATAACAACTGCCGCAATATCCATTGAGAGGCCAAACCAAAAAAAACAGCCTGTTCGGTCATCGCGTCACTGATTTATCATTAGACATTGTAGATGAAGTGTCTAAACTGTGTCTCGTTTGACCTTAAAATGTTCCTGCATTTCTTTAAAAAAAAAAAAAAAAAACAGTCAAAACACTACTTCGGCCTGCTGTGGGTGAGACGCCACAGCAGGCCGGGTCAAACTTTCTTCGGCAACTTCGTCTGCACGAATGGAAATTGATACGGTGTTTATAGTAGCCCAGCTGTGCTATCTTCGTATAATCAAAGCGCATATTTTGGACTTAAAACTGCCAAAAAAAAAATGACTGATTGGTGAATTCCTCTGATGTGACCAGTAAGAAGCCCCCCCCCCCCCCTAGTTTGAGGTGTTTGAGGTTTGTTTACTCTGTGAAAAACAGATGTTTCACGTTTGTGTGTCACGTCTGTCGCCCGCACCAGTTCAGCTCCTCGCAGTGTTCCAATCAACCTAATAAGGTTGCGTCGATCAATGTTTGCGGTCCACCTGGCTGATAAAAATCGTGGAATATGACACGTGCAAAAACTGCTGATTGCAGGGGAATGCAATGAGGGCACACTAAATCAGGAGAGCGACAAACCGTAGCCTGGAGTGTGTGTCAGTCAAACAGATGAGCTGATGCACTTTAAAGAGAGGGCGGCAACAAGTCGACGCAAATCTTTCGTGTCTTTCTTGAACGCGGGGCGGCCAAAGGAGTGACCGAGCAGGCACCGCAATGCAAAACATTCCCCCCGGGGGTTAACGGGTCAGCTGCTGGTCAACTCCCGGTGACCTCAGGTCACCAATGATGGTGAGAAACAAGGAGCAGAACGCGAAGCGCGACAAGAGTTTGAGCCAGAATTAGTGGTCGACAGTCCAAAGCCACAAACATGGGATGCCAAAAAAAAAAAGAAAATATTATAGCATCAAACGTTGAGTTTTACTTATTTGCTCAAGTCTAAAGCAAAGGTAGTTACTTAGTTTGTGAAGAAAAAAAAAAATCACACTGCAGCTTCTGCATCAAAACCAAGTAAAATGCTTTTTTTTTTTTTTTTTTTTATAAAAAAGTGAAAGCAGTTGTGGATAATTAATTGAGCAACCTTGATTTGTGTGAACTGCATGAAAGCAAGCTGATTAATCCCACATTAGAAACAAACGGGTAAATGTTCTCATCTAAAAAGTTAGTTCTGGTAAACGAAATACAAATAAAAGAAACCCAAACAATCTTGCTCATGCGGAATATACAAAAGACATTTATACTTCACATTAATGGAGAGATTTATCATCAAGTTCCCCCCATTTACAGCCAACCATTTGAGACGACGTAAACACAAACCACTCAGACAACAGATTAATATTACATTCTGAGACCATGATACATAGATTCTATCCAACTGGGAAAACTATTTTCATTTCAAATGTGTGTTTTTGATTCAACACTGACTTGCCTCACACATCTGGACATTAATCTTTGCCCCACTTCAAGCCGGGAGCTTCCTTCTCTTTTGTGGAAGTGAAAATATCGAGGACGATATAAACGGCAGGCAGCAGGTTCAGCTGTGTCTGCCGCTGCAACTTTCTGATAGCCGAGGGAGCAGTAAAAACAAAACCCACAGTCACAATCTAACTGTTATCAGAAAAGTTGGCAGCTTGAGAACAGCAAGTCGGCCCCCTCTTGTATTTTTCCACGTCCGGCTCCATGCATCTGCTCGCGGTGAAGGAACCGACGGGTTCCAAACAATTGAAGAGTTTGAGGTTCTTCAAAGTCATTTTGCATTTGACTTCTGGTGCAAGTTATCATTCAGAAACTCCCGTCGAGTAAGACGCAGCGCGGCCCTTTTCTGGGTTTGATCAATACATAAAAGGATCGAGCCGTAAAACGGCGAGCTTTAAAGCGAAAAGACTTCTACATCTGCTGAGCAGTTAACGGATTTGCGAGTGGCGGCTTTAAACTGGGCCGTTAATGTCGCATGCAACTAAGAGCAAACACTTTACTGTTCCTAATTCCCTCTTTTCCTTTCGAGTCGTTTACCACGGAAATAAATGAAACTCAGATGACGTCTCGCTCGGCGCAGGTTCACAACGTTTGAGCAGCTGCGAGTGCGAGTGTGAATGTTCACTTTGTACGACTTGTACGATACTGTGCATGAAGTCCTCTAGGCCACATCCACACGAGCCAAAACAATCTATTTTTCTGCCCGGGGTTCTCAAAAACAAATATCTAAAACGTTTCCGCCCACACGTCACTATGAATGAACACGGCTCAGGGGCATGTAGTACATATGCCAGGCCTTTAGGGGCACTGTGACTCACCAAACACACCCAAAATGCAGAAGAAGACAGAGCACATAGAATTGTAGACGTTTTCAGGCTTCTAAAACGCCGCCTCGTGTGGATGATTCGGCCAAAAACGGTGCGTTTAAGTGCAGCGGTTCTCGTGTGGACGGCCCCCCAAGTAGAGCCGTCAAATCGTTTGAAATCCAAGGCGAGCTTGCGTGAGTTCAAAAACAAGGGGAAGTGAGAGTGGGTCATTTCCAGTGACCCTCTTGGCTGTGCTCAAGGCACGTGATGAGGTTTTGTCGTCACCTCCCCCCCCCAAAAAAACAAAACAGTGTTTCTGCTGTTTCATCCTCACCACGAGCAAGGCTCTGTTCGGAGCATGTGACGGTGCCATGTGCTGAGGAGAGTCTGCAAACGTGATCTTCCAGCCATGTGTGGCGGTGACCGGCGGAGCGATTGGCCGCAGGCACGCAAAACAGTCGACCAGACCGCCGGGTCTCAAGTCAAAACCGAACGCCGTGCGTCTGAGGACTCAAAAGCAACTGGATCGTTTTCAGCAAGAGGAAAGTCTGAAAGTCTGGGAAGTTTGTTTTGAGCCTTTTAGCAGCGACGTGATTCATAATCTGTCAGAAACACTTTTTTTTTTTTAAGAATCGATTTCATTGCAGCAATTATTCAGATTGGCGAATTTTTGTAATTGGACACCAGCATGAACGAGAGGAAAGAAATCTTTGACAAACCGATCTGTTCAAATCATGCATTTATAGCCTCACGGAGCCCGAGGTCAGCCGACAAACGCTCATCGCTTTGGCCACATTTCAGACAAACGTTTGAATATTGTCAAGTTGAAAAAGCACAAAAGCGCCCTGTTAAAGATTTTGAAATCGAACAACACGCTTTTAACATCAAAGACCCACCCTGAGAAAAATTTATGTTTCTGCAGAGCAATAAAACTCAACAATACGGCCACATTCAGCAGATGTCAGGTTTAGTTTCTTTTGCTACTGCCTGACAGACGCTTCTCTTGTTTCGCTCCACGGCACTTCGCACTGCAACCAGGACACAGACAGTGTCGTCTTGTTATTTGCTGAAGAGATAATGTTCAAGCCAACCCCTCCACTGAAGTTCTTTCTCTTTTTTACGACGGCTTCTCAAGAGCCAACATTGATGGGCCATAAAATGCAATCTGTAAACTGTGACCACTTCAAGGGCCCTGCACTTAATAGTAAACTCATTGTTAATAAAACAGAGAAGACTAACTTTTTACAAGTGCGTCGCCCCTCTCTTGTTAGCTGGCTTGTATACAAATATAGATTTTTCCTTTTTTTTTTTTATTGTTTACAAGCTGAACAAAGTTTCCGTAATGGAAATCTAATAGAATCAGCGCTTTCATGGCACAAACGAGGGAGATAAAGGCGGCCCGAGGGTAAAATGCAGTGTTTTAATGGACGGGCTCTAACGGCTTTGCAGCAGGTGTTGTGGAGAGAAGCAGGGGGGGGCGCAAAAAAAAAAAAAGTACAAGTTGATCTTAACAGCGGCAAGTGTTGGAAAGGGTTAAGATGCCAAACATGCAACTGAATATGATCCTTGGCAAGAGCTTTAAAACCTGCACAGATGGCGTTGTGTTGTCTTTGTCCCCAAGAGAGAACGTATGAGCGCCGGGGAGTTTCAATTTCAGTTGAGTGGCCTCAAACAGCCCAAGTTAAAGTGAAAAAACAACCCAAATATATATATAAATCAATGATCTCCTCAGTTGCTTCACTGGTAAAACTTGCCAGAAGTTAAAACATTTCCAAAATATCTCAACCGTGTTATTCCACAACAACATTCATATTCAAATTTTGGCCGTTGCTGGGATCTGGCTGCTGCAGTATGCACCATGGATGAGGAGGTGGGGGGGGGGGCGTCCATGGGCATATCCCTTTTAGTTCCCCCACAAACACAAAAGGAAAGCAGAAGGAAGCAGGGAGAGGTGGGGGGGTCGGGGGATAATAAATCTCCCTAATACTGGGCCCAAAAAAGGGGGCACAGGTCCAGACATGTTTCTGGTCCTGCTTGCAAGTGAAAAATGTAAAAAAAAAAAAAAAAAGTAAAGCCAAGAGTCCCACTATTTTGCATGAAAGGTGTTTTGTTTCTGCATTTCAGACTCTCCAAATGCCTAAAGAGCACACCTCCTTTTCGTCCCACACTATCAATGGATTTCTTTTTTTTTTTTAGTTTTATCAAGGGTATAAAAGCCTCAAGGACGCGGAAACAACACAAGGTCACGGGGCAAACACCTGCGAACTCAGGAGTGTTAATGGAAAAACCCACAGAGGTCAGTGGCACCAGTCTTTTATTACAGGTTAAGGAGTTGCCACCATGGCAAAAAAAAAAAACGTGCACGTGGAACACCGTGTACTGCGCCTTGCAAATGCTGAGGTGACAGATTTAGGCCCTCCTTGCTCTCATACGATCACAATCACTCACCCAAGACAGACAAGACAACAGACAGACAGACAGACAGGCAGTGGCTCTGGTTTACAACCAAAGGCTATAAAATAATTAGCACTTTTAAACACCAGGTCAGTGGAACCCCACCTGAGAGATAATGAGAATTTAAACGTGCAATAAGAATAGAGCAGTGAGAGGAAGATGCTTGCCCAGAGAGAGAGAGAGCGAGTGCATTAGTGGGCCGGGCCAGCAAAATGATCAAAATAATGAAATACAACTCCAATAGTAACTAATTTTAATGAAATATATTTGCCGAAAAAGTGAAATTACGACATCAGGTTTTTGTTTTGTTTTGAACAATGGCTCCTGGTGCAGAATGCAGGAGAATCCATCAGTGGCTGGTATTTCTGCAGCCCGAAATACAATAAATGACTTGACCTGCTGCACAAATCTGCCTACAGACACCCTCAGTGTTTCTTTTTCAGCCTGATGTTGACAAAAGTCTGTCACTTCTCCAGATTTCTGCAGCCTTTCGCCAACCCAATCCCCAGTGCGGCTCTGAGGTTGCATCAGCTACTAAATACTGTGCGATTCCCAGCTAAAAACATCTGAAAACAACCGTTACCGATTGAACGTGAGAGTCAATGTTTTCTTTGTACTTCTTACACTTTGCATGGGCTTCCTGGGGCTTGACTTGGGTTTTTGGCCTGATGTTTGGCCACATGTTGAACACCCCTGATTCCACAGCAGCCAAGTGGCTGCAGATGGATCGAGGATGAGCCGCACGGATGAAGTATTGGAGTTGTGTCTCCTCGGGAGCCAGTGAAAGCTCACCAAGCAGCTGGGGATCATTAGGGACCTCGTGTGTCACCACCTCAGAAGTATTTATTACTGCATCAACAATCTCTGCATGCACAAGACCTTTAGACTTCAGTGAAGCATAAGTGCAAGCACGAGATTAACCGTTTGTCAGGAAAGTGGCCGTACGTGGAAACCCAGGGAGTTAATTAAAGAATGCGTCATGCAGGATTTTGAGAATTGGTTTGAAATTAAGAAAATGGAAAAATAAAGTCTGCTTCACATAGTTTTGCCCCCATGTGACACCATGTGTGATTATTTGCTCTGTTGCACATTAAAAACTAGTGGTTGGTGTTAAGATTCAGGAGAAAAGTGTAACTTTGCACAGATCTTCCAGAAGACAAAAGCATGATTTTTTTTTCTTTAAATACAATTATCAAATTGCATTGTCCATTTATCAAGTATATGAAGGATTGTCTTAAACCTTGATTCACTTGAAACCTGACAAGGAGATGTAACCAGTAAAGCAGGAGGAAGTTTTAGGAGGAGAAAAAAAAAAGTATATGGGAATGAGTCCATACCTCTAATATTCTGTCCAAATCATCTTTCGATAGACAGGGATAGTCCGCAAGTATTTTATCCTTCCGGGAACTGTACTGCTTTGCAGCATGTTTCCAATTGGGCTCCTCCAGGACTTGAAAAATCGCTGCCCCAATGGACAGGTAAAAAATAATGGCAGAAGTCAACAAGGGGCCTTTATCTACCATACTTATGTAAAGTGACTCAACTTAGAGAGCGCGGGACAGGAGGGGGTAAACAAAACAAAAAAAAACAAAAAAAAAAGAGGGAGAGAGAGAAAGAGAGGAGGGGGTAGATAACAACAATACGCGGAGTTATGCGGGGCTCATCCTCGGTAAAGTTCACGAAAGCGTTGCTCCTGCGTCCGCGCGAGGGCTGAGAAAGCAGAGGGGAGCGCGAGGCGGCTGGCAGCGTCGGGCGCTCGCGACATAACACCAGGTTCAAAGTACCGCTCGACCAAAAAAAAAAAATGAATTACAGGCGCGAGCTGTGAGCGTCTCTCTCTCTCTCTCTCGCTCTCTCTCTCGCGCTCCACCACCACGTGTGCGGCGGAATGAGCCGCGGCAGCTGAAGTACTAAGGAGCCGCGGGGCGGGAGAGGAGAAGAGAGGAGAAGAGAGGAAAGGAGAGGAGAGGAGAGGAGAGGAGGGCAGCCCAGACCCGCCCAGAAAAAGCTCGCCGACTCTTCTCTCTTTCCGCCTTCCTCTGTTTATCTTCGACCCGAGCTCCGCGAGGCAGGTGCACACGTGAAGAGACGTTTCCCAAACAAGCACAGACTTTGTTTAAAAAAGTTGATTTCTTATCAAATGCAACAAAGTTTTTTGGTTGTTTTTTTTCTCACTTCAGGGTATAAGACTAAACATGAATAGTTTTGTTATTGGAGGCTTCACATTCTCCCTCCAGTCATTCATTCATTCATTCATTTTGTAGCCCACTTTATTCAGTTCAGAGTCTTGGGCTGGAGCCAAACTGACATAACATTTTCAGTGAAAACAAGAAAACTTTCATCGCGTCTTGGCTGATTTGCACAATGGTGCTCCAAGCCACTGGAAACCACTGCACACAATGTGACAGAACGGGTTTTCTGGCGCAACAGTTGTGGATGGTGCCGAAAGAATGGAACGGAAATGAAGTGATTTATGTCATCTCTGGACGAGTGCAATATTTATACATCTCACCGTTTGTATGAACCCTCTGTTGTTTACATGCTTTTTTTTCACTTTTCGAAAATGGTTCAAGGTCATCGCCGTGGAAACGGGAGGATGGTACCATCTTGAAAAGGCTTCAACTCCATCTAAGTAGAAACGTAACTTTTCGACAACGCTGCTATGGCTTATGCGAAATGGAAATGATGCATTTTCACTTAAAACATTGCCACCTACTTGGACCTCAGGGTGAATGCAGGCAACATTCGGGCACCATTGATCCGATAACAAGTAAAACCCCAGCTGATATCGCCGATGCTAATAGTTTGTACACCCATCTAATGAAGTACAGGTCACACCCATCTAATTAAAAAAATGAATGACAGGTCACCAGGTCCAGATCCATCCCAGGGTAAACACAGAGAGAGAGACATCCACCACACCCACTCACACCTACGGAATTTTAGAGTTAACCACACATGCATGTGTTTGGACTGTGGGAGGAAACCAGAGTACTCGGCGCACACCACCACACACACACACACACACACACACACGGAAAGAACATGCAAATTCCACACAGAAAAGCTTAAAACCCTCTGCATTCTCACTGTGAGACGAAAAGCATTGACCTTTATGCCACTGTGCCACCTGGCAAGCAAGCTCATTGCTTGAGTTAATAAATTATTGTTTTGTTTTTTTTTACAATTAATGGCAGCATGAAGGTCATTTTGAGTCTGACTTTTATTAGCGGCAATAATCTCATAAATCCTTGTGAGGAATGTTCTCAGTCACAGTTTTCGATAGAAGTCTACGACACATCCGTGTTATACGGGTTTTATTTGTCTCTTGCCATCACGTTAATATCCTTACCGAACCATTACCAGGTATAAGCAGAGCTGGTGTTACTGATTACAATATGCCAATAGTAAGTCTGAAGCTGTCTAGACAGCAGCGTGTTCAAGTTGAAATGATAACGGCTTCTGCACAGTGTTTGTGTATATCGACAACAAAGGCAATAAAAAAGAATATTGACCTGTTGCAATCACCTGAGCACACCTCCTGCTCACACAACAATGGTATATTATTGTATTCTTTATTATTGAATCTCTTCACATACATATAAAAGGAAGTAGTTATACCAATGGGAAGGAAGTATGACCCAAACTAGAGTTTATCCAAAAACAGACATACATGGGATTGGAAGTCCTAATATTTTATAATTGATTGGCACATCAATAATAACAAACCTCATCATTAAAAAAAAAAAAAATGTTTGATTGATTTTAATTGTACGAAAAAAAGTTAATTGAATCGAAACTAAATCCACAACAACGGGTTGAACTGTCACAGTTTTTCATAATATTATTTATTATACAGACAAAACTGATAAAAATTAGATTTACATCCAAAATTAGCTCATTTAAAATGTTATCATTTATTTAAAAAAGTTACATAAAAAAAAAACCAAGCATACAATGGGGGACAGAGTCCTTATACCTTAATATATTATTGTCATTAAACAATGATATTTTCAATCAGTGGCCACAATCATCACAATCAACATTTTAAAAATGCCTAAAACCATAGTTTGTTGGAGGCACTCAATTTAAATGTGTACGGCTCACAAAAATTAACCAATTGTGATTTTTGAGATTTTGAAATAAAAAAAAAAAAAATCAATTTTGGTGTTGCATCAAAATCCACACGGTGTGTATGCAATGTTTGTTTACTTTTTTTTGAACAGGACAGTGTGTATATTTGCTTGGATGATCTAATCAGTTATAAATCCAATGAGATGGTATTATATAACCTGTTGCAATCATTTTCATGGCTACTCAACCCCTAAAGATGAGAAGCCTTTAATTACACTGAAAACACTAATTTGGACACCACAATGGCACATTTGATAAAAAAACAACAACTAATAAATAATTTTTGGCAAAATAGGATGTAGTGATATCTATGCATGTAAACTAATTAAAGTAATTTGTCTCGGCAGAATTTTACAATCAACATTAGAATTGGGTCAAATATGAGTGGACTTCATTGTGTAAAGGTTCCTGAAGGAGTCGACTGTGTCTGGGAACTGGTTCCCTTTTGAGAAACTCCCACTTCCCACTTCCCACTTCACCGTGTTCACATAAAAGAGAAAAAAAAAGACAAAGTGGCAGAAAGACAAACAGTTTCTTCGTCACACACGTGGGGAACAGTGAAACCCGGGAGTGCAAATGATTCTATGTCACCTTGTTCTCTTCTCTTTAACAGATTTAACAATAGTTGCTGTAAAGCTTCAAAACTGCAAGTCTGTTTCGTTAAAGTGCTGAAAGGGATTTTCCGCCTCCGAGTGCAACATTTCCATCCCACGTTGGGTGAGGTCACAGCCGTGTCGCTCAATATCCGACTCTCCTGGTGGGAAACCTCACATTTCGACTGTACTTACAACCTACAACAAAAACAATGCATATGAAGATGAGTATAAACGTAAATGTAAATGAATGGGCTCGGTATGAATATGAATTTACAGATCTGGAGCAGTGGTTAGTTTAGATTAATTGGTGAGAGTGTCACTATGTTTACTCCGTTTTTTTTTGTTGATTTTTAGAGATTTTAACCTTTTTTGGGGACTATTTTCACATATTAGCTGTTCTAATGATTTTTGAAGCAGTCTTTTGAGCTTTTTGAGTTTTAACCATTTCCCTCCATTTTAGCCATTTTAGTTGGGCCTTTTGTAAAAAAAAAAACTTTTTTAGCCAGTAGTTAAAATGACGTTGTGTCCATGAATGAAAACAAGATCAAATGTTTATTTAGGTATGACTTTATGAAAGAGTTGTTTGGGCACGATATGTTAAAATGACCCAAAATGTAACAAGGACCCAAACTGTTCTAAAATATATTGTAATAAAACTCAAAATGTAATAACTGGATGACAATGTAAGTGCTGAGCTCGAAATGAAATTTAAATGAAATGTCATAAAACCAATAGATAATAACTGTCCCTACCATAAACTGTATATAGATATACGTAAAAAAAAAAAGTAACCCAAGTTTTCTTTTCTCATTCTTTCTGTATTGTTCAAATTGAAGCAGGTCAATATCAAACCATAAATACTTGACTCACTTTTATGTAAAAATTATTATTATAATAACAGGGGGAACACAGTTTTTGCTTGCCTCATGCTGTAATATTGAAAAGTTTAGGATCAGCCTCTTGTTACATTACTGACCAGTGATTACATTTGTGGTTTTATCACATTCTATTTTATAATAACGGTCATTGTTACATTTTGGGTTGAGGTTACATGTCGGGCTGTAAGGAGGTTCAGGGAGTCACTGCAGGGGGGGGGGGCAGAGGTTTGCAGACGTAGAAGATGGATGATGACCTTGAATGGAAAGGTCGTCCAGGGTTGTTAGTGCCTTACGCCGCCATATACTGGTTTCAGTGTTGCGGACGCCTGCGTTCCTTTCCCAGTGCACGCCTGGATGTCGTCATCAGCTCCTCCCTTCTTTGGTCATGATACTCCCGAGGTACGGGAACTCACCCACCTCCACCTGCTCCGATACGATCAACACGCGATATCGTACTGATAAGCATCAGCTTTACACCCTGATACTCGAAAGCCGACATCCAAGTATGAAGGACAGAAATGAGTTGGCGACAGAGGACGGAGTATCATTTTTCGCATGAAATTTGTACGATCATGTCAATAATGACCAGTTTCCAAAATCAAACTTTAGACACAAACTATGTGTGTATTTGTAGGAAATTCATCGGGAAAGCAGAGTCATGCAGAGTCCGACGGTTTTCGTTGAACTCCATGTTGGCTGCAAAATCCACAACAGTCTGATTCATCCTGTTGTTGTTTGGTGAGATACGACATCGCGTGGCGCACATGCATCCGAAAGATGACGCGTCCCAACGTGCGCACGCGAGCCGCTCAAATGTTTACTTGAATGATGCCGTCGTGACACGGCGAGGTGCAAAGACCAATCATGTATTGATCAGCCATTTAAGTGAAAACACACGCTCAGTCAGAGATAGCACGGTTTACCACGGGTTAAGTGCAGTGTGTGTGTGTCGGTTGCAAGTGAATGGAAATGTCATATTGACTTACTCTATAAAAACAGTGCCGTGAAAGGGCCTTGGTGTTTTTTTCTTTCATGTGTGAGTTGAGGATTTGGCATGCAAGACGCTGACATGTTGCATCATTAGTCATGTGCTACTTTCACTGCATTTTTTTTCTCTTCCTTCTGCTGTTTGGTTTTCTGCTCCAGTGAGTTGAAGTATAAATGTGACTTTGAGGCTCTTACTTACACACACTTTCTTTTTGTTTTGTTTTTTTTAGACGCCTTTGTTTCTACTAGCGAGCGCTCAGCGTTGCCAACAGGATTGCATTTAAATCATTGGCTTATGTTTGCACTTGAGACTAAGAGAATAAGGCCACGCTCACATTCACAGGGATGATTGACACTAATGGAGCTAAAACCGACTGCAGGCAGATTCTTTCACGTAAGACTGACATGAAATGTGTTGAAGCCTAATGGAGAGCCGCGCTGGTCTTTTTTTCTCACGCAGCATATTCGCCGCGTCAAAGAACACCTCTGACATTGCCACAGTCAGAAGTAGCCTGCATCGCGACGCCAGCAGAGTACGACAGATTGTACACAAGTGTGTTCGTCATGCAAATATTTAGATGAGTCACAAAAAAAAAGTAACGTGCGTTTGTGAGAAGTCATGTGTGCAGGCTCGTCCAGCTGTCCCCGGCGCCTCCTGAACGATTTCACAAAGTACAGGTCAAACCCCCCCCAGCTTCACGAAGAATCATCCTGAGGACAAGATTCGACGATCTTCTAATGTTCACAAAAGCTCAAACCTTAATGAATACTGAGAAGAAGAAGAAAAGGACAAAGAGGAAGAAAATATGTTTAGCTTTCACATTTTGGAGACACTTTTTTGCTGAGTTCCATGTGAGCAATAGCTCAACAACAACCGACAATATGTACGAGTTCGGCAATTTCACAATTTTTGCACCGGGTGGCAGTAGGGAGTCACTTTCCCCGAAGGTTTCTGCCGTTGCCAAAAAACATCGGGACTTGTCAAAATTTCTACTTGTGTCAGAATCTGCTGCTGCGGCTTTTTCTCTTCTTGTATTGAAGTGTAAACGTGTGGTAGTGACTTACTGCACTGCCTAGTGGAAGGAAGAGGTATTACAAGATCGATCAGGCTCTTAGCTCGCTGTTTAATTCGTGAACTTTCTTGACTTTATAATAGATATAGTTTTCAGACTGGGAGAAGGATGACTTGAGGTTAAAAAATAATAATAATAATGACACGCAAAGCGAAAATCAGGTGAGGCGGAAGCGAAAGCGATGAAGGAAACGAAGCAGCTGAAATATGCACATCTGCTTGTGGATCAGGACTGACAGGATGCGGATGGGCAGATCTTCCTCTTGATTTGCATAACCTGTATGCGAACAACCTTAAAGAAAAAAAAGAAAAACAAGTGACCTGTTTACAGAGAGCCTTTTGTTGCCATATTTCACAGCTTGTGGAAGTATCCAGGAAATAGTCGGAGAAAAACAAACAAAAAGTAAACCCATAAAAAAAAGCACGAGTACTGGTGAGGCCTGGCAGCTGTTTCCACATGTTTCACTCTGTGTTGCTTCCTCAGTAAAGCTGTTCGCTCCAGCTACACATTTTATTTTGTTAATTTTTTTTTGAGCAACCAAGTACTCATCCATTCCTCTGGCTTAGAATTTGACATGCGTTTGTGACCGCGGATCGAGTGCAAACATCTGCAGTGCTTATGTAAAGCTATGTTAAAGGTATGTCTTCCTGAAAAGCAGCTGAGTGAGTTTGACGCTTGGTTTCTGTCAGTGACACAGATCGGCGATTGACAGCGACAAGACTTCAGCGTACAGTACGTAACGTCTGTCTTTGTAGGACTATAAGCATCCTCAGTCTCGAATGTCTGGAACATTGACAATGTGAAGAAACATTGGGACTTTGAGTCAATAAGTGACTTTAAATCAATTTCACCAAACAGTTTTTTCCAATCAACCCAGATATCAAGGTCCCCCGTTGGCTGTGTGTACGTGGACGAACCAACGTCAGCGCTACCGCACGACACCATGAAGAAGTGGCGAACGCCATCGCGGTGGTCCCGTTGTAAAGCCCCGTGGGACACGAGGGGGGGGACTTCCGCACATTTGGGCAATCCAGATAAGACAACCGGAAGAGCTCCATCAGATAACGCCACATCAACTGTGGATGCACTAACGCATGTTTCATTTGGTCACCGAAGGTCCGAGATGAGGAGGTGGTTTGGATTGAGACCTCGGAAGCCCTCGAGCGCCAGCTGGACGAGATACTACTTCCGTAGCTCTATCTCTTTTCTCTTTGCGCTGTCGTTATGATGCAGTAAAAAAAACAAAAAACGATGGAAATCATGTTGTAGAAACAAAGTGGAGGTTGGTTTTAAAATGGTTTAAAACACTGGATTGACCAATGGTGGCACATAGTGGTGCAACTTCACCTAAACGACATAATCCTATTACCATTTCACCATTGGAGCTTTAAATTATGCTTAATTTAATAAATCTTACCTTCAAATTGGATTTGTGTATAGTATTTGATTGATGAGGGGACGCTGTCTAAGTAAAAACAGAATAATATGCAGGTCATGTAAACACCTATTAAAATGTTCTCGGGATAACATTTTAGGTTTTAGAAAGATTTGTAGAATTCATAGATCTAGATTGTCATTGGCACTTTATCACTGTTTTAAATGTGTGGTTTTATACTTCTATTGTTCTTTTTTTTAGACACTTTTTAAAGCCTAAGTTGAGCCTTTTGCAGTAGCGTTTCATTCTTGTATGTGTCTATGGCGTGTATGAATGAATGACAATAAAGCTACAGTATATGTATTATCTATTAGAAATATTTAAACTTCATGTCGGAAAACAATCAAGAATACCAAGAAATAGGACAACAAATGGTAGTAACTAAAGCAACACTTTCAGTTATAATGTAGCTTCGAATCAGAATATATTCCTCAAGGATTTTCTTTTTTTTTTTTTTTTTTTTTTTTCCAGGTGGTTCAACAGTTCAACATGTTCTGCACAAATTACAACAAGGTCCAGTAAAGGAAAATAATCCAAACCACTGAACTGACCCTCCCGCAACTGAAACGCCACATTACAATTATAAAATATAAAATAACCATGTGTCAAGCAAGAATAGCAGGAGGAAAAAAAAAAATCACTTTCAAAACCACAAGAAGCAGTGATGCAATACTGCGGCCGACATGTTCTAACTTTTTCCAAAATATGTTCTGTCATCAACCGCAAACGAGACATTTTTAAGCAAAAAAAACAAAACCCCCAGTGTGATTGCCAAGTTTCCACATTTGATACATCGGTTTTTTTTCGTCCCAGTTTCTGCAAAAAAGGTTTGGCCCTCATTGCATTTTGTATTTAAATCGCTACCTTTTACAGAAATATGTGTCAGTAAAGTTAAGAAAAAAATAATTAAGAAGCCACTCAGCTTCCTCTCACACACTGACGTGTCGACTTTGAGGACGCTCTTCCTGTTTGCTAAGTCTATGCCAACACTTAGTAGAATTTATTTTTAGCTGGAGGATCCGCACAGTGATTTTACCATGTGAAATGACTGAAGAACAGCTTCCTAGTCCCATTGTTTCAAGTTTTCCCCCTGCGCGTCTTGGTGGGAAGGAAACCTGCACAATCAGGCCCCCGTAATTTTCCTGGAAGTCGTTGCTGCGCGTTTCTTTATCTTCAGTTTCCAAATCCCCAAATCAGAGGACTGGCAGAATCAAATAGTAGCTCACTAAATTGTTTATGTATACGGTCATCACAAGGTTAGTGGGTTGTTATGAGAAATTAGGCCATGACTCAAATTCTAATTCGAAAATTGTTCATGAGATAACGAGCAAAAATCAGCAGATTGCATGTCAGTGGTTGGAATATAAGAACAATGACGCGTACACCAGTGGGTGAATGTTTTTGGGGACGTCTGTGAAATGCACCATATAAGTAAAGCCCACTCCAATACACGGCATGCTACAATCCAAAAATGCACTAATTTTGCATAACCTCAGCATTAATAAAAAAACAAAACAAAGAGAGCTATAAAACAAAGAGTTCCTGTCGCCCTAAAAATGAGGACGTACTTAAACAAATGATAAAGATGGGCAGAAAGTGTTGAGTAAGAGAGCCTCCAGGCAAGGTGCTGAGGTTTCCGTGATTTATTTCACAGAACCAGTTTGTTCACGCTGCAGATCCCAACAGTAGAGGCCCCTACAATTAAAAATAGAATATAAATATATTTATTTATTTATTTATTAACGCGTCAGTGTGGACAACAGATCAAGCTGGAAGCACGGACACGCCTTGCCAGAAAAAAAGATCAACTCTGGTAATCCCGGGAAGGAAAAGTGCTTTGTAATGGTTTGCTGTGCAATCAAACAGAAGTAAGTTGCTGTGAGGCCACAGGAAGGAAGGAAGAAAGAAACTCATGACACGCAGTGTAGCACTTCGTCTTGTCTTGGGTTTGTCCGGCTAATTGGAATATTGTGCAGAAGGTGGAGGATGTCCCGGGCGATTAGAAGGAAGTTCACTTCATGCAAGTCGTCTGAGTATTTTCTGTTTCGTCTGTCCCTGAGTTGTTTTTTTTTTTTTACACCAGCTTGGAAAATAGCGGCATCTACCACAGACTCATAAAAGATCTGCAGCGTAGTGCCACATATGCGCACTTTGTGTGACACGCCACAAGAAAAAAAATAAACATAAAGTGTCTCTGCTGACACGTTCCATTAGATCGGATTCATTGCTGTCTGCCATCGATTGTAAATGTCTGTAAAACGACTGGAGGCACAAAAAACCCTCTATAATAAAAAGTTAACTTGTGTTTTGATCGTGGATGGAAGTGATTTGTTGAATGGAAAAAAAAAAAAACAACCTCGCATTTGTATTTTTAAAAGGTTTAAAATTGTGACATAAAAGCACCAAAAATTGCATCTCGGGGAATAAATTCAGGCCGCAGCAAAAAAGCAGCCATTTTACAACATGGCTAACAGTTTTGTTTGTTTGTATTTTTAACTAATTTATTTGATATTTAGCCACAGGATGTCACTCAGTGGGCTGATTTGAATGACATTAAGATTAAAACTCAATTTTGCCACATTCTTCAGTAATCACTCATTGCAATGTTGCAAAAACTGCAGTTTACTTGTAATAAAATTGTTTATGATAAAAAAAAAAGTTATACTTAATTAATCTAATCGCCTTATGGAAAATGTCTTTACTGGATTGGTCCATCACTGCTGTACAACTATATCCTATACGGTCTTTGTCATTGTGTTTTGCAGTGCGAACGTGAAACTGAATATCTGTTATCGGCTTTAAATGCCTGCGGTTGCAGCTCCACCTGCCTCCTACAACTGTCGCGTCAGCTGGTCTAGAACTCCGGGAAATCCCAAGCCTGCTTCCTTGTGTGCAAGTCAGCAACATTCTGAACTGTTAAGTCACGCATATGTAAGATAAATCAATTTATATAATATATTTGATGTTTTTGATGCAATGGTTATTTAATCCGATACGCACACGTCAAAAAGACCCATAAAAATACTTTTGAGAATCAAGTTCAGACACAATTCATACAGTTGACTGTGAAGAAAGTTCCCTGAAGATATATTCGCCTCTACTATAGGAACACGTATTTCAAGTCATATTATTATGTCATGATCAGTCAGAATACTGACAAGGATCTCACACTAAGGCGGTTCTGTTGCAGAGAAAAAATAAAACAGTAACAAGTTGGATCTTTTCTGTTGTTGTGATGTAATGACTTCCTCATATTATAAAGCGAGGGTCAATATCATAATAATCAAGCAAAGACTAACACTAATTATGTTTTTGACAAACAAAAATCTATCTGTAACATATTAGTGTTGGTTTTCTTGTATTTAAAAAAAAAAATCTTTATAGATCATTGCACTTTCATTTTTCCTGCCTTATTACGTTTTCAGATTTTCTTTACAGTCCATTTTGATGATGTTTTATATGATTCAAGAGCACAGTTTGTCTATTCTTTTCATACATTTGGGGGATAGCTTTCTTTTTTTTCAAATCACCAAATCTTTAGTTCCTGCTGAGTGGAGGAAATCAAGTCTGGTCAGAATCAGGTCAAACTAAATGAAAGTATGATGTAGATGTGGTGCTACTCTAACGTATGTAAGTGACGAGTCTCGTCAAGAAATAATTAGATTCCAGAAAAAGATATCATTCCCTTGAAAAAGTTCATCTGGCTGGGAAACGTTTTTTTTTTTTCTTTTTTCTCCAGAGCTGCTGACTGAATGCCACAGGTTGTTTATGTTGCTCCGCTCTCCTCGCGTACCGACTCGCCGGCGTTATAGCGAGCGTGTAAGCCGGAGAGGAAATGCAGAGGGATGAGCTAAAAGCATGCCATTGGCTAGGGGGGGTGGGGGTGTGGGGGTGGTACTATCTACAACTTGGTGTCACATCGGGCGACTTTACTGGATCAACTGTCCCCGAAATGCAGATTAGCGTTGCCGGTACACGGGAGGCGCCGAGGTCCCGGAACAAGCACGCAAGAGAAGAAAAAAAAAACAGCCCTCGTCTCGTATCAGGGTACGAAGTTTACTTTGATTGTCAGGAGCTTTATCTGTGTGCATAATCATTTAATAGATATTACACAAGTAATTACTGAATAATAAACCTCTTCGCCCCCTTTTACATGTGTTTTTGTTGACCTCTCGGTCTGGAAACGTCATTGTTTAGTGGCAAAAATACATTTTCCGTGCGTTTTATAGCTCACGAATTGGCCGATACAAAGCCTTCATTCAACCATAAGTTAGAAACACAAGTAAGCGTTTTACTACCGGCTCATATGACAACAGTCACAAGTTTCACAAGCGCAAGAGCAGCCAGTGTAATTCAGTATATAGGCGTCTTTACAAATCTTTGCCCTTTACACTAACAGAGAGGAACATGGGAGGGAGCAGCTGCAGGGAACACACCCTTTATCTCTATGCAGTATCTCACAAGTATTTTCACACAGGTTCAAGAAAAAAAAAAAAACGAAACAAAAAAACAAAAGAGCTTCATTGCATAAGACGAAGTGAAAGAGTTATGTGACATGAAGCGAGTGCAATCGAGGGCGACAACAGGGAAAGTATCTGCGTTTTCTGTAAGCCATTAGCTGCTTTTACATGTACCAGCAAAACCCTATTAAACCGGTTTGCAAGTGTTCTCGAACAGTAAACTTGCTCTAGTAAAACTTTTTTAATCAATCATACGGCTTTTTTGATTTGTCCCCGGTGACTGAGGGGTGGGGAGGGGACCTCAGTTTTTTCTCGGGTGGTTTACGACACAGTTTTGACGGTTCTTGCACGCTCAAATCACGCTATATGTTTCGTAATGGAAACGCCGAGAGCGGGGGGCATGGAGTCCATAGATCAGTTGCATAAAAACACGCGTGGAGTCAAGACACGTGAGATTCTCGGACGTGTGGACCGTCGACAAGGAGACTCCCACTCGTCGTGATTGTTGAGTAACGGTTCAGAACTGCACAGTCGACGCTATGACTCGCTGCGCTAACTGCACCGTGTCATTTCAGCAGAAACCGTTATTAGGCAGCGCTCAAGCTTCAAAGCACCTCTCTATTACTGATTCTCTTACTTACTCAAAACTTTACTGATTTGATCTGTAAATACATCATTTTTATTTAAATGGTAACTTTTTTGGGGGGCGTTTTTAATATCCAGTACATGTTCTGACAATGTGAAATCTTACATTTGAATTTAGAACACCAAAAACCAAAGATAAACTTGAGTTACTGAACAAAATATTGTGTTTTTTTTTCGTTCGTGGACTCTCATTTCAACACTAAAGTGTTCGGGGGCTATAGGAAGGCTGGATGGATGGCTGTGAGGGTTTAGAGAGTGTGGGGGTTGCTGCTGTTGTTCTTCTTGCACTGCTCCTGTGTGGCTTTGTGTTGGGTCGGTGTCACTATTCCCCCTGGGCCCTTCAATATTAGCCTGTTGACTGTGTTAAGCGCTCTCTCTACACGTCAGGCCACAAGATTGCATAATCCATTGTGGCAGAGATTTACGCCACAAACAGTGAAGGAGCTTCCTTTGGAGCAGATTGCAAAGCTCAGCTCCATTAACCCGCTCACACAACGTTTCAAGTGAAAATGCATCATTTTTTTTGCGTTTGCGCAGAAATTTTGTCTGTTTACACGGGAATAGCATGCCAGGCTACAAATTGGTGCTGTTGGTGGTTTTTGTATTGAAACCACACACAGATATGCGTTCAGAGGACAATACGCTGTAAACATTGACAATGGCGAGAACATGTGGACAGACAATGAAGTCGGATTGCTATTGCAGTGAATCTCAACTATAAAACCACCAAGTCCCGGGAGCACATGGGCTGGGGGTCGTGACACTCTGGAGGCAAGAATGACGTTATGTTATTGTCCATCAGCTGAGCACGTGCAGAAGAACTGTTTACTACGAATGTGGTGCGCATGCGCAGGAGCAGCGTTTCAGAAAATCTGCATTCTCGCCATTCACGCAGAGACATTTTTTGGAAAAGTTCCTCCTGATTAATCTCTTTGTTTTTTTTGTTTAGAGCCCCCTAGTGGCAGTTTTGTGGCATAATCACAACACTTCAATATTTACATAATTTCCGATCAAGAGAGGAGGTGGAAATATTCAAATCCACTGGATTTATTGAACTCTGTGTTTAACAGACGGGGTAACCTATCCGCTGGTGAGACCGGTTATCGTGTAATCGGACACCAAAAAATTAACAAAGGTTTTCCACGGGGACGGTCCTCTTACTCTACTTTTCCTACTTTTTCATCTGCTTTCCTTTTCTCCTGGCACTCGAGAATCACCGACTCAACCACCTCAAACAGTCGGTTTATTCACTCAGAAACCAGCCACACTAATATTTAACCTTATCAGCTCCATATGTACAGTAAATGTTGTCTATCGCCTAAAGTAGAACTCACGTCGACGTTAAAGTACTTTGAATGTAATGTACTGAGTGTTCTTCGGCGAGTCCGTCACAAATGTGCAAACATGCCCATGGGTTCACTCAAGCGAAGGCATATTCAAATACACTGAACCCCCCCCCCCCGGAAGAAAAAAAAATAACTTTTTATGTTCACGCTTGCAAGGCTGTAAAGTAAATGACACTGAATCTTTGTAGTTGCCTAGGTTATCAGCGAGTGTGTAAACAGACCACCGTTTCAGCTCAGTTAACCCAGAAAAATGTTGAAATTCACAGTCGTTGCCCCGCAGGTCAAGTCAAGGTCAGCCTTTATGTTACCGTAATCTGCAACTTGCAGATTATTGTGGTTGTAGTAAACACATGGTTGTTCTGTGATGTGCAGATAAAGGTGATATCAACAGATAGATAAACAAGCTTCAACATGCTCGCTGGTGTAAAATACAAAATAAGGACCCTGTGAGTCGGAGTTGCTTGGTACAGTCAGAAAGTCATTGTAGCCTGGATGTTGTCTGACTGTGTTACACAAGACCACGGATGTTAAGTCACAGTGACAGGTGCTGAAATCCTGGAGGGAAAAAAAATTAATTGTGAATATTCTTAAGAAGCTCAGAATTTAATCCAACAAAAATACTGACGGTGTCCTTGATGAGGGTTCATTCGTTCTGCGCTCAGGTTCTTGTGCAGCTTTGCACAAAAGAATGCAGTCAAACGGAACTCTTTGTTCTTGGCAGTCGATTTACTTTTTAATGATTGTCACCACCAGATTTGCCAAACTGGAAACCACGATTACGTAATTTTGTTTACTTCCATCATTTCATTGCTGAGCTATCAATCTGCCAAATGAGATGACAAGGAGTATTTAAAAAATACCCGCGAGAAAGTATAAAATTGTCTGAAATTGTAATATAATCGTTTTAAAGGGATTGTTGTTTCCAGAACAGAATTATGGAACGTCTTAGATATAGTCAAATAATGATGATCAGCTCCAGTGTTCCGTGACGTTCAGAGTATTTAGTCAAACTTTGAATAAAGGAGAAACTATTTAAATATTTTCCTGCCTGTGGACAAATGGACCAACCAACCAACCAACCAACCAGCCAACCATTTTCTGTGCAATTGTCTGTTTTTCCTCCATTGGATTATAAAGTAAATGAACTATAAAAAGGTTTATGTCAGGTCTATGACACCTTTTATTGTGAGGTGTTAAATGTCGATTATTGCTAAAAGCACAATATTATCCATGCCTCCAGACAAGGCTTCTGCTATTCTGCTCCACCAAAGTATCAGAACCGTCGGCGAGCTGAAGTTTCGATATGATCGAGCCGCTTTCTTTAACCCAGCTCCCCGTTTTCACCAAAGACGTTCAACGTGGGACTGTGAGCACTGTAGGTTTAGGATTGATTGTGTTATTGGGTCATATTGCACCCACCTGAGTTGAGTTGTGTGGAAGGCTCACGAGTTTAACGCGTGGCTAAATACAGTCTGCACAGTGAGGCAGCTATGTAGCGCTATTGACCTTATCTGACGGCATGATTTTCTGGATGAAGTTTAGATAGTAGACTATCTCGCATTCCATCTGCCTCATGATTGACTAGACACGAGGTGAAGGAGCGGCAAAGCAGGAAACCTCACTTACTTCACACTCGTCTGTCTATCAGAGGGAGTTTGACGAGTTGCAAAATGGTGGATGAAATTCAAATGGACTTTTTTCTTTCTGTGTGAGAAGTTACAAAAGCCGTGTGACCAAAATAATGTCATCCTCTGCAGGCAAATACTGGAGTATTGCACAGCATCACTATGCGTTCTGCATAAGAAACCACATGTTAGACACTGAAGTCGAAGCAGAAAATCTCAAGTATGTGGGTGTGTCAAGATGTGGAATTTTCTTGAAACTGTCTATATGGATATGCGACTCCCAGAATGCCGTCTCACAGTGCAGCCAATATAGATCATCAGGTATGCACACCCACAGTGTTTATGGGTCCTGGTCCATTACTCCCAACCTTTTTCCTGAGAGAACCCCCACATTGTCTCTCAGGAAGGCTTGAGTGGAAGTATTAGAAGGTCTTTCATCATGGTTCCCTTTGCCATGTGTGTCTATAATAACCTTTGGACATCGGTGCCTGATCTGGACAAACTCTTGGACTTTTCCTGGTATTTGTGTTGCATTCCCCAAGAAGGACCTTGGGAAAATAAAAAATAAAAAAAAACCCTTAAAACCTCCATTACTCTAGTTTTAACAATTGTAAAATGGCCCATAAAACTTGATTTACCTTTAAAAACATGTCCAGAAAAATGTGAGGCCCTCTATTTTGAGTTACGTTTGGCTCAGGACGTCAGACACTGTCCCTGGTGGAACGGATTCTTTATTTCTGACAAGAAAAGCCAAAATGTCCAAAATGAAATCTACGAGATCACGGGAGATAATAATTACTGAGGCACTAGAAAGCAGGACACAGCAACACAGACTGATACAGCGGAGAACTTCCCACAAAGAGACACAGACGAGCCAAAAAAAAACCAGAGCACACAGAAGATGCCCAATATATACCACGTTCACCAGGTGCACGCAATCACACAATCAGGCACAGGTGAAACACATCAGGGCGGGAAAACAGCAATCAGACACAAGGAGCCTGAAACGAGTCAGAATCTCTGGATATAAAAGAAACAATGATGATGTTTTGGATGCTAAAAGAGTCGTGGAGCCCATAAAGAGCTTGAACACACGCATGCACGCATACCAGCTACTCAATTGGTTGTTAATCAAATCTTCACATGTAAAATGTTCCTCATGTGAATGCACTTTAAAGGTCTTGTGCGAACTGATGTATTCAGCAACAGTGGAGAGAGTTGTTGTTTTTAAAAAAAACAAAGAACTGCTCACCAATTGAATTTCTTTGGGGGGAAAAAAAGGACTAAAGTGGATCATAATGGAAAAAAACAATGTTTTTCCACTCGGATTTCCAAGCATATCTTCTTTGTTTAAACAGGAATTGTGCCACTAACTAAAGTTTGTGCGACTTAATATATGATTGACTGTTGTATAAATATTTTGATCTTCCGCATTAGTAATTTAGGCCTGTGCCTCTGCTCGTGAATCATGCGCCGCCATAGTCACACTCCTCTCAGCGAGGAGAGGGAGTCGTATTCACCGCCAGTCGCTTGCACGCTCACACCAGACGTTTCTTACTTTCTCCTGCAGCTCGTACAATGTACGGAACCGAGAGGGAACATAGGAAGTAACTCTGCGAGAGAACTGGAACAAGGCTTGAACTCCTTCTGACAAAAGTTTTATTTTTAAGCTTTTGCGGCAGTGGTTTTAAAGACCCGCAGGCAGACGAGGTCAGAAAGTTGGTATCACTTTCATTTTCGTGGTTTCTTAGCCTGGCTGTTTGCGCTACCATTTCTTTTAACGTGAAAACGGAAAACATGCGCTGCGTTTTGGGTTTGTTTACGAAACGGGACTTTGGGAAAACTGTCACTGTAACAGCAATCCAACTTCGCCTGTCCATACAAATCGTCTTGTACTTGCCATTTTTAATGCTTATAGCGTATTGTTCTTTGCATGTGTGTTTTCAGGTTATGTTATTGTCTGTACATATTTATGGTTTGTATGTGTGTATTTTACAAAATTTTGGCAACGAAACTCTTAACCCGAATTGCCTGATACCTTCAGGGATGATTTGTCATCATCCAAGGACCAATCAATTAGATTCTGGGACGTTAACGGCTAACCGTTTCTGAATAAATCCTCCAAGACTGCGAAAAGCAATGTCACCTTATGGAGGAGATTGAAGGAGATCAGCCTCTGTTGCCATGGAGACGCTCCCTTCCTCAGTGTGTCACACATACCTACTACCTGACAGGCGAATTGGCATCGATATGAGCTAATGGCTAACATGCTAGCGATGCTAACTCGACTCCGTAAACAAGTGTGGCGTCTGGCGAAGGTCTTCGCTCTACCGAGCGTAGCTCTAGTCTGAATGGACGTCACCATGTCGGTGGGTCTGTGTCACTTTGTCTGTTCTTCATCTTCTTCATCTTCACCTGTCTAACTGCTTTAGATTTTTTTTACATTTACATTTTTTTTTAGCATCAACAGCTTCAAGTCTGATCATGTGTCTGTGTCGTTTGGTGATTCATTTTCCACCGCTCCACAACAATCAGGATGAGTTTATTTAAGTGTATTCACATTTCAAAACAGAAGCTGACCAAAGCTCAGTCCAATACCAGGAAAAAAAAAAATACAACCTTGAGTTGTATTGCTTTTTAATTTTTTGGATGGCAAACAATACAACCACGAACGTTGGATCAATTACACAACCAGAAAGAATAATAAAACATACGACTTGAGCAACATCAATTTAAGAGCAAATTTTAAAATACCATTGTTAACATTTAAATGGTTTTCCACAGACGTTTACGTGGAAAAACTGCGAGAGTTTGGTTTGTGGACGTTGCATTTGAAACGAGCAAACCTACTGAGGTTTCGGAATTATTTTTGCCACAGACCTTTTATTGACCTTCGTCGCATATTTCTGTGATTATTAATCATTGATGAGCAACTTTGAGCCCACGGCTGACAGGAAAACATCAGGAAGGAGATAAGCTCGAACTGGAAATCTGAAGTAGGACTGTAGTTTGAGATATTGCTGCTGTAAAAGGACGAGCGCGGCGGCGATAAGCGGAAAGTTGTGAGCGATAAAAGCAGTAAAAAGAGATTTGAGGAAAAGTAACAGGGGGAATTATTGGAGTCGGGTCCAGTGGAGTGCTGTCCACGTAGCAATAGCAACATAATGAAGTGGCATAAATTCAGCATGTGGAAAGTAAAGGGGAGGGGGCGGGGAGGGGAGGGGGTCCTTTGTTGGGTCAGCTCAGTTTTTTGGTTTTTTTTGTGTGTCACATTTCCTCTTTCACATGTGGCTGGAGTATTAGTCAACTGATATGTTTGCCTTATGCGTGGCCCTCTCCATCCCACTCATTGGATCTGAACTCCAGTGTCCGAGCCAATGAGAGGACAACATGCTCATCCTACCTCTGAAAAAAAAAAAAAAATCCCGCCAGCTGTTCTTTTCTCTCACTCCTCCTCACCCACATCTGGCTCCCGGTGACACAGTGAACCCTCGTCGACCACGTCTGACTCGCCTCCCCCGTGTTTACGCGCGCTTTCGCGGCCGCGATCGACCCGGCCTCCATGTTTTGTCGTTCCCCTCGCCGAGGCTTCGGGCCGCGCGTAACAAAAGTCCACACGATTACTGTAATCAACAAAAAAGTGCGTGAGGAGGGGGGGGGCCCACTGAGCCCACGGGAGCAACGTTACAGGCAACTGGAGGCCGGGGACGAAACCCGAGACCCGGCGGAGGGGCCAAACCCAACAGATGGGTTTTTCAGACGCCCGAATATCCCCCCCCCCCACTTGCATCATTTCCCGCCACACAGTTCAGAAAGCGCTCCACCATCTTCTGCAGCTGGAGAACGAGGGAGAGGGTGGGGGGGGGGGGGGACTGGAAAAGGCAGACACGCTATGTTTTGTCTGCTGGAAGTCGTCGCCTCTCGGCTCTTCTGTGTGCTGGAGTCCACTCTGGAAGCCTGAAGAGTCCAAGTGGACATGGAATGACAGCAAATACATTTTCCAAATGATATTCCAATGGTAATATTATGGTAATAAGCTCGTGCATATTTCTATGTGCCCATGTTCCGTTCTGTGCTTTACTTTATGTCTTATACCCAGATATTTTTATTTCTTACTTTTATTACTATTCTATTGTATTTTATAATATTCGTATGTACCAGATTGCTGCAACAAGACAATTTCCCTTCGGGGATGAATAAAGTCATTATCTATCTATCTATCTATCTATCTATCTATCTATCTATCTATCTATCTATCTATCTATCTATCTATCTATCTATCTATCTATCTATCTATCTATCTATCTATCTATCTATCTATCTATCTATCTATCTATCTATCTATCTATCTATCTATCTATCTATCTATTCCAGGGTCGCACGGGTGGGACAATGGTTGGTGCGCTTTGCCTCACGGCAAAAAAGGTTGTAGGTTCTAATCCCGGCTGTGTGGAGTTTGCATGTTTTGGCTCCAGTGCAGGATTAGGTGGTATAGATTGATGAATGACCAAAATCCACTATGAAAATGGGAAATTTCAGAGGACACATGGACAAAAATAAATAAATAAATAAATAAAAGTAGATGCCATGTACATTTTTTTTTTAAAACTACTCGATATTAGATATAATAATATAGTTTGATCAGAAAAAAATAACAGTCAGAAAATGAAAATTTACTGAGTATGATATAAATGTGAAAATTTTCAGAAAACAATGAATAAAACAAGAAAAAATACTGTCATAAATTAAGTCAAGAAACAAATGTGAGAATAAAGTGAAGAAAAATTAAGTAAATCATTAAAAAGTATAGATTCCGTGAAAATTGCGAAATACTTCTTACCTCACTGAAATATAAAATGTCACGAATAAACTCAAAAGGTTGAGAATAAAGCTGAAAAAAAAAGGATTTGTCTTAATATAAACAAAAGTTGAAGGTTTTGTCATTACAGAGACATTGGAGTTGAGAAAGCAAGAATGAAGTGAACATTTCTGTAAATTATAGAAATTTCAAATCTAAATAGTAAAAAAAATGAGGTCATAAGAAGAGCACAAAGTAATGATTTGTCATTAAAATGGTTTAACCCTCAACGGCCTGTCCTTATTCTCAAACTTTAAGCAGCAATGCATGAACAAAACCGTCTTCCTTGTGTTTTCTAAATGATCATATCACTCAGTCCTAATGTGAATCCAACACTCCTAATGGGCCACTTTGAGCTTCGGTAAACATGTCAGCACAGGACGTTTGGCAGCCCAGAGAGGTAATTTGTCCTCCTGCCAAACGCCGGACAACGAGGCTATGCACTCGGCCCGTCTTGGTAACAACAGAGTGCAGCAGACAGATAATAACGCTGGAACGGCCTGACCTGCAGCAAAGCCCCACAGAGGTTCACCTCACCCTGAGTACTCATTAACAGCCCCTGCAGAAGCTTGTCTGTGTGCATACTAGTGGGGTCAGCAGCGGCATGCGTCCACTCCCACCTGTTTACTCCAGCCAAGATGAATCATGGTCTCAGTCATGTGGACTTTAGACCTCAAGGTATTGACAAACAAGTCAAACTTTATAATGATGTAGGAAGGGGATTTTTTTTCCTTTTTTTTTTAAATCTAATTCAAATAAAGCTCAGCTGACTGATGCAAGTCATGTCGAAGTTAATGAAATGAAGATCACCTGATGATACGGACGGCTCAGTCAGGACGACCCGGTCACCGTTCACTGGCGACTTTTCAACCAGGAAGTGCGAAAGAAAACTAACTTGATTATTTGAAAATGTGAAAATGAAAGTTGTGAATAGATTTACTTCTTTTACACATTCTTACCACATTCGTGGTCTCGGTCGTTGACATTCTCACACACACACAGACACACACAGACACACACACACACACACACACACACACACACACACACACACACACACACACACACACACACACACACACACACACACACACACACACACACACACAGACACACACACACACACACACACACACACCAACGTGAGGAGGCTGCAGTGCAAGTTGCTTGCACATCATTGTGAGCAATTGAGAACTCAGTGAGTGTAATCTTACACATGAGAGCAGTACAGGAAAAAACGAAAAGGTAGTTCTGATCATAACTTCTGCAAGAAGATGGAAAAAGAAAAAAAAAAAAGAACAAACTTCTGAACCAAGGAATGATGTTTTTTTCACCCTGGAAAAGAAATCAATGTTCCCTGCTCTGGAAAAATATTGACTAAAAGTTGCCATCAACACAAAGATAAGGACTTGGAAAGAATAAAAAAAAAAGAAAGAAAAGAAACAGTTTTTGGCATTTGAGAAACTCCACTGGAAGAAGATTCTTTGATGTGGTTCTTTGACTGTGAAGCATGGCGGTGGCAGCATCAAACTGCATGGATGTCTTTCAGCAGTGAGATTGGCAAAAAAAAAAAAAAAAGGCATGTGAAAGGAATATGACACAATACATACGTGCATTTACGTCTGCAAGCTCAGGATGAGAAAATTATAAATATAAAAGAAAGGTGTGATTGATTCTCATAAATCTTTGGTATTCACTATTCAAAAAGATCAATCTGCGATTATTTCAGGCCTGGTGGAACACAGCCGCTTTAAATAGCCGAAATACGTGTTAACGTCATCTGTGTAAATGTTTGTATTTATTGCAAATCGTGTTGCAAAACATTTTTAATTGGGGGATTTAAATTCACCACCTTCTCTTTCTCTCTCTTTCTTTTTCTCTTACTGCAGGCCGGGGCAGTTTGATTGGACGGGAGCAAAAACAAGGGGGCGCCTCTTCTCCCACATACTCAGCCCTCATTGAACCGTGGTCAAACAGTCCTGTCACTCTCGCTCCATTCATCTCAACACCCTCGGTGAAAGAAAATCCTGCACTTTCCCTCAGATTTCTCTCCAACCCCCACCTCTTGTTTCCACTGCTCTGTCCTGCCGTCCATCTCTCTCTCTCTCTCTCTCTCTCTCTCTCTGCCGTCTGCCTTTGTCACTCACTCCTCCCGACTCCCTCTGAGGCCAAGAAGAACAACAAAACAAAAAATGAACAAAACACACAATGCAAGTGTTACTGTACACATTTATTGGTGAGGAAAAGTACAAAGAGAATAACTATGGACAAGTTAAGTTTGTGTTTGATCTCGATGAGTGTAGATCTTCAGAATATCAGTGTAGGGTAGAATAATCCAACATACAGTATGTACAGAATTTGCTGCCTTGCTTTCAGGCCTGTGGGAATAATTTATCCACTGTTAATACAGTGGCACCACCTAGTGGATGCACGTATGATGTCAGCATAAATTATAATTTACATGGGACAAAGCTGTAAGATTTGTTGAGGTTTCTCTGTTTTTTAAGCATTATTTTTGTTGATAAGCACAATATTGTGATTTTTTTTGTTATTATTTAGAACTTTGTGGTTATTCGTAACCAAAAAACCTCGTCACCCACTCAAATACATCGACAACCAAACTGTCCCTGTTAGGACACAATGTAGTCTGAAATACAACATGAAGAATAAGGATTAAACGTGTATAATTCATTTAGACTTTTCATAATATAGTCAGCTTGTTGAGTCGGTTGCAAATAAACACGAAACATTGACACTGATGTTCAAGTGATGTTCACTTGAAGAAAAAGCTGCAATGCTTAAAAGAAAATGTCAATAAAGATGAAATATTGAAAATAAAATCAACACTAAGACAATAATGAGAGTAAGTGAGAAATGTTAGGAATAAAATATAAGTGAGAATAAAAGTAAAAAAAAAAAAAAGACTGCAAATTGCTTTTGGCTTAACCTGAACCTCCACTAATTTATATCATTTTTTTAAATCCTTGTGGTCCCCCCTCCCCCCCCCATTGTTATACTTTTAATTTTCAAAAAAACATGATGATAAAGAGTTATTTTCATTTTGCGAAAGCAAATGATATAATTTGCATGAACTTAACCCTAATTTTTAATCTATATAGGGCTTAATGCCATTCTGTCACCAAGCTATTTGCAAAATATTGACTTTCTGTTCTTCTTTCTTAAAAAAAATGGTGCTAAGACAACCGGAGTGCAACAGGCTGACTCACGGTAGTTTTCCACAGTTCACTTACCCGCAGACGGCCGGGCCTGCTTACTTTCCTACAGACAGTTTAGGTTTAGTCACTCCAAGTTTTGCTTTTAGATATATATATATATTTTTTTTATTTTTTACAATTTTTTCTTCTTCTTCCTTTTCTACTAGGTCGATTTAGCAGCGACGCTTGTTTACAGTTTGAGAAGCAGACTAAACAGCATTCGGATGCCGGCGTCAAACAAACACACCTGGCTCAGCAAAAATGAGTCAGTGGTAGGTGAGGAGTGACGGCAGCAAAGCTCACAAACCATTACTTAGTCTGTTGACACACACGCATACACACACGGTCGACCAACTACCGCCGCCTGGCGGGGGTCACTCGTTTACCGGGGGCTTCTTGAGATCGTCGTCGTCCTCTACCTGCGTGTCGGGGTTGTGGTCCCCGGCGCCGCTGGGACCCGACTCCTCCTGCCTCCCGCCGCACCACTGCAGCTTGAAGTGGCTGTTGAGCCGCTCCAGGATGTCGAGGGAGTGGTTGATGAGGAGCGCCAGCCAGGCCAGGCCGAAGAAGATCCAGCTGGCCATGAGGACGCTGTACCAGTCTGGGTAGGCCCTGTCGGGGTTGTTGTCTGGAAAGAGCGGAGAGGACCGTTCATTCCGAATGCACGACTTTTGTCTCTGTGGGCGCGGACGTGACCACTGTACCTGCCACAAAGTCTCCAAAACCGATGGTGCTGAGGGTGATGAAACAGTAGTAGATGGCCTGTGAGTAGGTCCAGCCCTCGTGCTGCTGGAACACGAGCATTGGGACGATGAAGAAGAGGACCGTCCCGCACAGGTAAGACACCAGGTGGACGAAGAAGCGCGTGCACTTCTGCCGTGAGACATGAAGAAGAGAGGCGGTGACGTCAGCCGAACCAGCAAGCGGACAAGACACTGCGATACGCTCACTTTTTTCCCCGTCTTCTTCTTGATGTAGTCGGACATGTTCCGCTCCATGGCCAGCATGTACTTGCCCACCCGGTTGAGCACCGCCATGTTGAGTGGGATACCGAAGAGAGCGAAGAACACGCAGAAGATCTGGCCGGTCATGGTGCTGGGACTCATGTTTCCGTAACCTGCAAACAACAGGAAAGTTTTCTCACGGCGGTGGAAGATCGAAGAGACGTTCAGGAGTCAACGGCTTCTAAAGCAATTCTTGTGTCAGTAAAAGCATTAAGACGTGACACTGACTGGCGTGACTGCACAATCATATTCATTAAGATAATTACGCCGGTTGATCTTCGAGGAAGAACCGTTCAAAAGGCTGTATTGTTACTTTTGGATAAACTATTAGTCTGTTTACATCTGGCATATTTAGAAACATCATTGAGCATTAAGAATGAATCGCCGTTAAAAAAACAACTGAAATCTGGACTCCAGTTTTCATGAATCAGAAACTAGTTGTGCTTGAATTTGAACACAAAAAGCTAATCAGGTCAAACAATTTCCAACAGAATGCTTTTTAAAAAAAGAAAAGAAAATCAATATAAAGGATGTTTGGTATTATCCTGCGTTCTGTCTTCAGTTGGAAGTCTTATTGCAATTGCAGTACTTTACTCTCCTGCTCTTCTAGAGACTGAACGAATCAATGCGAGAGTTCCAGAGAAACATCAGGAAACATCTTGATCATCCCCATGATTCAGTCTGGAAAACAGGAAGAGCTGAATATATTATATATTTGTTTAAGTGTGCAGCTTTCTGGTATGTTTTTTTTGAGGGGTTGAAAAACATTATAGCACTGACAATACTTGTTTGTCTGGATATTTTAAATGGAGACAAGAATCTGCAAACGGGCTTTAAAGCGGCACTTTTTTTTTTTTTTTTTACATATATGTTACATGCTTGACATTTTCAAGAAATGTCTTATTGCTTTTGATGTTTAGATTTTCTGAAATAGTGCATAAAGTTTTGGCTGAGAGCTAAAAATGTTCTTGAAGAGCAAGAACAAACAAACAAATGCAGAGCTTGAACTTAAGAATATTCACACTGGGCTTTAGGTTCAGTGGAATATATTTAGAATAAATAAGGAAACGTGATATATTAATAACACTGAAAATCCTGAACGTCATCCTCTGATGTCTGACCTATAGTCGTCACCACCGTTGCAGCAAACACAGCAGAGCTGGTAAATTTCCAGAAGCCGTCCGTGGTGAAGTTGCCTTTCAGACTGAGGCCCGCCTTCGATGCATCTTGAACAACCTTAAACAAAAATTAACAATAAACAAACAAAAACCTATGAATCCTTTTATTCTTCGCTATTTGAGACCTTGAGTTGTGACCAATGAGAGGAATCACATCCATAACACACGAAACCTAAAACCTATCATCTACGGTCAGCAAAAGATTAATAATAATCGCTTCCCGCTTCATTTTAATGTGAACTGATGAGGGCTCAATGCAAATCAAAGCAGCTTCTCTCACATCAACCCTGCCAAGGCTCTTATTACTGCTGCGTTTAAGTTTGGAGGTTAATCAGAAGACCATGTGAGGTTTTCTTAGTCTGAATTTAAACTTTAAGTTTAAATAAATCCCAATAGTTTTGATAAGGCGTGTAAATTTGTTGCTCTTTAAATCACACCAGGTCGGGACGCAGGCAAAGTAGAAGTCCCGAAAGCTTATTTAAGCTGGAATTTGCATCGAAAAAGCAGTATATATTTTTTTTTTTTGCCTTATAACAATCACTCTGTATTTATCTCCCTTTTTTTTACTTAATTGCAGGTAGCCGTTTTTGCTGAAATAGGTACTTCCACAACTGTTACTGATTATGTGAGTAATTCAACAAAAACTGCTGAATGTACATCGATGCTGGCAAAAAATTAAAAGTGCTGCTTGATTTACTTTTGTTTACTATGACCAATGTACATGTTTCCAGTACGATATAGGGACATGCAAAAGAGGAGGGTTATAGTTGAGATGAAAATACGGTGGTAAAACACAGTGTGAACAGAACCACCAAACCGAAAGTGTGAAAGAGGCCAAATCCCATTGTTTTGAATGACCGCTGGTCCGGTGCCCCATACCTGCGCCACGGCCTCCAGGCCCTCTTGGTTCAAACACGTGTACGTTGCCAGCAGCCTCCTTTTGTTCATCAGCAACTGGCTGAGGTCCTTCTGCCCGAGGTCTCCCTCCACCTTCCAGAAAATCACCCCTCCGATCAGCACGTAGGCCACATAGACCACGCCGAGTATGAGGATGGAGGGCACCCTCGCCAGACTCAGCACCTCTTTTATTCCCATCTGGGCTCCGGGGAGTCGGTCCTGCCTGAAGATGGGGGATCCGGGGGGGGGAACGGTCCGGCGTCTTGACCTGTGCAGCCCGCGAGCCGGTGAGGAGTGGAGGGGGTTAAACCTGTTCGGCTTCTAAGTCTTGCATTGCAGGCAAATGAACCTCCACCCCGTGCTGCGGGTTTCCGTCACTCCAATCGGCCCCGACATGCAAATCCGGAGCGGCGCGAGACGGGGACGAGACGGCGGCGGCGCAGACTGCGGGGGAAGGTCAAACGTTGGCGAAAGGACGGTGTTTATCCTTCGTCTTGAGATAGCGACATAGCGGGGGGACAATTGGCTTGAGGTGCACCGACTCAAAACAAGATGCCATTTTGATAGTTGTGTCTATCAGACTGACCTTGTTTTCCAGCTCACATCACTGCCTTCATTTATGTGTTTGTTTAAGATAGGCCTCGGTGCGTGATCCTCTGGAGCTTACCATCAGTACACACACACGCAGATGGGGGCTAAAAGAAAACACACACTCTGGCTACATTAAGCGGACAGAAACGATAACTTGGGATGTGAGGTTTGTCTTTCAACTGCCATTAATGACGACAAAGAATTAAGTCAGTGTTTAAAAAGTAGCAGTAATTCACATCCATGTATGAGTGGAAAAATACATTGTGATGTTGAGGTAGAACTGCAAAGCTAAAAAAACAAAAAAAAAAACACAAAACAAAACAAAACAGAATAAAACAAAACACTACATTCATCTATTAGCCGTTTTTTTTCTGTACAGAGTCACAGTTAACATGAGAAAAAAAAGAAATCGCCCAACAATATTGTATCATGTATTTCGAGCCTTAAATATTATATAACAAGTTTGCATAAGTACATAAAAAAAACAACAAGTGATAATGATAAAACATATATTCCAAGAAGTCAAAGCCTCTTGTGGGTGGTCCCGTCGATGGTCCTGCGTCAGATCTTTGAGATGTCCTCGAGTTTACTGGAAGAGACGTCCTCCTCCTCCTCTTCCTTTTGTTTTTTAAAGCCTGGGTGAGTGAGGATGACTACATGCTCCATTAGTCTGGTTCCCATGTTGAAGATAAGAGCCAGCCAACCGAGCGCAAAGATGATCCAAATGCCTGCAAGGCTGCGGTACAGAGAGATGTAGCTCTTGTCCGGATCGGTTCCTACAAAACATCAAATAAAAATGACAAAAAAAAAAAAAGGTGAGATATTAGGTCAAAATAAGTCAAATCTGGCAAATGGTAGCACGAATGGCAAATCTTCCACAGAAAATAAGCTAAAGGGGTTTTCTTTTATAATTGTATTATAATTTTCTCCAATTTTCTATATCTGAAAATGGTTCTAAGTTGCTGGAACCTCACAAAAGGACCTTTCATCTTTCATTGGCAACCGTTGGGCTCTGACATTGTGAAAAGCCTCCGCAGGCCTCTAAAATGCATATTGTGAATTCAAAAATAATCAAAATGCAAATGCTGCACGCATGGAAGAGCCTCGCATGTGGCAGCCGTATCCACACGGGCAGAGAGACAATTCTGAAAACCATTATCTGTGAACACGGCTCGCTACAACAGCCACAGACGTGCCAATGTAAATCTACACCTGAGTAAAATATAGAGATACTACCGACCCCTCTGGCTTCAAGCACCTGATTGAATACTGTTATGATTCATACTTTACGCTACTGCAGCTTTTCTGGAAATGGCGTTACACAAAAAAACCCCAAAATGCTAGTTCACAAAAAGGCGGCCATCTTTCCACCACATGATCACTCACCGACCACGTAATCTCCAAAGCCAATGGTGCTGAGTGTGATGAAGGCGAAATAGAAGCCCTCGCCAATGGTCCAGCCTTCCACGTAGCTGAAGAGCAGCGGAGGGATGACCAGGACCAGCAGGCTGCCGGTGAGAAAGAAGAAACCCACCGCCAGAGTCTCAATGGCCCGCTGGGAGAGAAGCAACGAGGGAAGAGCGAGTTAAACCAGCGTGGGGCAGAGCATAAAGGCACGACCCCACCCCACCCCCACCCCCCGATCGGCGGATCCACCTGGTACCTGCTGGACTTTGTGAGGGACGAACAGCACGATCCCCCGCTCCAGCCGTCCCAGGTGGACGGCGAGGCACTTTCCCAGCTGCTTGAGGAAAACCAAATTCAGAGGAATCCCGCACAGCGCGTAAAACACGCAGAACACTTGACCTGTTACGGTGCTCGGGGAGAGGTTACCATATCCTGTGGATAAAAAAAAAAAAAAAAAATACAAAGAAGAAGTGGGGATTAGTAGGCAAGATTTAGCCTCGGACGGTGAGACGCGGTGAGAGATACTCACCTATAGTTGTGACGACTGTGCCGGCAAAGAAGAAGGAGCTGCTAAAATCCCAATTCGTGGGGTTTGTCGAGTTGCCTGAAGGGTTAACTCCCTTTTCCCAGACATCTAATATGACCTGTGCACAGAAACCCAACATTTATTAGCCTCAAATGACTGTAACCACCATTTACAACCATTATAAAATAGATTATTTTTTTTCAGTTTCCCAGATCACCAACGTCAACTCAGTAATTAAAAGTATATTTGTCCATAAAGCCACGACAATACAACCTCTGCTCATGAGCACGCATTTGAACATTTTACCAAACACACACACACACAAATAAAAGGGTGAATGTAAACCTGGACAAACTTCTCCAAAGCCGGTCCATCGAGGCACGTGTAATTCGCCAAGAAATGCAGCTTCTCCAGCTGGAAGTGGTTGCGGTTGTTATTCTCAGCTTCTCGCTCCAGCACCTGGAAAATGATGGCCCCGACCATCAGATACGTGAAGTAGACCAGGGCCAAAAGTGCGGTCCAGCTCACTTTGATCTGGGTGAATTCGAACCTCGCCATCAACTCCCCCGGGGCACCAGGAAGGGCAAACGATGATGCTCAAAAGGTTAGGAGAGAGGTTTTTTTTTTTTGGTTTTCCACCTCAGAAATGACAAAAACTCAAATTGTTGATCAAATGAAGATATTTCATGAGAAAGACACCAAAGGACATGTCCATCACTGAAGCTCGAGGCATTCCTCTCCGTGGGAAATAAGTCCTACACCTAAAACGGTGGATGTTTGGGTACAGCTGCTTTTTTTTTCTGTTGTTGCTCTGTAAATGTCCCCCCTCCGATTGGTCACAGGACCGGTGAGGTTTGATCAGGTGGGGTTGCTGGGGTTACGATCAAACTCCTCTTTTCCATTAGCGTGACATCTGGACACACACACACACACACACACACACACTCTTTAAACTCTTTCCACTAATAAGGAAGCAGTGGCAGCATCTTGTCAGCAGAACAAAAGTTAATGTTTTACCGGGCCAACGTTGGGGTTGTCGGGAGCACCTGCACCGTGCTGATTCTCGGGGGCTTTTAATGCAGAGATAGGTTATCGTGCGACGGAGAAACCACTAGAATGGACGCCGTATGACAACCACCGCCTTATTTGACTTGTCAATCGATTTGATCGCAATATCAGTCAAGTCAAAAGGCGATCGTTTTAATTCAGTTAGGCGTGGATGCTTCGGCGCCTAATCTTAAAAATAAATATTAATTAAAAATCAATGTTTCCTGGAAGTCTGCTGGAACAATCAGCAAACATTTCCCACCGCGTTCTGGAGTGAAATCTTTTTATGGTCAGCCGGAGAAGGAGGGGATGATATTTTGGAGTGGCGCAGAGGAGCGCTGCTCGACTGTGAGCCGTAAACCAAAGAGTTGAGAGGAACCTCCCGAGAGTCTCTAATGGCTTTCGTGTTTATAAAACTAGAATGAAACAAACTAAAAATGACACAAGCGAAGCATCAACTTTGGAGTCGGCGCCCACCGCAGTCCACATAGAGCACTGTGTCATCCTTGAAGAATCATATTTTGGAGTAAACGGTCTCGAGTGGCCATTACAGTGATTGCAATATGACAAAGGTGGAAGGGAAATGAATTGAAAGACGCTGCATTTGGAGGATAATGGAACAGATTTATCATCGGTGGTGGAATATAATTTACATGAGGTCACCAATTTGAGAAACTCGGCAGTGACAGGTTATTACCACCTCGCGCTCAAACCCAATGATTAACCCATTCATTCACAGGGACTCTCTTCGGCAAGCTGCTCCGTTTTAAATGACAACGACACTAAAAGGAACCCTTGAATTTATTGAGTGAGAAGTATGGCTCAGCGAGTCCCTTCACTGAGTATATTCATCCATTTTGTTTGCCTTTTCACTCACGTTATTTGCATTGTGTTGCTTCAGCAACAGTGGAGGAAGGGCAAAAGAAGCAAGACACTCGTATTCCTCCAAGTTCTTTCTGGCTCATGTGGGAAGATCCTGGGGAATTTGTAGCTATCTATCATGTAAACACTGTATATTTTGCTTTTATTGCTGGCCCATCTTATATTGCGCCCATTTTATAGTACTTTTCCATCCTATTTTCCATTTTACTTGTATTATATTCTATTTCATTCTTTACTATGTATGTTTTCAGTGTCGACGTGGCCTCAAGAACACAATTCCACACCAGGACAACATACAAATAAAATAAAAATCCTTGTTTATAATCCCTCCAGTGGATCTTGAGCAGACCGGAGCACCTTGTATGATTTTGCTCTGCTCAGTGAAGCTTTTCGGACCATCTTAATGTGGACGATTCTAACTTGGAATAAAATGCCACTCGACTACAGAGAATATTGCACCCTGATTGGAGAGGCCTACTAAAAATCCAAACGAAGTCGTAGAAGAGTTAGGGAGCTTGCAACGGAGACAAAGTGTGTTTACCTTGAGTGTTAAAACCAACGACTTGGGTTCTACTACCTCCCCAAGTGACTTATTATCACTCGATTAGAAGTCACTGCAGTAGCTTGGTGAGGAAACGTACATCTTTCAGGGCAAACAAGAGTCTTTCTCCGAAGCAACTAATGCAGCATGCAAAGCGGCTTGTCATCTGTCAAACAAACCAATGCAAAGCCATGCAAACATGTCAACAGGTTGTCTGTCCTTGGGTGGATTTGTAGCCACGACTCTGGACAGGAAGAATCTGATTACAGGCTCCCTGGATATATACATAGACTCTCAATTAATATGCTCAATATGAGCAAATATGAATCATTATTCATTGGAATACATAATGTATGCCACGTGGCAAACACATCCTTGAATATTTAAATAATTTCATATGCTATGATATATTAAGGTGGTGTTTTTCCCGGCCTTTGACATGTTGAGGTAAGACTCCATATTTGCAATCATATGGCCCATCAACAAATCGTTTCGGGTTAAACTCATTTATGCAAATATTTCCTCACATATAGTATGTTACCAGTAAATCTCAAGAATAACTAAAAGATCCAGCTCTCAAAATGTGGAATAAATGTTTCTGCTATTGGATTGTAATTCCAGTATTTTCACAGCTGACGTCACCAAAACTTCCAGTCCGACAGAGATGTAGAATTGTGTGCAGAGCGTCCATTTTCCTGGGTTACGTTCCGCTTCAGTTCCGCAGGTAAATAAGGCAGAGGAATCCCTCGCGTGTGAGTCACTGAAAAAGAGACTTCACGTTAGAAATGGTAAAAAAATTATCTCACTGTGTGCGCACAGAAAGTTAACCTTCTTAAAACTATTCTATCGAAACAAGCAAAACTTTAAGTGAGTTAGGGCTCATTAAATAGACGAATAACAAATAAATACACAAAATATCAACCAATCAATCGCTGTTGATTAAATTATATAAAGTTGATATTTGATTTAGCCTACCAATACATATTACTTTCTTACCCCCTTATCATCTACATGTAATTTAAATAATGTATTACATTCTGAATGTATATATAAAGTTGCATTTCAGCACACAATGCAAACAATATATTGTTTTGAGTAGTTTATTTAAAATGAACGAACAAAAACAATTAAATAAATGAATTAAAATAATAAATAAGAATAATAGTAATAATCTAAAGAATCTTATCTGGTCTATTCAAAAGAAGACACATTCAGTTATCAGGCGTCAAAGAAGATAATATCATGTTGAGTGGATTATAGGATAAACATTTTTTTTAAATAGTTTTTAAGAAAAACACATTTATTTCCACTGCAGGATGACTCAATTAGAGATTTCTTTATTTGACTGACGAGCTATCCTGGTGTCTTTGTACAACTTCACTGGGAGAAGTTGTGCTGTGATGCACCACACACTAGAGGGCGGTGGTGTTGCGTAATGGTCCCTGCTGCCATCAGTTTGTGTGTGTGTGTGTTGTTTCTTGCCTTGTGTGTGTCACCAGTCCTGCTGAGGAGGATTTGTCTGGCCCGGACAAAAGCCAGGATGTCAGAATCAATCCGCTGGTCTCCGGTCAGTGGAATAGAGGAAGGGGCGGTGGCGGTGACGTCGTGGGCACTGGAATTAACACAGTATGAAAATATGAGCTCAAACTCTTCAAAGTGACAGATCGAGTGGGACTTTTTGTGCGCTTGGATGAGAAAATAATCCCCAACACTTTGATCCCTGCTGTAAAATGTTTTAGCTGTTCAGGTTCCAAATAAAGAGAAAAGAAAAGAAATGAACACGGCGTATAACAATAGACTCTCTGTATTGCCAGTGGCTGCAGGAGAGGAACAAAAGCAAACACGTAGTTACGCTGTGTGCTTTGCTGCGGTTGTAAAAACGTAATTTCAGCTGCGACGTTTCGAGTGAGGCCCGGAGTCTTTGATTTGTTCACATGAGTCTGCAGACATGACTTCACAGAGATATAAAAGAATTTATGGCCTCGTTCATAAGAGGAGAGAAAACACGGCCCTGCAGTAAAAATCACAAGTCCGGACTACATGTATAGGTTTTTTAAGAGCGACTGCAAACATGTGGGACATGGACATGAGAAATGTGTTCAATGCGGGAAAGTCAGTGAACTTATGAGGAAAGAAATATTTGACATCATAGAAGCCTGGTTCAATCGTTCAGATTTCTTAATGTGTTGATGTGGCAAAATGGAATAAATCATAGGAACAAAAAAAAGTGGAACTTCCCAGTAATTACTGAAGTAATGAATGTATTGTATGAATGTTATGCGGCAATGATGGTAATCAAAGCCATCAATGGCAGCTTCCTCATAATAAACTCATGGAACTCATGGAGGGAACGCGGGGACGTCTGCAGAGATACTCTTGATATTATTAAATATTAGCGAGAGGACCCTTTCATGGGGCTGCGAGAATCGACTTGCCTCCACTCAGGAGAAGGCGTCCTGTCAGTCAGCCTCCTGTCTCTGAATGTGCTCTGCCAGGCGACTGCAGGTGGTGAATGGAGAACCCTTTCGGAGTCACCACTCCTGAAACTGCAGAAAAGGTAAACACTCCACAGTGACAAGGGTTGCACATGAGAGCTGAAGAAAGAAAAGCTTGGCTCACCTGAGATCTTCAACGAGAGACTGTACGCCAGGGTCTTCGCTTCTCGGAGAGTCTCTCGGTGAACTACTCAGTCGAGAAGAACTGGAACAAACATGCCAGGAGAGTATTTCATTGCAGTTATGTCTGTATCTGTATTTGTGAAACACGGAACCCGAGCCTCGTCTCAACCACAAGAGGGAGCCACAATACAGCGCACGTTCAGCCAACGATTCACTGATGGACTCTGTGAACTCCGACAGAAAGAAATAGAATAACCTTAAAACATGTTTTATTATTCTGTCGTGCTATAAAGGCCAAAATATGGCAAACCAGTAGGATTGGCAAAATCCCAAGCAAGCCGAGCTCTGGGTGAGCCACGGCTTTTCATATCGTGGTGTTTTGTCAGGTTGATGAGCTGGTCGGGAGCAGAACATGTTGCAGTCCAGCACTCCCACAGGACGGGTTAGCCTGACCGTTCCTGTAGTAGCTGGACATGAACAGAACAAAACAACGCTACCGGCAGATTCTCACAAATCACAAACTGCCCTGCTTGTTTGGTCCGTCTCCACAACCTGCCAGACAAAGAAATGACCCCTTTAGATGGAAATTAAACTGTGAATAGGGCTCTTTAATCAGCCATTCACTGGTAAGAGCGATTACCATGGTGATTTGTGCTCTCGAAACAGTGCATTATTCTGAAAAGCAGATGACTAAAGAGTGTAAGTTGGGGGGGGGGGGGGGGGGGGGGGGGGGCAGGTCCCTCTGAAGAGATTTTACATTGTCGATAGCTCAATCCACTCGGAAAAGTTTTTGTGTGGAGACAAAAAGAACCCCCAAGCTACAAGAAAACCGGAAAGCGGTGGAAAAAGGTGCTTAGTGCTCTTTATACAGTCTAAGTGATGACTTTTGCTCACATCTTTGTACGACCTGGACAAACACACAAAAAAAAATAATTCTTATTTATGAGTCCCCATTGTGACGCCAGCCATCGCTCTTCCGTACGATCCTTCTCGACAACCACAGACACAAAGACATTTGATTGAAACGAGAATTTGGCGTTTGATCCAAGGAAATGAGCTTGGTGGGAGCCGCGGCTTGTTGGACAGCTATCCAATCGCAGATGGCGAGAGGGTAAAAATAACGGTAATGGCTGGAGTGGAGAGGAGTCGGCGAGAGGCTGGTGGACCTCCGCCGGACTTGGAACCGCTCCCCGTGTGTGTGTGACCAACAACGGCCTCCTCACGATGCCACCGTTAACGTGTAAAAAGTAATGGTCCACATCTCCGATATGAACTCTCCCATGTCTGATATTTTAACTCTACGTGACCACGGCAGGGCCCTGCGTTCTTCAGGTCGGCTTCTTTTAGACATTCCAAGGTGGAGATATAAACAGTGGGGTGACCGCTCCATGCCCCCTCGACATTCGCACCACTACTGATCTCGGCCTTTTTAAATCAAAGCTGAAAATCCATTTTTTTAGGTTGGCTTTTAACTCTGTCTAGGGCAGTGTATTTATTCTTTATGCTCTGTTTTTATGAATTTCTGGAAGGCTTCCACAAACCTGCAGCACCGTCGCACCTCCCACAGTCAGCACCTGTGTTTTATTTATTGTTTTGATGTATTATTCTCGTATTTATTTCTTAATGTACTGTTTTTATAGCTTTGTTGTAAAGCCCTTTGGGTACCACTGGGTTATTGTAAAGGGCTATACAAATAAAATGTGATTGATTGATTGACATCTTAGGAGGTGCACATGTACATTGAATTGCAGGATTGGAAGGATGGAGAGGGGGGGGGTCACTCGCGAAAAGCAGATTAGCTCCTGCGTCGCTTCTTACCCGAATCCTGGAGTGCCGGGTGACGATGGCTGCAAGGTTCCAGAGGGCGACGCTGAGCGGCATCTTGCCGCAGCCCCCGAATCCTGTACACGGTTATGAGAAAAGACAGAATTTTTCAGAAACAGAACGAGAGACGTGGAGAGTGTCCGTCCGGACCGAGGGGATGACCTCCACCTTTCTCCACTGTCCTGGAGCGTAAGCGTTTCCACGTGCGCCGAGCAAAACAAACGAACTATAAACGCTTGGATGTAGCCGAGCGTGGGGAACAACGGCTTCCTGCGTCGAGCGTGCACATGTTTGGGCCTCGTCTGTCAGACTTCCTGCGTGTCGACGCGAGTGAGATCCCCCCCCCCCTCCACCCTTCGTTCGTGAGATCAAAACCCTAACAGCGTCTGCTCGTCACATGTTACCGCTTAACGTCGTCTTTGCGGTCGATTTTCTGAAATGTGCGCGACGGCCGGCGAGTCCGGGCGACGTGTGAGTGGAGAGATGTGTCAGTGTGCCGGGAAACAAAGGCGACTTCCAATAAATGAAAAAGTCTGCGAAGATAAGCGTCAATTGTTTTCTCTCTATTTCTTGAAACAAACTGTGTTTATATGACGGTTTTAGGATTTAAAAAGGCCTTAAATTCTAAATGTGGGCTATTTGTCACGGATTTTAAGAAGTAATATGAACAATGTGCTGTTAAAAAAACTGTATTTATCAATTGAAAGACAGTTTTAAAGGGTTAAATCCAGAAACAGGCTGGAAAATGAAGCGCACCTTGAGACAGTGGTAAGCGAGTCTATAGCTTTTCCTGACCAAACCTCTACCTGCTCAAATATAAAGTGAAAAGCTTCTGCACTTCCTGTCTCTGAAGTGACGCTTAAAGCTGATTTAAAAAAAGAGGAACTATTTCAGATCAATCATGTTCCAGCAGAAGCTCACTGGACTGGAACTGATGTCGTTAATACCAATACACAAAAAAAAGTTGAGTTTTTCCTTTTACAGCACAACGTATCTCATCTGAGGAGTAAGTATAACTCAGTAAGGAGGAGCAAGAAGGAAGATCTAAAACCCTTTCAAAAGACACGTTACAGACTTAAGTCAGATAAAAGAAATTATTCTTATTTTTAAGTTGAAGACGTTTCACTGAGATATATAGATATGTCAAATCATTCAGTTATTAACTTCAACATCAACTGAGAAATGTGTGGAGCATTGTTGTTGTTTCAGAGTCAAATAAATGAGACAGTTTTAAGGATGCAAAAATGCAATAATTGGAAAATCATTTTCAGAAAATGAGAAAAAGGGAAAGATTTTCAACAATAAAGAAGAGTAAATAAATAAATTCACAGTTTCTAATTTGCCAACCAGTGAACAACAATATGGTTTTTATAGTTTGTTTGAATTTTGTTCACTTTCTAACTTGAGTAAATTAAAACAAAATTATTTTAGTCTTTCCGTCTGGTGAAATAACATAAATAAATCAACAAATAACATTACTTTAATACATCGAGATAATGTCTTGAAACAACATGATTCAAATCGTTAGAATAAATCTAGTTTGAGCTAAAATATTAACAGCAATAGTTGTTGTTTTTTTTTTTTAGTCTGCTTCTCTCACTTGTGGGGTGATTGCGCGTCCCATAAAAGAAATTCGACAAATATACGGATATGATGATTTGTGGGACAGTTAACTCAGGTTTCTCTCTAAATATTTCTCAAATCTGTCTTTCATCGCACCGTAAAATCCTCTCTACCTCCTAAAATAAGTTCCCCCTGACACGGCCACTGACTCATCTCTGAACCCCCCACGGTGTTATGTCGAACCCTCGCGGACGTTCTGTTCGTGCGAAGACAAACTGCTGACGCCGTGCGCGGATGTCTGCCGCTGTCTTGCCTTTGAGCTGCTCTCCAGGCACTCTTTTGGGTCACATTGAGTTCTGTTAAACTGCATTTCTCCCCCCCTCCATATATCTTCCCACCGGGGCCCGTTCGAGATGACGATGAACAGAGGCTGCCGCCGGCTGACCTGCGCTGTAAAAGCCGTAACATGTCCACAGAGGAAAAGCATTGAGGAAACACACAAAAGAAAGCATCCATAAATACGGGGCGGAAAATAAAGAGACGAGCCAAATGTCAGGAACGCGTCTCTGACATCCTACGTGCTTTATGCGATGTTGTCACAAGAGTCGGGAAGGGAAAGGTAAGGTCAGTCACCTGCACACGGGAAGCCTCCTGGTCCCACCACTTAAGGAAGTCCTTGTGGAGCTTGACCTTTGACCTCTCCTGCAACAGCTGCAGATGCTCGATCTCTGTCCTCAGCGCCTTCAGCCGACCCAAGGTGCTCTTGCAACTGACAGGAGACATTAGCGGCACCAAATTCATCTTCTGCCCGTGATTCACAGCGTCCGCTGTGTCCAATCAATCCGAACGGGCTCCTTGGGAGACGGTTGGGGAAATGTTTGGAATGGCAATTTATTTGGCGTGCACGTCAACTCACGTCTTTCTTTCTTGCTCAAGGTGTTTGTGCAGCGTTTCTTCCTCCGGGTCGTTCTTCTCCTCGGCCCCAGAGTGATTCTCCACGACGCCTGCGGTATCAGAGGGGAGTCAAGACGTTTCCCTGCAGGGATGCTTCTGCAAGCAAAAACGATTTGAAACTCCACTCATTCAAATATGTGTGACGTGGCTTTTTCTTGGAGGAGGTACCCCTGAACTGATGATCACGAGTTTGTCATGTGTGGGTATCAGCGGCAGTTTTTAATTTTGATTTCAAATACAATGATGCAAGTCTCATTAAAATAATTCACCAAATCTGCTGCAGAGTTTAGCTGCTGTGATCCTAAAACTTCATGAATGTAGGTTTAACAAAAAAAAAAGGTAAACCAGTGTACTTGTAAAAAGCATTTAAACTTAAGAGCAACCAGACACAAGTGACTTATTTTATTTTCACACATTTCTAATTTATTCTCAAAAATTAAATTTTTAACTCTGAGAAAGTCGGAATGATATTTCAATATAATCATTATGTTTAACATTTCTATCTTGTTTTTGATATTTAATTTTGGTCTGTAGAAAACAGTTTTTCGATCTGGATTAAAATCTGTTTCACTGAAACATTTGTGACATCACCGTTCTCAACAATCCCAATTTTTTTTTGCCCCCACTCAAATATTCTATTCTCTCTTTATCTATGCATCATTTCATTTCATTTTAATGTCAAACATTTGAACGGATGAACTGATGAGTGATTTGTATTTTCACCTCAAAGTGAGAACTTTTCAGGTTCGATATGGGGCTTGACTTTGTTTCTTTTTAGAGTCTGCATGTTTTCCCTGTGTGTGTCGGTTCTCCTCCAGGTGAAATGGAAAAATAAAGTGAGTAAGAGTGTAAATGTGTGGTTGTCTGTGCTGCGCTGTGGCCTTCTTTTCACCTGATAGAGGCTGAAATCAACTCCAGTTCCCTGCAGCCCTGAACTGCATAAAGAAGTCGATTAGATTTTTTACTTTATGACTCTTGAAAATAACTTTCATTCTTGAGCGATCAAATGACCTGTATTCCTAAAACTTTAACATCATTCGCAACTTTTTTTTATTAATTTTTTTATTTCAATCGTCCCCAATTTGGTTGAATTTATTTTAATGACATGCAGTCATACTTCGGTGTTTGTTTTCATGCGTGCGTTTCCTTCACAGGCAAAGGTCCAGACTTTGGGCGCAGTGTAATCGAAGCCAAGCTGCTGTGAGACGTCGTCTGATGCGGGAAAAACAAAGACAGAACTTTGGTGTCTGAATTGGAGGAAGATGAGGTTTTTTTTTTGTGGGTTTTTTTTTGGTGGGATTTCTTCATCAAAGCAATTCTGTCACTGATCAGAGCAGAACAGAGGAAATGAGAGAGAGAGTTGGTGTCGTGATGCTTATAGTCTTTGGTCGTCGAGCTTTCAGATTCTGACTGCAGAAGGTCTGAAGTGGCCACTGATGCACATACGACACAAGTGCACGAGCATGTGCGGAGTGTTTACTCGAGTCGCTCGGAGAGCAGCTCAGTGTCTCAAACACAATAAATAGACTTGTCATTGAAGAGCTGTGCAAATGCAAAAGTGTGGTATGAAGTTTTGATTGTGTTGTTTTAGGGGCTTACAAAGAAGGGAAAAACACAACGCTATTTACACATGATTCACTGCTCCATGTGTCCGTGCATATTGTGAATCTGTTGATGTGGGCAGATGATAAATGATCCTGCTCTTTTACATACGCCTGATTAAAACATTGACTGTGAGCTCCGTCTTACTGTGAGTTGCCGTCTCCTTCCTCCGTTGCTCCAGCTGCTTCTTCAACTCAGCTGAGACAGAGAGAAAGAGAAATAGAAACAGAGGAAACATTTTGAAACACAAAGCACATTTTTTTCGCATTTTCTCCAAAAATGAGACACTATATACTGAGATGTTTCACATTAGCATATACTTAATGTTTATTTTCTCGTACAACTCTATATAATCTTCCTTTCATAACGACGATCAAACTGCCTCTGAAGCTTTATACTAGTTGATGATATATTTGTGTCAAGCTTGGAAAGTTCAGCTCTTCTGTATCTCCTTGTTTTGAAGCAAGAACTCCGAAAACATTAACTGTTCTTCTGGAAAGGCACTGAGCTAAAGAAAATACAGATAGCAATCTAAACAGATTGAACACACTGTTGTATTTGAATGACAGACAAACGGGGGGGGGGTTCACAAGGTTATAGTGCTGCGCCTGCGGTCAAAGTATTATCAAGCAATCATCATTGGTGGTTAAACAGACCAATTATCCAGGATTTGCAACTTAGGTACAAATTTGCCGCAAAGATTCAAGTTGTTGATGGACTTCCTGTGGCAGGATCGAGTTTGCTTTTTCACTTCAATTTCTGTTAAACTTTTCTGATTGAATGCTAGTTGTTGTCTCAAAAGATGTCTATTTCTGAAACAGCTTTGTTGTTTGCCCGTAACCACAAAACATCAGGAATCTAAACCACACATTGATATTTACACTCAGGTCCAAACAACCTGGATCAGTAATATAGTGACTGATACCAATGCCTCTTTAACAACTACTTCTTTTTAGACCTTTTAGAGTGGTAACAAAATGGCGGCAGAAGAAATCTGTTTGCAGACGCAACCATCAAGATGAGGATGCTGGACTCGTCTTTTGGTCATGCCTCTTGCACTGATGAACTTGTCAGTGAGTCTTTTAGCAGGAGACCTTCTGAAAACAGAACATCCTGCTGAGTTACAAGCTTCCACAGTCCTGAGAATGAACTCCTGTGACTCCTGTGAGCCAGGAAGCAACATGGGGGAGGCTGCTGGGTCACTGCCTCGACAGAGGCGGCAACACTCGGTTAGCATATGGGCAAGTAATTCATCTCTGCTCCACTGTTTTTTTTCCCGCCTCCTTTTCTGAAATTTGCAGCAGTTGATTATTGTATTGACGAATATGTTGGTGATAAAATGCCCAAGTGGCCCAGGCCATTGGTAAAAGTAAAAGGACAAAAAAAAAAACAACCCCACATTGACTACTAGATCGGTATCTATACTGGAGGGTGAAGGAGCGTTCCAGGATATGTTTTTCCTAAAGGAGACTATTATATATTGAGCTCAAAGATCAGAGTGTCAGATTGTGTTTTCATTGAATTACCAGGGTAATTATGAGGCAGACTAGTAGATAAAAGAGAAATTGAATGGCAGTATCTTCTGTGGTGAGTTTCAGTTACAATCCCCGAGGTCTCAAATGAACGTAGACGGTGCTGCGCTGTGGCTTTTTTTTTTTTCTTCCCTGAAATATGAGCCTATCACCAATCTAAAAGCTAAGGCCAAAGCACCAACAATGAATATTCCAGATGGAGCATTGTTTTGCTTAAAAAAAAAAAAAAAAAAAATGGCTGTGAAGGGAAAACTACCTTTTCATTCAACACCTCTCCCGGTGCCATAAAGCAGCGGGATCACAGATCACGCTTTGGCAAGGCAGTGTGGTTGTGTTTTGCATTTGCTCGGCGCTCGCTCGCAGAACACATTTCAAATTGTTTTGAAAAGTGCCCGTGCAACCAGCTCATCTTTCAAGAGTCCTCACAAAGGGCCCGGTTTTGAAGAGAGCACTTTTGAGGTTTTCAGAAACAGGGGGGAGACGTGAATAGATGATGTGAAACAGTATAAATGACACACACATGAACACATTGTGCCCTTAATGACTGTTTTTTTCCAGACGCCTATGGGTTGAGAACCTCCAAGTGGCTGCGATTGTAAATGAACTGCGACGCCCTGCGGCTTGACATTGTGGTCAGGTTGCAAGTTGGAGTCGTCTATAAAAGATGAACAGCGGCTTCAGCTGATTGACAAAGTCTCCTTTCATGACGATACAAAAGTATTCCGAATTGTACGAGTATGCCATGATAATATAGTTAAGAAAGTAGGTCATGACGATCGGCCATAAAGGATACTTGAACAAGCAGCACACAGTAAGAGTTTGGACAATATTCATACGTCAGCATCTTACGTTTGCCAACAGAACATTCATTATGTGAATCTCCTCCTTCACTACATCCAAAAGATATAGTTTCAGACTGAAATCTGGTGACTATGGAGGACTTTTGAGCCGTTTAAGTTGATGCTAGATGTCAGATGACGGCCACACTAAAGTCATAAAGACATGGATATAGTCAGCAACAGCCTCAATTTCCTGTTTATAACTGACAAGAATCCCCATGTGGTCTAATGCTGTTGAGCATTCGCTTCAAAGTTAAGTGAATTGCATTGTCAGAGTGTATAATCTAGTGTTAAAGAGTGGTTATTTCAGTTACTGTTGCCGTTCTATTATGTTCTACAGTTTCTGTTACAGGCAATTTTCTGGAAACTCCAGAGATGGTTGTGCATGAAAATCCCAGTAGATCAGCAGTTTCTGATACACAGATTTTTTGAATTTCTGAAATATCAGCTCGCTTGACAACAACCATGCCACATGAACAGTAAGTTTTTTGCATTTAGATGATAATAAGGTCATAACCAAGTACGTTTGGTAGCAATCAGAGGAAATTATAAACAAATACATTACACAGGCTTGCACAATAATTGGTTGACTTCTTCACTTACTTTGCTAGGTAAAATATATAGGGAGAATATCCAGATTACGCTATCACTGTCAAAGAAGGCAAAGTAAGATATACTGAATGATTTAGATACTGATAAAGCCATTGGTATATTGGCATCTAGAATTAAAGAAAGAAAGGACAGAAGTAAATGGTCACAAATCACAATTTCCAGCTTTAAATGAATCAAAATAAGAGTTATTATTTGAATCAGACTGAACTTGTAGGCCGCTACCATGGAAAGGTAGCGTCTATTATCGAATGGCAATCACCAGCAATTATCAGTTCCTGTTACCACCGATTCTGGGCTGATTATACTTTAGGAGGTAATTACAGCCAGAGATGACATTTAGTCTTACAAGGAATTTTGTGGAGAGAGAGCGGAAATCAGCTTTATTTTGTTGTTTCAGTGTGGTCAGGAAGCCAATAAATGCGGGATGAAGACCATATGAAAGCACCCATTCCAATGTGGTCTACGTTGTCCAAGCTAAACAGCAACAAAGGTATGGATGGAAACACTTTTTTCTTGAGCCACTTCTTTTTGTGTTCACTGTGTAATTTTTTGCCATACTTTTCATCCATGTGGACGGACCTGGACCGAGCTGAAATATAATGCTGTTTTTCTGGTTCTGTTGGCACATGCAGGCCAAATCAACATGCTAGTCACAGACACTTAGAAAAGCTCTGTTGCTTTGGGTTCTCGCTGAATGCTGCTGATCGAAACCGGCTCGGCGTGTGATTTTGATTGCAGTCTTGGTACGATGTGAGCTGTTGCTTTGATTGGAGCCCTCGTCAGGGTTGGTGTGATTGCGGCTTCGAAATATTGTCCAGCAGCCTCAGTCCTCTTGGACAAGCATGCTTTATCTGATAAAATCCCAACGGCTTTAAATCCTCACTGATCAACTGATAGAAGCAGTTCTAAGTAATTGTAGAACACACATATCCAAAACAGCAGATTCAATGGATGGATCAAAAGAAATCTGAGCAAAAAACCATAGCAACTGAAGCGAATAATAGACTATATTTATATTTTACTTACAAAGTGGTTGAAAATGTTCAGGCATAAGGATTTCCGTGAGTCTGATAGCGACCAAATTGTTTATCGCTTGACAAACCTGTCAGAGTTTTTCCAAATCCGCAATCCAGTGAAGTGCTTGTGGTCTGCAGTTGTTCAGTACAGTGGTGAGTCACTTTCTTTACCAGGAATAAAAAGCAGGCAACAGGGTCATGTAAATGGTCCTAATGAGGCTACACCTCGCAAACAGTCAGATTCCATATTACCACTGCACACCTTTAGGCCCGTTTACACAACATTTTAGTTTTCTCGGGATCCATCTGCAAGTAAATTGAGAAAATTGAAATTTTCTCAAACATTGATATGGCACACATGCAGTATGGTCGTAGTAAATTGGTTCGTGCTTCTCTAATAAAGTGTACATTTACTACACCGTCATCTGGATCACATGTGGAAGCCCATTTTATTTCAGCCCATACTGAGCGGGCCAAAACAATGAAAAAGGAACTTTAATATTTACACTGTAATGTTTTCTGCGCACATTTGTGGGTGTTTTCATGTAATAAAAGCAGCACCTACTAGTGGCCTTAAAAGAAAACGACATCGTTTTCAATGATTCTGACATTTCCATGTAAACAGACCTAGTTTTCAAAGCGAAACACCAAAAAGCGATCGAGCAGAATCCAAGCCTTGACAGGTCTCGGTTGCTTTGGTCTTAAAGGGAACGCCAACATCTTTTCAGATGAAGGCACGAGCGAAACCGTGTAACGACTCAACACATCAACTCTAAAGGGGAATTTACCGCAGTCTATTCACGCTCCAGAACAGGCAACGTGTTTGACAAGTATTTCTGACAGAAGCTGACAAGAAATTCCGTATAAAATGAAAATTTTCATCGGTGTCGAGTCATCGTGGTATGCGGTGTCCTCACAGTAATACTTCACTGCATTTCAGTGCTCCTGTCCCTGGTCCAGGACAAGACTGTGGGCTTGACACGGCAACCTCTTCCAAACCGCACAGGGTCTCACCCCCACCCACCCACTGTCGTCTATAAGGACTGGTTTCAAGCTACAAGCCTCAATAAACATTTGGTGATTTTTGTGGTATGGAGATTGAATGTGATATGCCACATGATTATTGAAATGTGTTCACAATGCAATCATCATGCATAAAATCCAGCCTCTTAATGCCTGTGTGGGTGTTGGCTTTAGCAGACATTCAGAAAAGTTTGCGTCCATGAGTTCCGCAAAGCAACACACAGCTAGTACTTATCAACGATATCGCTTTACCGAAACCGATGATTATATTGATAATTCACTTGAGCCTCCGTTGTGACTTTCGTGATTGTAATATGCGAAGACACCACGGGAAAAAGAAGATGATAGATTTCAAGGGGTTTACCCTAAAAACAACAAAAATGTTCACAAAATCCTGCTGCATACCTACTACGTGATTTTATTGGTAAACCATGTTTATGACGGTTTAATCAAATGTGGCTACTAATAAGACCCATGGCATTTTCATATTAAACTGCATGTCTGACCTGACATTTAAAGTTTCTTGATCACCACTGTCATGTAAACAGAAACCCAACACAAAAAATGTAAATGGGGCCTGAGTCTCATTTCTCTGCCGCTCCTCCCGGCTTTGTTTACTGGAGCTTGACCACTTCTGACTGTCCAATAATTTTTTTTGACGAATGAAGCCAATCATGTGTTCCCAGATTTCTAATTCAGAATGTGGAAAAAGCATGGATAATGAGGTCTGTTGTCAGAACATGTCATCTACATGCTCATATGAGGTGTTTGCGGGAATTTCGACAATCCAAAAACTATTTTCGCAGTTTGTTTGGATGAATAATTGCCAATGCTTTGCTCTTGTGCTTTACCAATCACTCCACTCTGGAGTCCTTTAGAGGGAGCGGTGGAAAGTACCTTGACAGGGATGGGGACCCAGAGCGTCTCATTAATGGCAGTTATGGGACCTGAAGTGGTCTTATATCTACCAGCACATCATTAGGCTTAAATGACACAAGGCCATAAAATGCAGAGTGACAGCCAGAACACTTATCGTCATGGTAATACAGTAAAATAAACTTGCATGTTAAAAGTCATTCTTTGGTCACGTTTAGGGCCCAAAACCACTTGGTTAGATTTTGCAAAGGACACGTCTTTAGCTTCAAACAACTGTGTTTGTAGTATTAATTGCTACTATTTGTTAGTTTTTGGCAATTTATTAGACTTAAACCTCAGACTTCCCCATTCATGATATCCTCCTCTAAATTGACATTTTTCACTTCTGAGATAGCTAGACAGATAGCTAGATAGATAGATAGATAATCACTTTATTAATCCTCGAAGGGAAATTGTTTTGTTGCAGCAATCTGGTACATACGAATATTATAAAATACAATAGAATAGTAATAAAAGTAGAAATAAAAATATAAAAATATCTGGGTATAAGACATAAAGTAAAACACAGAACGGAACATGGGCACTTAGAAATAAGCACGAGATAAAAGCAAGATAAATAAATAGTAAGGTGCAGTGGCAGAGCCATTAGAAGTAGGCATTATATAATAATAATAATAACAATAATACAGATAATAACAATTTTTATTTTAATAAATACTAAAGACTTAAACCTCAGACCTCCCCATTCATGATATCCTCCTCTAAATTGACATTTTTCACTTCTTCTACTCATAGAAGCCATCTTTCACAGAAGGCTGCAGTATTTCGGGGGCATAACCTATAGCAGCGACTTCATAGAACCCACTTTAATGAAAAAGTTGATAACATCAGCACTGCAAATAAATTGCAGCAACAGTCTTGTAAAATCTAGCTAAATATGCGGCAATCATATTAAAGTCTTCGTGCAATATACCTTCTCTAAAGCTTTGGAACAATCTCCTCGGTAATGACGTACATTCCGGGCTCTGACAGACCGTTCCTTGAAATCTACCTCCCAAATCCTGCTGCCTTTGGGCCGTTTCAGCGAAGGTGAGCAGAGGATGAAAGTGGAACTCCAAAGAAGAGGCCAGATGCTCCACCTGAAACGGTGCCGCATAAATCCCCCGACATCTGGCCGAGTAATCAGCAGATGTTGCTCATTTCCAGATGCCCTGCCCTCTTCCATGCCGTAGAAGATGTGCATCAGTGATCCCGCCTGAACAAATATATATCCTTGCACTTTTTGGACCTAAGCGCTCAGAACGCATGCTCCTCCAGCGGGACTGGATTCTGGAGTCTCATCCATTGGCCAAGAACAATAGTGTAAACCATGCAAATGTTTAGACTCTGATGTTTCCTCGGGCTACCGCCTCTCACGTTCTCTCCCGCTACTGACCCTCGCGCTCGGTACATCCATCAGACCAAGCAGCACACGGCTTTTGTCTATTTCATGCCGAATGTTTCCATGTTCTGCGTTGAGCAGGAGACACAGGTGGTGTAACGTTTCCACGCAGGGCCTCCAAGATGGCAAGGAAATACACGAAGCTAAATATTATGGTACAACTTTCCAGCCAGAAGACGCAACTAGCTTCCACGAAAAACACTGCGTCTCATCTGGGAAGAATGCAGCCCCACGCACTTAACAATGTAATGATATTTGACAGCATCGAGACGTTTTCGGGGACTTCTTCCAAAATTGATCATGACGAGGAATTTGGTTGCTAAATCTTAACCCCCCCCCTTCAATTAGTCGGAATCCAGTTTTTCCTCACTCCATCCTAACTGGGTGGGCCACGCTGGGTCGGTGTCTGCGGAGTTACTCATGTGCCTGCTGCATCGCTGATGTGAGGTATGACATGTACAGCTGTGTCAGCATCTCACGGAGTCATTTGCTTGAGAAAAAAAAAAAAATTATAAAAAAAAATCAAAAATAAAAAAAAATCAAATACCAAGGGTGTTAAGTGTATGCTGGCAACGCATGAGGGTGAAGTGGCAAAGGCTACCAAACCACCAAGCGTGATCTAAAGCGGCGATGGTGCCAGTTACTGGTGTAAACCTATCCACTTTAATGGCATGTGAAATGAGCCACAAAAACACACAGTCCAAGGAAATTCATAAAAAAAAATAAAAAAAATAAAAAAGCAGCTTGCAACAGTAAACGCAAACCAGATCGAGCCCGAATATTACATTTCGACTGCTCCGTGTTGAGTGGAAAATTCGACCAAAATACAGTGATATCATCTAAATGTATTGCCGCCGGAGACGGGGCTTCTCGTTCAGTGCCCTTCTGACAAGAATTGAATTAGGACTTGTTTTCACGGAGTCATTTCTAACTTATTTTGACAAGGCACATTTTTCTTCTAAATTTTTTATTGTCTTCTTCTTATTATTGCCCAACACATGATTACATTGGTCAATTTCAATGTGTAGGGGTTGAGGGCTTCCTGTTTTTGAGGCCGACTACTTGTATATTCCTTGTGGTGAAGCCACTGTATGCACGATTGTTAACTTCTCTCTTACTTGTTGACACTGATACAGATACGCCAACTTCCTGGGGAGCGTTCCTGAGCTGACCAACTGTTTGTTCGAGGAGGACTGTTCTGTCATTTATCACACTTGTTTTCTCCTCTAGCCTTTGGCATGGCAAAGCTCACCACTGTGTTCCCACTGGTTCAGAATGGAACAAATAATTTGGCCACGGTTAATGTATTTGCAGTATCTATGACATTGGCTTGTTTTGATTTTCAACCTGATGATGACATAGTTCACCCATTGCTCTTTTTCCTTGTATTAAGTGTGGACTTCAGCTTATGAGTTGAAGATTCCAAATACAAACACCAAACTTTGTTGTGAAGTCTTACTTTTGGTTCCTTATGCATATTGAGATGTGTTGTGATTTCTACACATTTGATATTGACTGAAATTAAATCTGAAAGTCTAATGTTGAAGTAATTCTTGATTGTGCACAGCCAAAATTAATTTGAAACAAAATAAAGACAAAAAGTTGCGTTATCAGTCAAAAACTCTATGGACTATGGAAGTTTTTTCCCTATGGAATCCACCAGCTCATAGACGAGTACGAATAAAACTTGAGTGGTTGACAGGACGAAGTGCTGATGAGCTGGATTAAATAATGTTATGTATGCAAACACCACAGCAGGAAGAAAAAACAAGCAAAAACAAACAAAAAACTGGCACTTCGGAATCAGTCATTGTTACTCTAAAACTACGACCACCTATCGGAGATATTGACGAATAGAGTTGAAATCTGAACACATCAGCTGAAGATCAGAAATGTGTTGAATGATCGTGATGGTAAATGGGGGTGTAGTAGAATGGATTTCTTTTTTCTGTTGCTGGATTCAATCCGGTGAGGCAACTTACTGATTCTGTTTCTGGATTCGTTCAGTTGCATCCCGAGATTCTTGGCCTCTGCTGTGCTGCTCAAAACAATCCAGGTGTTAACAGGCCGAGATCAATGATGAGAAACAAGGATGGCAGAACAACAAGTACAATTTAAAAAAAATCAGATACATTGACGGATCACACAACATGAACATAGTTAATAGTTTTGAGCTTTATAGCATGTGTAGCTGCAAAAAAAAACCCACCTTTTGTAACTTCTTAATAACCAAGTTAGGACCTGAAGAAGTTTTATTTTTCTATATTTTAATTTCAATTTGCATTGAGAGAAGTGTCACTAATATCAGTTATGATGGCTGACAAATGCATGTAAGCATGCCTAGATGCAGAGTGTGCTTTTTTTTAAATACATAAAAACCACAGAAGGGTGCATGAGTTTGATTAATGTCCAGTGAAGGAGATGAGTTCAGATGAGGAAACTACTGAAATGCAGAACTGACATAGTAAAGAAATGAGCTGTTTCATGCTATTTATGAAGTCGTTTTCTCATTCTTATGAGAAATCTTCCTTATAATGAGATGGTTTTACCACAATAACAAGACATCTATGTCATGATAATGAAAAATAACCTTCTCATAATAATGAGTAAACCATCTTATATTAACCACAAGACTTTCACGTAATAATGAGAAAAAGAAATCTTGTCTTAATGAAAAAAACTTTCTCTCAAAACAGCTCAGAAATAGATTTCTTTACTGTGGCAGTTCTAAGTTTCCAGAGAGCTCTCCAAAGAACTAAATGGAACATTGAGAAAATTACGTTTTTAAAATAGTAAACAGCCTAATTTTGGAGAGAAAATCATCAGTGATTCTCTACTGATGTTGGCAAAAGTCAGTCGCTACTCGGCTGTACGATTCCGTCAGTGTGCATATTTTAATAAATTGCCCCTGACAATATGGATCTGATGCTGGTTAAACCGTTGACTCGCTCTCACTGGTTTTAGCCCCGGATGTCTGTGTCGTGTGAAATCTGCTCATCCTTCTGAAACTGAAACAAGCAAATGTCCCACATACTGTATTTTGACGACTCACCGTTGTTTCAGTAGAGTCTTGTTGTCCTCCACAGTCACATGGCCCTCGCGATTCCTCACATATATCTCATAGGCCTCTTGTTTTCCCATCGATAGACTTGGACCTGAGAAGAAAAAGAAACCCGTGATGAGACTTTATTCATTTCCCGCTCTTCCTTCCTTACAAGACCCCGTGGTTGTTGTGCCACCGGAGCTCATCTCCCAGCTCTGGGAAATTGTGCCGAGTCCCGCTGGGCAAATTTAGAACAGTGGGTTCTTAAGCCGTACATGTTCCCACATCCCATAGGTAGTCGGCTCCAATCTGGCAGCCAGATGCGAGCGGTTTTGCCCCCCCCCACCCCCCTTCGCGGTTTCGCTGACCTCCCACCTGATGCTCACAACAAAACCTCATGCCTATTAACCTGCCATCCAATAATTAGAGCGAGAACATAAACACAAATATAAACAGCAATTCTCAACATGTCAGCAGCACGCAGCGGATGCTCTCCCCACACTTGGCCTTGGCGGTTTGCCACGTGTGTCGACATGATTCCGAGCACAAGCCCGCTGACTTGCATTTCTAACTGGGCTTGTATCATAACGTAATGAGCATTATTTTTTATTTAGGTTCCTCACATCTGTTTCATACAGTGACGCAGACTTTCACGGAACAAATGCACCTACACACATCTGTTCACACGGTTTAGGAGTTCATCAGATCTACTTGTACAGAGAAGAAAGGACTGTCGCACCACTGTTGATTTTGAAGGATGACAATATATGATGCCTGTGAAGCCACAAAACAAATGCACGTAAAGCTTGACAAGACTTTCTTGTGGTGAACCTTCAACACACACTGCCATTGTGAAAACAGATACTGTATATCTATGGATTTATGTGTGTAAATAAAGTGAAGTAACTCAAATGTAGATGCATTTTGACATGACGTATCAAACCAATATGATTAATGCTAACGCACTGAAATATGATTTTTTGAGGAGAGTGCTTTGAGAGAGGAGAGAGCTGTGATTTTTAACAGGCTATTTATACAGAATAATACAGAAGATCCAAACGTTAAGTCTGACTTGTGAGTTGTGATTCCATTGTGTGACATGCCAACATAAACAGAGCTTTACTGTTGTTTTGCACAGTTTTATAAACTTGTACATACAGCTGAGTGTTGTTGAATGTGCATATGAAAGAACAATGTTCTTGAATGAAACGTGGAGCCTTTTATAGTGTTCTATTCGCAGGAAGTGACGACTCTCCGAGTTATTATTTTTGAGTTCTTAGTCCCAGTTTTCAAGTGACAAGACATGTTTTTTGTACATTTGTTTAAGAAACGTTTAGCATGGCCATTTTTTAAGGACGGTGTCCATTTACACGGAAACGTCATTTGACGTGTGGGTGATGTCGGTTGTTTTTGTTATAAAACCTTACGCATGTAAGCAGAGAACAATACACGACACACATTAACAATGCACACAATAAACCAAGTTTCAGGCAAATTTTCAGAAATGCCCCATGGATCACAATCGAGGCATTTGTTACTTGTCGCATACGCCAAGAAATCGTTTACCCCATCTTGTATTTTCCAGCTTTAGTAGTTTTGTTTTTCTTAATCGTGTTTTTTCCCCGCAGCATGCTCTTGAGTGTCTGTTTCCAAACTTTATAACACAATACAAAACAACATTATTTCACAAGATTGCCCTGGAAAATCCAAAACTTCCAAATAACCTCCAATAAATCCCCCCCCCGAGTTAAACTGTGCGCGCTTCATACCAAAGCTGCTCTAACCGAAGACATACACGAGGCAGTGCCTCATGTGAGATTAATTGTGGGACAGTCAGGAATTTTATTTCTTTATTTTTGGAAAGTCCTGATTGAAACCAGCAGGCATCTCGCAGACATACATCGCCAGCGCCAACCTCAACAAATCAGTGTGAGGGTTTCTTGAGGGAAACGCACTCCATTCGACTCTTGTAAAAAGCAACATTCCCCAAATATCTAAGAGTGATATGACATCATATTATGTTGTACTAACATAATTTGTGGGGTAATGAGATCACGCTAACCTGAGGCCAACTTTCCTAATTTTCTTTTCCGTGCTCCAAGTGCTGACAAACCTCAGAGGTTTTGAGGAGGCGAGGAATGTGTCGTGGCTATTGTTGCTGTTTCAACACATTTTAGAAATAAAACACCAGCTGCGCCGTTACATCCATTTATTAGAAGATGTTTGCCAAATACAGAAACCCTATTTCCAGACTTTGGTCCCACACATTTACTAGTGCTGAGAATGGAAATTTATCGATAAGCTAATGATTCACATACGACTCTCCAAGTCCATTATTAGGAATATTTATATTATTTTTGTGTCGCGCACAAGTCGTCTCAGTATCATTGGTTCAGTTTTTGCAAAACACACATAAATCTTAAAGACCATCAACACAGTCATTAAAGTTGTCATGCTACTAATGTTTCAGTCAAATATCATTTTGGATGATGTTTTGTCTTCGGTCATTTGCAGTAACTTTATTTCCGTCTCTCCGCAAACTTTTCAATTACTCTTTTTTTTTCCAACCATTTTCTTTGTACTAATATTTAGATTCATATTTAGACTCCATTAACACTACAACATTTCAAGTCAAAATGCATAATTTTTGCGATTTTGCGGGGGCTTAAATACCCTTTGCATTGTTTTCTTTCATTTGCCTTTAACTTCGCCTGCGACTGACATTTTCTTCTTCCCAGGAAAACATCACAGGTAGTTAAATTTTCATCAAACACTCTTAAAACAGACCTACAATCCCTATTCAACAATAATAATCACATATTTCCATTTCAAACACAAATGTTGAGATTTTAGTTACTCCCATCTGGATATTCATCAACACATATGTTTGAGTATCTGCAGATTCTAATCAGGGACATTTTGATTCTCCTAACGAAAACAGTGTGGAATTTTTTGTCGACTGTGACTTTTCCTTTGCAAGATGAAATAAGTTTTTCAACTTTTATACAACTATGGTATGTGGTTTATGTAATTCATGTGACCGAGATGTTCCTATGTGGCCTGAACTTAATATTCCAGGACAGAAACGTGTGGAAGGTCTGCTGGAATCATCACCGTCTCATTACATGAGAGCAGGATTTACGTTAAGATATAACTCTTCCTGTAAGTCTCAAGTCTCCTTTCAGCCCCCCGGTATGTTTAATACAAGTCATCAGAAGCCGTACTGCAGGGACACCTTGTCAATCCATTAGCCGCCTTTTGCACTATAAAAACAATCTGAAAAAGCACAGGAAGAAGATACTGTCCATCTGGACTGACATAAGACAACAAGCAAATGTTGGGGAAACTCACAGTCTCAGAGCGGTTCTGCTTACAATTTACAGTGCAGAGAATCGGGAATTCTATAATGTTGGCAGACAGCTTCTGAAGAGACAGTGGTCATCAGAGAACACTCCCCCAAGTCCATGTTTTATCCTGTGCTGGCAAAGCTAAGGGCTTAGTGCAGTTACTGCAGAAGGATGTATTATGGAAAGAGTAGACTCAATGATATGCCATTCAATCAGCACAAATGGCTTCCATGGAAAGTTCATCATCATTATATTTGCAGTTAATCTTCAGGAGGAGGTTAGGGGGGGGGGGGGGGGTCGCCATCTAGGTAGCCGTAGAGGCTGCCGGCCGCAGCAGCAGAACCTCCGATTAAAGCGAAATTAAAACATTCATAAACATTCAGTGACCCGTTGAGCAAGAGGAAAGAATAAGTGTGGCGCATTTGTTTTGAATTACAGGCCATCTATAGAACGGTGACCTAATGTGCATATAGTTTGGTTATGCATCGCCAAGTGGGTCATGGAAAAGAGATGCTGCAGATGTGAAACACATGACAGACTATGGGGCTATGGATTGTCTAACCCCCCCCCCCCCCCGTTCATTTATGTACGTTTCTGATTTCTTTGGTCAACTCAGTGTCAGAGAGAAAGGAAATATGTATCAATCAAAAATGTGTGACATCAGAGGATCAAGTAATTAAACAAAAAAACATGTATAACCTTGCAGGACTCCTGGAGAGGTAAAGGTCAAAAGCAATACTGGTATGAGAAATGTCCTTTTTGCCGCCCCTGGAGTGGCTCAATGTGTTCTTAAAGGTTTCTTGATGCTTCCCAAAGTGCAGAGCCTCTCTGGCCAACGTCAAGTTTTCCCCTGCTGATTAGCAGCTCGCACCTCGGCTGTGAGAGGTAGTTACAGAGAGCGCAGAAAGACATTTCTCATGAAGTGTGAGAAAAGTGGCTGCACATTCCTGAGTGGACATGTAACTAGTAGCGAGGGACTGCAGGAGCTTTTCCTGGATCTGTTTTCTGACGGATTCGACAACACCGATGTTGCTGGGAGGACGGCACGGGTTGCACTAATTTTATTTCACTGTAAAGTCTGGTTTAGGAGTGATGTAATCGTTTAATACCAACCGAGTTCATGGTTTCCAATATGATGTTAAAATTAGCCCTATTCTCTTTCCTCGCGCTTGACAAGACAAGAAAAGTACAATCCAGTCGTAATTACTTCACGACTGTCAGATTTAGGGACTTTCCAGAGTGGTGTTTCCATCCTTGCAGAATGCCCCAACACAAACAATATGATTACAGTTCTGAGGCATCTGCTTTATATTCTTTTGAAGAGCGAAGACACAGCACAGCATTCAGAGTGGCCACGGTGAATGCGAGCGTTCTTGAATGACTCATTAACTTTGTGGGTCAGCGAGTCGGGCTGCGTTCGGGGGCCGTGAGCATTTCACATGTGAAGATCGTCTGACGTCTCTGCTGCAAATGACAACGTCGCTTTGGCAACAGAACACGGGTGCCTCCAGCCGTCACTGTAACCGTTTGCAGCTGATGGTGAAGCAGTTTGTATGTGGATCGGCTCCTCCTCCTGAGTACATGAGTCTGTCTTCGACAGTATGGGTGGCAGGTACAATTTGGTTCAGGAGACAACTGTTTCCAGTTAACAGAGTTGAGCTATAACGGTTTTTTGGGGGGTAAAGCATCAACTCAATGCCACTGGTACCAGAGGCAGAAACAGACTAACAACAGATAGAAGGGCCACCATTATTCTCCAGATACACAAATGCTTTAAGTTTAGTCCTGAATATGGTATACAGTCTGTATATTCTCTGTATAGACAGATGCAAACCGTATGTTCAGTAGTACCTATGAGTAATGGGTAATTATTATTAAATATTCAGTCTTGGTGGTTGAATACTATCTAAATTGTATAGATTTGTCATTTCTAATTCCCAGAGTGGGTATAGTTTCATTAGCTTCCAATCTGCATTCATATTCTTGATAAACATTTGTACATCTATCCGTTCAGTTGGTTTCAGTCGTCTTGATCATCTGCCCTATAATGTCTTTCCTGTTGACTGTGTGTGTGGTTGTTTTCAAACTGGGTTTCGTTGTTTTCGGTTCTTACTGCTCCCTGCTTACCTTTGCTGATGGACTGCTGCATGTTGGCTGATCACGTAATAAAACTTTACTTTAACTTTGATCTTGGTATTCAACTCTTGCATGTGAGTCTTTCTGTGTTTGACACCCAGTGTCTTTCAGCATTACTTCTTACTTATAACACGATTCCAAGCCAAATTCAAACTCATGGCTATGCCAGGATTGTATATTGGAACACGAGCTACTGATCTGCATAACAACCAAGATTTGCAACATGCAAGTCTTTACAACGACAGCCATAGGTCTTCACTTGCCAAATGTCACGGTTGGCGTATCACGACTTGGAATAAGCTGGTAGGAAGGCCAAACAATTTCATTTTCTTGAACCTCTCAGCATTCGAGGGAGCAGCAGTGAAGCTGTCATTTGATGGCTGCATTGCCAAAGCGTTTGACTGGCCAAAAGTAACTCTATAAGTCTTCTTCAGGAACTCCAGCAATGAGATCGAAGCCAGAAATATACATCAACGCGACATGTGCATTACACAGAAATGACCTGTGTGCTTTTCAACTGATTACGGAACATCTGGATCATTGACATGTAGTATTTCTGCCCTAATATTTAGTATACATTTTTGTGGGATTTGGTGAAAGGGAATCCAACTAAAACACCGTCTTTCTGGGCTTGAATGCCACCATTGTCAATAAGTAGATAATATCAATATGCAAAAGAATGTAAAGTTAATATACTAAACATTTTGAGGAACATTTTGTTCAAGTAGCAGAAGTGTGGTGATAACCAACTGAAAGTAGAATCACTTGAGGTCTTTTCTTTCCCTAAAAACAGAGTACTTACAGGGCCAGATTGAAACAAATCTTCTGACGGGACAAACCAGAGGATATGGTATATCTATAATAGCTGATATACAGTGCCTTTCTAAAATACACGAACGTATAACGGCACATCATTCATCAGAAATTATTTGAACTCCCATTTAATAGCTATACCTCACGAGATCTTTGTCCCTTCTGAAAATGACTGATTTCCTTGCTAATCTTTACTGGAAAGAGTTCAAAAAAAAAAAAAAAAATCTCTTTGTTTTTTAATAGGCGCTTCTTTCAGAAATTCTATTTTATGACCTTATTACTGCACTGGGCATCATTACACAAATATGTCAGAGAGGATGAGGGAGCTGTGGTTAGAACAGACAAGAGTGCAGCCTCAGTTTCGTTGGAAGTTTCTGGCTCGTACGTCTGACCGAGCTCATTAGAAGGGCTCAGGTTTATCATCACACTTAAGGCTCCACTTAACCAAAATTGAACAGGAAAAGCCAAATAAATGCTGCCTCTGGCCAGAGAGCACATCTCAAAAGCTCGAACGGCTCGACTTTGGGCAAACCTCTGCACCGCCGCTGCACTTCAGCCAAGCTCATGTGTCAGAGAGTTGCAATGAAGACGTCCTATCAAAGAGGCTGCGGTCTGAAGTCTCTGCAGCCACGTTTGAGTCGTTATCTTCAAAGGTTAAGAAGACGGGACAGACATGCCGCTGCAAAACTGGAGCGAGATAACCTAATCAACTTCAATGCAGTGATTACACTGCACAGAACCAGTGCTGGTTACTCAAGTTAAACACGCAGACGCTCATTTAAATTAGATTTTTTTTTTTTTTTTTTGCAAGACGACCATAGACATATTTGATTAAAAGAAAGCGTAAATATCCTCCAGTGTGTTTACTTATATGGCATACATTATTGTACAGAAATGTAGGAATATAAACAGAAAGTATTTAGTGGTTCATTTTCCTCTGACATGCACAGGCCGCCGAGGTCCACCGGTCACAACTGAATATTGTCTCTTTTGTTTACGCTGCAACGTCCCTGGCTCTTAAGATCAAACTTCATGTTCCAGTAAGTAATACAGGTTTTAAACTCATCAGGTTTTCATCAGCAACAAATTACAGGTTTCCATGGACTCCACTGTCTAATGTTGCTGTGCTGACGTGACTGCATCAGGCCACTTGAGTGACCTCCAGAAGGAGACTCTCAAACACACGCAACCCTGATGCTGATGGCACGGCACAGAAATAAACCAATGTTAGGCCCTCTGGGACGTCTTCCCCGTGCGGTGAAATCAAGAATTAGTTATGGCCCACAGGCGCCCGCAACAGGCACATAGAAAATCTGTACCACCACAAATAAAAAAAAAATAAAAAAACTGCCCACATTCCAACTGAGAAAGATCACCTGTCTGTGAGCTTAGCACCTAATTTATCACAAAATCCAAGCTCAGAAAAAAAATAAAGGGCTGACTGTCCCACTTTAATGGAGACAACATCTGTGAAAATTTGATTTAATTGATACGGTGCTTTATTAGTCCCGGTGGATTGGAATCCATTCCCGCTATTTAGTAGCAGCGAGAAGCCAGGGTGCGGTGCCAGCAGCCAACGGTATTTCTGAAGAGTATTAAATGTGCGTGTGAGAGGAAACACATGCTGGCTGCACACAGAAAAGGCCACAGTTGGCCCTGGTCGGTTTTCAGATCTGGAAACTCGTCGGTGTTAAGTGACAATGAAAATCAGTGAGCTGTTAGGGTTTGAAAATAGTGCAATAATAAAGGGTGATTCGCCCCAATTACAAACAACAACAGCCAAAACACTCAATAAAACCCATACCTCAGCATGAGCAGAGGTGTAGTTTTATATGCCATGCTACTGAAATATGCTGTTTGAGATTTTGCCACTGCCCTAATACAATTAAGTTGGAATGGTATTCGTATAGTTCTCAGCATAAGAAACAAATACATAAAAGTAGAAGTCATGTTTTCACATTTATGCTGGTTCAATTTTGGGCTTGGGACCTTTCTGTATGAAATTTGCACGTGATTCTATTGTTTTGTATTCCCATCCACGCTCGTGTTTTCTCTAAGTACTCAGGAAGAACTAAATCAACCATGCACCTTTGGCCAAACATCTGCTGAGTGCTAAATTTTCCCATGTGGGACAAATAAAGATATCTGTTCACAGTTCAACCTCAGATTTTTTTTTTTTTTACCTAGTTTGTCTGTACATACACATTCATGTTTTATGTGTCTTCTGGAAACTCTCGTTTCAGGCTCTAATGTGACCCAGCCATTGTGTTCTCCAGCTGCTGTGTTTATACGCCCCGTCCACAGTCTGGCCTGTTGCCATTTTGGATCCATTTACACGACAAGTGAACAAAAAAAAAAATATATATATATGTTTTTTGAGTTTACACAGCAATGTCCACGAAAACAGCAGAAAAGCTGAAAACAATGAACATATCATTTCAGAAAAAGTAAAATTTTCTCTAATTTCCATGGAGTCAGAACGTATTCAAAAAGTACCAACGTGTGATTCATTTTCAAAAAGTTGCGTTTTCAGTGGCTCCGAGCCCCGTTGTCATGGAAACGGACAGCCGGAACACAGAAGAAAGTGACGTAAATGGACCCCCAAAACGCAACAAAAGTTTTGTTTTCAATCAGTGCGAATGGGGCCTACAGGACATCTTGAATCCTACATTTTGGAGATGATCACACCAGCCTTGATAGTTTCAATTGCCTCGTTCAGGTTCTGAGCCTCTAATATGAAATAATCATCTTGGATTGCCCTTGCACGATACCTCTGTTGAAGGATCTTTCTGTGAGTCTCACCTTGTACCGATCGCAAAAAACTGTCAAACCCTAAAGAGTTTCTGAGTCCTTGCCTGTTAAAGCATTGTTAAAAGAAGAAATCATGGTTAAAAGAATGAAGACATTCGATATACCTCTCCTCATGTACTGTACAGCACGACCCCCGCGGACCTCCGGCATGGCGTCGATGCTTCCTTCTGTCGGCGTCGGTGAGACTGCGGGGTCAATCGGAGAAGACCGACTCTTGTCTTTGGTGATATTAGCAAGCTGAGCAACGGCGTCCTGGGCTCTGGTCTTCTCCTTCTTCAACATTTTAACAAGAACACCTGAAGTATCCAGTTAAAGATTATGATTTGAACAATTTCAAACAGTTGGAATGTCCTTCACAATGTGCTTAAATCTTGGGAGTTTTCCCCAATCAAACACTCAACTGGCTTTTTTTCCCCCCCTTCACTATGTCAGAAGTATATTTGTGGAAGTTGCTGGAATGAAATCTTGGCTCGGCCCTGTGTCCACAGTCATCTTGATACATAATCGTCATGTACAACAATCAATACTAAATGGACTTCAAAGAGTAGAGTTTACTGCTTGTCTTCGTGGCACATAATGAGTCACATTCATCGACTGACCATTTATCATGTCTGCCACACCATTTTGAGTGACTCTGGGCTTGTTGCTTTGTAAAAGGGCATTTTGAGAAATGGACAGTGTTGACATGGAGTTGAACCACTAACTAGATTCAAAGAGGACCCACTTTATCCATCAATCCACACCTGCTCTAAATAGTAGCTTTTGAAGAATCTGCAGTCATCATCATGTATGACATTCAGTCATACATTCACATAAAATGGTAGGTTAATTATATAATATCAATCAAATATTGATATTAAATAAAATTATGAGTCCAAACATGCACTCAGCTTTTGACCTTAGACAAAAAAAAAAAAAAGACATTCCGCAATGAATCAGTGGAAAGACGAGGAGCCAGAGTGGCTGCAGAGACCATGCCAACATTCCTGAAAAACTCATCTTCGTGCGATGAGGTTGCAGGTGCGTGCGTGTTCTCCACTACAAACATAGACATGTCCGTAAATGCGAATGAGAATAATTTGTTTACATTTTTGCTTCTGACGTCTGCATGTCCAAAACATATTTCACATCTCCATATACAGCGTCTTTGTGCCATTGGAGCGGTAACACAACTGAATGATCATTTCCTTTGCTGTACACCTGGTTTCCCGTGTTGGCTTCCTGTGCTTTTCTGTATTTGATTAACTGTATTCAAGATATCTTCAACATTTTATTCTCATTCAGCCTTCCAACAATCAAGTTGCAGAGCTGTTTTCTCTTAGAAATGAGACCATCGGAGACAAGTTTCTGGGATTATTGCCCATTGCCTGAAATGAAGAACACCATGAAGACACTTTAGAAAAAAAATTGGAATGTAAATTTCATTCCTTGTGTCCAACTTTTAGCTTTAAATTGTTTCTTTCATGGCCTGTGTGTGTGAATAAAACAGTACATTCTCATTAGATATTCGTTGAGCTCCTGGACTCCTTTCTCTGTTTTTTTTTTTCCACAAAAGATGGAAGTGAGTCTGATGGTCTAATCACAACCCATAATTTAGTCATACAACACATTAGTCTTCTCCTCAAGCACCCAGCTCGTATGAGATTAACAGATGTCCAGTTGTGGTCAGACTGTAATTGTGGTGGCTATCAGATAATTTAGAACATTTTAAGTGAAAAAAAATAAATAAATTGCACGTCATATTTCTGAAAGAACCAGATAAGTTAATCCACATCCCCGTCAGCCAATGCAAAGAGGATGTTATTGCAAACAAATACACAAACGAAATGAGTCTCCATTTACAGTTTCCAGCTAAATCAACCATTAAGTCGTCTCAAAACCGCCAAAATCTAAACCCGACACAATTCCAAATGACCTATAGAAGCCAAGTTTTTACAGAATGGTATGGCCGCCCTTTTGGGCCCTGTGTCATTGTTTCATACAAGCCATTACTTCAGACTTCCAGGTTTTTCCATTATTGAGATCTCTGGCGTCTGATATCTTCATTTATGCTGAATACAACCATAGACCACAACTATATCATGAAGGTTCCTCCAGGGTGGTTGCATGCGAGATCTGTGGGCTGCTGCGCATGCCGTGCTCTTGGAGAGCTGTGGTCGGACTCAGCTAGTGTGTGCCCCTTCTCATCTTTCTTGTCATTCCTCATTATATAGACCAATAAAGCAGAAATAAAGAAAATCTTGCAACTCTTGCAGACTGAATATATCCCACTGTAAATATTTCAGATCTTCAGATGTTCTCTGACTACACCATTCAAGAAGAGTTCACTAAAATAATTCCAATCAACTCAGATAAGACGACTCCTGGCAGGCTTTTGTCCGATAACTATAACACACCGTCTTCTGATACCACAAGAAATTTGTATTGATCAATGCAGTATTGCTTTTTAAAAATGTTTTGTTAAAGAAAGGTTTTGTGTTTTTATGGCAGCATTTTGAAAACAATATAGTATTGACGTTAGGCCAATAGTAGGCTGATGGTTGTTTTTGTAATGAAACCAAACACAAGAGCGTGCAGAAAACAACACACCATAAACAATTAGAATGATGTGTGCACAGACAGAGGACAAAGTTGGATTGCTATAACAGGTGATTCTATTCTACTATCAAACTACCAGGTCCAAAGATAATATGTACTGGACTCAAGGTCGCCATTATTGTCATTGTCCATTTACTTGCACATGTGCAGACAAACTACAGCATTTTCAAAAAGTTCCACATTGGGAGCCATTGCACCACTGCATTAATTTTAAGGAGATTGCCAAATAAAATAAAGGTAAGGTTAAAAGAAAATGCTGCGATTGATTAGAAAAAAATTGGTATAAAGGATACAGCAAACAGGATAAGTGCTAAGTTATGAAACACACCAACAGACAGGTTCCAACAAACAGAGCTGCTCTACGGTCTACAATTTTTACAAAAATGTCTTGGAGGTAAAACAGGACAGGGATCAGGGTTATCTCCTCTGACAATATGCAGTAGACAGAGATTTAAAAAAAAAAAAAAAAAAAAGCAACTGAAGCCATCTGTCCAGCACACATCAAAGACATGCCAGAGATAATGTCACGAGGCGATGAGTAGAACTACAGCATCATTTTCTCATAATCAGTGTTATCTTAACAACGGGCATCAGTGTCAACAAAAGATCCTATTTAGGCAGGTCCATTCAATCATCTCTCATGTGCAAAGATGCTTAAAGACTGTGCATATCTGTGCATCTGTCCGTGACATTTTGGAATTGAAAGCAGGTCAGTGTAGCTACAGAATTGGCGCAAAATTCAATGTGGGTGAGCCAAAAGCACCTAACAAATGCCAGGAGATAAATCTGATTTGAACAACATAACTGGAACATAGTATTATCATATTCAAGGACACCATAAAAAAAATGCCTAAATTGTTCACATTGCTTGTTTCATCAGATGTGTCCAAATATTACACATCAGATGTACAAAGTCAATTCCACTCTTCCATTACTGACTGATAGTAATGCCTCAGAGAATAGTTATAGCTTCTGAAGGTTTATTTCGGTACAAAACATACCTGTGATTATCAGTTAGATGGTGTTGGACAATATCTGCAGATTATTTAACGTAAGTAGATTTTGGCCTCGTTTACATAACAACATTCCAAGTGAAAGCAATTTTCTTTTTCATTTTCGAAATGTTTTGCATTTACATAGCAACATATTAAAAATGATGTCTGTTTTACACGGAAATGGCAGAATCACTGAAAATGAAGTGGTTGGAATGTTGGGCCACTTGTAGAGGCTCAACTATCAAACTATGACGTTTCCAGGAGAATAATTGTTATATGTGCAGTAGAAGCATTTCAGAAAAGTTGTATTTTTCCCCCCGTTTCCATGGGAGACAAGTCACAGCATTTTCAAAAAGTTCCACCTTGGGATACCTTATCAAAAAGGTGCATTTTCAGTGGCTCCAAGATCAGACGACTTAGATCATAGTGGTCATGAACATTGAACAGGATTCTGAGCAAAGCAAGCTGAGCTCAGTTGAACTTCCACAGGTCAGAAGAATGTCAAAGACTTTACTTCGTAATTCACCACAGGCTGATAGCATCAGCGTTTGTCTGAATTGCACTGTATCACACTACTTTACCCAGAGTACACCAGGGAAAGGTTGCAAGTCCGTTGCAGGTATGACACAAAGAAGTATGACACCACGTTAGCTTCTTGCGCTGCACCTGACTGCCGGTACTTTTCACTCGTTCAATGCAATGTTTTCATGATCTATTTAGCTTGCAGGATTCTTTTCTGCAGTTAAAAAAAAAAAAAAAAGAATTGGCACATTGCTGGCCTCTTTCAAACCTCCCATTGTTTTCTTTTCCTTTGTGCTGCTCGATATGTGCTTTGGCTAGTTGTAGAGCACAAAAGACCCAGGAGCTTCACCTCAGTGTCGAGTTTCCTAAGCTGGCGAACACATCCAAAATGTCCAGTTAATTTTCTTTTTTCTCCCATTTTAATTCCTTTGATATGTTGGATGCTTCCAGTGCCAGAGGCAGCAAACATAACCAAACCACGAAAAGATAGAAATGTGCTTTTATTAGGAGGCATTACGTTCTTTTCTATGGACTTCACTTAATCATTTGCAAATAAACGGACGCAGTCGATTTCTGAATAGCTTTACTCACCCCCCCAAAAAATGTAACACAATATGGTATAATGTGGTTGTTTACAATGTATATTGTTGGTATTATGTAAATCAGTACCAACAAATATAATGAAGCTTCAGCTTAATACTCACAATGACTGCAAACATCTCTTCTGCCTTTTTGTGTCTTTATTGCAGTAATGAATCCGTCAATAGACCCTTGATAATGCAGTCCTCCTTGATTTGGTGTATTTGGATGAAAGAAGCATTGTTGAAACTCACTCTTGCATTACAGACACCCTGCATAGTGTTGTTTTCTTTCCAGACTTGTTTCACTGAAACTTTTCTTAACTCCATGTCGGGGATATTTTTAGATTTTGTTTTCTACATTGTATTGGCGTCCACAGATAATAAGCTTTTTGAATTGTGTTTTTGAAAACGTAATTTCTGGCACCGGACACAAACATGACGTTATGTGTATTTATTTGTAACATATTGTGTTTAGCAATCTGAGAACTGTACAACACACCTTCCAGTCAGAGGATTTAACTATGATGACAAAAGTCTAAAAGTTACCAGTCATTTTAAAGTACTTTACAGCTGTATGTGGCATGTTACAGTTAAAGGTCTTGCAGTGTTTGCCGGTTCTCCTTGTTGCTCCATCATTTCAGTGGTGACTATATCATCACTCTGGCATAGTCAACTAAGCATTACCAGGTGCCCTAACACCCATGCAGACACAGCCACGCATGGAAACACACAGTGGTAGTGGGCGGGAATACACCCTTTTGTTTTACAGAGAACTTTTTTTTTTCTTCTTTTTTTTCAGTTACCACAATGGTGCCTGAGTGTGAGTGGGTGACCGGCCCGGGCCTGCAGCTACAAGCTCCCTTAAACAGCTTTAGCAGAGCCGAGCCAAGGGGGTCGGGACGGAGAGACACAGACAGTGTGGTGATTAACTCACATTTGAATCGAGATGGTCATTAGAGCTCTGGCTGGAGATGACGTCACACTTCAGGCTTCGGCCGACTATACAGTGTTACACACTGCAGACGGACCACCCCGACGAAAGGACTGACAGTTTAGGCTACTGCAACTTTATATACAAACTTAAGAGTGAAAGAACATCAACCTGGTCTGCGGAGTGTATACACATTACTGTCTGGAAGACGTGCTTTCGATCACGCACATTGAAAAGCCTGCCAGCTGCATTTGCATCACGTGAAAACCAGTGTTTGACATTTTGAGTGGGGCGATCTGCAAAGGAGGGAGGAATTTGCATTACAAATATTTGGTCCAAGAAATACTACACTTCAAATATCTGCATGATAATATTCTATTTATTTTGGATAGCTGAGGCTTTTCTGGTTAAATAATCAAGTAGACATCTCAATTTTCCAACCGATGCGCTGTGATCCAATGGCAAACCGCTGCAAGATGGGCTGAGGTAAGAATAATCCCATAAAGCTATTAGATATATCATGCTCAAACAGAAATACCAAAATGATGATTAATAGTAATTATGATTAACTGCACTCATTAGAAATAGACCTGAGTACACACGTTACAACCGGATTCCATGTGTTTTTGTGGGGTACCAATAATCAATTTAACACTACTTACATCTCATTATGTATGTGCATTTTGAAGCCCTGCAATCCATCTATGTAAGAGCACAGACAAGTTTCTTTTGCAGATCCATCTTCAAAACATAGGCTTTATTCTCAAAAGTCAGATTTAGTACCAAGGCAGTTTTGCTGAGAAAAATTTTACTTACTATAAGCGCGCTCTACTGGTTTGTCCAGATGTGCTGCAGTCATTGGAACCAAAGTCTGTTTAACGTGTCTTGGTATTGAACAGATTCAAAAGTGAAATAAGAAGATAATGTGTCATTGTCTCCTTAAGTGAACAGTGCATGACCTCTAATTTGCAAAGACATTATGTGTAGTCAGACCTGGCCGCCACACCCACTGAAAACACTGAACAAGTATGGCACAATGGGATGACTCACAAAGTGCTCCTTGGGGGGAGTAAGCAAAAAAAGGAATAACTGTCCAACTGGTAACTTCCCACTGGTCAAGTGGGAAATTCTGGGGGGCTCAGAGAACAATAACTCAGTAAAAATAGAGTAGTTTTATACATATAGCTTATATACACAAGCTAAAAAAAACACCAAAATCTGTACTGAAGCAATGACTGTAGATAAAATCAACTTCACAAAAATCAACAAAGTGTTGGTTATAGGCATGTGTTTATTTGCCCATGTATGACAGGAGATGGAATCTGTTGAGTAGATAATTCTGAAATAAAACACCACAAATGTGGCTATTTTACATAAATCTAAATAGTTTTTCTCAATCTAAATATCTGTGATAACAATAGGCGTGTGTGGCTGTGACCATTTCACTCTTTTATAAAACCTTTCGTAGAGGTACGTATGGATTCGTGAGTCCTTGCGTATCCTCAAAAATTGACATCTCTTGGTTTGTACATTAGTGAAGGTTGACATACTTACAAAATGTGCCTACCTCAAGGAGTAGATTCAACTCTGAAAAGGATATTGATCTCAGTATCACGTTGTTTCAGCCTCTCGTTTAGTTTCTCCACTTCTGCTGCACTCCGGCGACTTTCTTCAGCATCTTCTTCCTGGACCGCCGGTGACTTCTGCTCATTGTGGTGTCTTTTTCTTTCACTTTGGTTGTCCAGAACTAGTACCTGTATTAAAAAAAAAAAGGAAATGCAGCGAGATGGTTAAAAGTAAGACTTCATTACTCAGGTTGTTCAAGAGTTATATTTACATTCAATGCAAACATTGTGTTTGACTTTCCACAAAACAAAAACTGTGGGTTTCCAGCACCTAAATCTTCTACATTAGTGCTCTTTTAGAAACCTACAGAGGAGAAAAACAGTCCGCTTCTTGCCACTTCTGGGTTTACTTTTATGAAGAAGAAGGAAAAAAAAAAAAGAAATCCCAGTCTAAACAAACATCTAATGGCATGATTGCAAACAAACTGGAAAACGCATTGCGGCATCATCCATGGAAAGTTATGCGCTTTTAAATTCCATCATGGTCCCTAAACATTAATTAAACTCCCCCTCCCCCCCCCCCCCCCCCGCCTGCACTATAACTGTAATGATAGTCTACGTTTGAAGACAGGTGGGAAACATGTTAAGAGGCTGGAGGTTTTCCACGTGGAGAAGGTCCAGGTAGAGAAGAATGAAGCATGTCTGCGGAGGTGTATGTAAAGAGAGCCTTCAATTTCATGTCATCACGGTGGCTTGAACAAACACCCCTGAGGTCACACAGAACATCTAAGCTTACAGGCCTGAAACTTTACCTCCACACATGCGAGAATTGCACTGAAAGCACAGTAGGCTAGTGAGGTTTGTTGCAGTCAAGGAGTTTTAAGCTCAACAAAGTCGACTCGTTGTTTATGTGGCCAGATCGATTTTGAAATGTTGACGAAGAGCACAAGTTGTAAAAAAGCATCGCTGACTCAGCCGTTCAAAATATCAATTTGTAGAAGCTCATATAGATCATTTGATCTGGTCTTAAGGTGGACAAGTTTTTACATGAGAGATTAAACATAATTATGTTTTTAGTAACATGTCAACCCATCCTGCCATTCACCCATTAGCTATACCAACTTCTGAAGTCAGAGAGCAGATGATTTTATCCCATAACCATCATAATTGCAGAAATCAATTGTCCAAGTTGGCAAAGGTATAGACAAATCAGCAATACATCTTAGGCTTAACACAGAAACAACTAAACCAGAAACACACACACAACAACAACAAAACCTCCCTTTTGCCCATTGTCAGCTGGGACTGGCTCCAGCCTTCTGTGATGTTAAATTGGATAAAGTGGGTAAAGATGGATGGATGGATTCTCTAATTCACTGAACCCCGAAGCAGAAAACCTTAATCGGCGAAGGGAGTTTGGTTAATTCAGATGACGAGTCACTGCCGTACACTGTCCAGCTTTGTTTGACTTGGTTCATAATAGTGCACCCGTTGGCGCTCTGGCGTGTGAACATCACCCTGTAATAAGTAAGAGCGAGTAATAGTTAGGCGTCGAGAACAGAGTATTAAAGAGGGGGAAAAAAAAGTAACTCAAACCAGACCGCTTCTCGCAGGATCACTGGAGTGTGACTGGGGTGATGCTCAGAGGAATGTAAACTGAACAGCAGATAAAGTTTGCGGATCATAACAAACTGAAGCAGAGATAAACAGACATTGAAGCAGGATCTGGAACTGCTTCTGGTGGCTGCTGCGACCCAGCCGGAGCCCAGAGAACTGCGTGAGCTCATGCAGCGCATTCTCTCTTCTCCGAAGCTGCAGCGGGACAGCAGCTGCTGTTTAAGAAATCACTTTGTCTGTAAACAGAACCTATTTCATCTGCATTTATTTCACCAGCATTTGGCACACGACATGCTTGCGGCTATATTGTTTTTGTGGCAGGCTCGACAACAAACATGATAGAGGTTCTTCACTAAGACTATGCCCAGGTTAAATTGATTCCTCCGGTCTGAGCATGAGCAGCAAACAGGATGCACAAAACTGTACTCATGTTTAATCCTTGTGAATCGTCAGTCTCTGAAGGAGCACGGCACACGCTCTCCAGCTGATGAGAAAACACTGAGCCCAGCAGAGCATCAGGCATGATTTCGTTCATTCATCGCTCAGTTTCACCACCAAGGCAGTCATTGATTATTTATATGGGACTGAGTCGAAGCCAGAAATGCAATGGTTTCTAGTTAACAGATGTCAGAAAACGATGGGGGTAAAAAAAACAACGCATTTTATCATCATACCGCCACTTTTCAATGATAGTTTAGATCAAACTAATTCTAGTTCAAACATACTCATTAGAAAACACAGGACGTGTTTAAAATATAGTCAGTCTAGTGGAAAATTAGTAGTAATGGGTTGAATATGCCCTTGTTGGATGCTAAAATAATACACGATGAGGGGATCTTGTGTAGAATATTTTGTATGAATGTTGACTAATTCACTCAAACATTAAGGCCCATGAGCCAACAGCAGCCCGCGAGCCCCCCTCCCATCTGGACTGCTGACCCACCAAACAAATGGTGAAGATTTCTAAGAAAACATTGGTCTTTTGACCCGATCAAGATGAAATTGGACTCCATGTGACCCCCTGAATTAAAATGTGTTTGACAAGGCTTCTCCCTATAAAATCAGGAGATTTTCCTTTCCACAGTCACTTATGCTTGCTCATGTGGATTTGTTGGGTTTTCTCTGTAAGAGTGCCCTGAAACGACTTTGTGGTATTCGGCGCTATATAAACAAAGTTGAATTGAATTGAATTGAATTGAACCCCTGATCTTGACCACTAGTCCTCAACAATAAATGATGCAAATGCAAAGCTATTGCTGTCGAAATATGGTGAGTTAGTTTTTTTTTCTGATGAGATGATGCCATTGAGGGAAGTAATCAAATAAAACCCCCAAAAAAAACAAAAAATGGAGAGGAAAAAAAATAAAGCAACTGGTTATTATCTGAAGTGGACAGTAGGGGGAGCCATTTTAAAGAAACTGGTAGGTTGACTGATGAGACAAATAAACCCAGTTCTGCCTAATCGTTCTGACAAACTTGTTTTTTTGTTTTTTTCTTCTTCCCAACCGTAAAACAGTGAAGACACAATGCAGGTACTAATGAAAACAATCCCAACTTCAGTTTTACGACAACCAGAGGAGAAAACATCTCCAGGCGACTGGAGCAAGAGTGGCATGTGGAACATGTCGTGGAAAGTAGTTACACAAACAGGGAGCGAAACTCAAAGTGGGACAAGATCGATTGGTGGGGGAACTGGACACAAACACTGACAATATACAGGAAATGGTTACTGTGAATTATTACCTTCAGCATGGAGAAGCAGTGCTGGATTTTTCTCATGTCCGGTCCCAATGACAGTGTCGCATCTGGATCGGGATTCTCCAGGAAAGCCTTGACGAGCTCTTCCAACCTAAACGCACAGGCATACTGCACATTGAGACGCACACTCTGTAACACTCCACCAAACCTTAAACCGGTGTCATAGTCGCTGGAGAGGCACTCAAACAGTTAAGATCTAAATTTGTTCAGTTTAAAATGTGGCTCTGGTCAAAGAAAACTATTTACTTAAAACCATCCTCCAGCTTCACTGAGCTGGGCTGTTGATAAACTATCACTAAATGATAGTCCAAACATTGGTTCTTGGAGATCTGGAAGCAACCACGGACAAAAAGACCAGGAGGCACGGGTCCAGGCGGATCTAGTGTAGGCACGGCATCATGCGGTCTTTATTTTCTGTTACGTGTTCGACAGAATAAACACGTCAGGTTTACATGATGAAGGAGTTCAAACAAACCGAGTGGTCTTGTTTCAGGGCCCTGCGAGACATCAGTGGTTTCGTGATACAAGGTTTGATCCTGAAGAATGTCCTTTGATGCCATGGACAATATTTAAGAAGGGAAAGAAACGTCATTTGCCTGTTTTCAAATTAGAATTTGATAGTTTGAAAAAACGGTGTTCCAAAGTGTGAGGTGATCTGTTGACACCAACCGACAATAAGTGGGGGGGAGAAAAAAAAAAGAAAAAGAAAACTGCACTTTAATTGTGTGGAAGTGAATTGGTACTGATTAGGCAGAGCAACGGCCCTCTGGAAAGATGCTTTTGGAATGGTGGCGAGAAAACCAAACCAGGATGTGTGCAATCAATCAGCGCGGGATGAGTCAAAGAATAAACGAGGGAGGGAATGGTAACTAAAAAGTTTGCGTGTCCAGTGGACGCAGCCACAACAGACCCATCACCGAAGGCTCCCCAGAATGAGCGTGACCACGAACGGAGGGGGAAAACACGTGTGCAAAGAGGAAATCATGAAAATTCAAACTGGGGAAGCCGAGACACGGGAAATATATCGGAGCTCGTGAGGCGATCTGCCAAATCCGTGATGGAACCTGTGGCCTGAACTCTGGCCCTGAGTGATCACGTCCCTCTGCCGGTTGAGTGCGGCGGCAGAAATGATGCGGTCCCGGCGAAGACGGAATCCTGGGAAACTCTATTAGATCTGGCTAAGCCCTGGTGAGTGAGGCTTCAGCTCAGTATGGATACAAAGCCAAAAACATAAGACATGTATGCACTTTAAATGACAAAAAGATGCCTGTAACAAAAAGACATTGCATGACGAGTGTCAAACACGGTGGCGGTACCATCATGCATCAGAGGCTGCTATGTTGCTTCTGTTGCATGGAACATATGGCAAATAAAACAAAACCTGAGATTTACAAGAAAAATCAAACCAAAGTTTATTTGCGTGGAAAATGTGTGGTGGTTCACCTATAATTCACTCATTTCAAACATATGTTTGAAAAGGGATTATAAGGTATCTGCTAAAAAACACGAGTGCTAATATTCCAGTAGAAATGGTGACATACTTGCAGATCTCGTCCATGGCGAGCTGATCACTTCTTTGCACTCCTGTCACCATGGCCAGCTCCTCCTTCAGTGACAGGATTTCAGATTTCAGTCGTGCAATGAGCTGAAAAAACAAAAGTTGGGTCAGAGACACATGCGAGAGAGGGAAAAACTAACAGGCGTGCAAGTAAAAAAAACTAAAACTAACAAAACAAAGTCGGATAGTCGCATGTGACCATGCTGCAAAGTTATGAGACAATCCTAAGGAAAATATGTCATTGTTTATTTTGTTTTGAGAAGAAACCTGACAAACAATGAAATCCTCAGTAAGAAAATACAGGAAGGCAAAACAAGTTTAGAAGCTTCTATTTTTATGGGGAGTTGCTTTGCTGCCTCTGGTAATGGAGACATGGAATGATTTGAAGGGACAATCAAACCATTGAAATTAATTTCCATGTTTTTATTCATTAACCATCAATTCATAACAAAATGGTTCAGTTCCTTGACATCAAAATACCATAAAAACACACTGGGGGGGGGGGCAAAACAACATGGAGTTGTTTTGCTGCCTCTGGTGGTCGATGCATAAAGTACCAGGTTTCTTCATAAAAAAAAAAGGTGAGACTTAATGAAAATCCGTGACCACTTGCCGCTAAGATGCACCTGAAACATTTATCAAGGTCCTGCAGTCTTTTTTGTTTGCATAGTAATGCAACTGAAAGACGTTGTACGAGTTGGAATTTTGGAATGTTTTAATGTTAAATGATATCGCGGATAAACAAAGGGGTTGGACTTGCTGTGTCATTCTCGTTCTCATTTCAAATCAGTGTTTATGATAGGAAAGCACCAGTGATCAGAATAGAAAAAACAACTTGTGATTAAGCTAAAGTGATTAAAATGTTTTTTTAAATTACATTCCAAGAACTTTTAAAATAAAATTATCAAATGTTGTTAATATAGAGTTTATTTATTTAGATATTTTTTGTCTGATTAATAACGTTTATCGATTTTTTTAAATATTCGATAGTTTAGAGCTAATCTACTTGCCACATATTTTTTGTTATTGTAGCATGTGTCTCTCTTCTATCATTTCTTTCAGCACTTTTAGTTGTCTGACTTATTGTATCGCTAATTTTTGTTGAGCTTACATATCTATTTGTTGCATCTATTTAATAAAACCAACAAAAAATATATTCTTCTTCTTAATAATAATAATAATAATAATAATAATAATTAAACTAATAATAATCTTATCACAATGTATAAAACAATATAAAAGTTAGTTTTTTATGGTGGCAACTGAGTATTTACCCATTTTCTAATGCCTTGGAAACTTAAACCAGTAATTTAAAAAAGCAGAAAAAAACCTTTCAACACATCACAGCCAAACAGAGAAGTGCAATCACATATCATTTAGTTGGGTTAAGAGGTCAACAAGAAAATCAGTACATGGTGCGGTTTTTGAAAGAAAGCCAGAGCAGTTGTTATAAATATTCCACACAAAACCAACCATGAAAGAGTACACTGCAGACAAGTGGCAACTGTTCTCCTCCCTCCCCACATGATCCGCCTCTTGCCTCAATGTAAATTCCACTATAAATATCAACATTGGGGAAAAAAAAAAAAAAAAAAGGACCGACAGACTGCAATTTCAACACACATTCAACACTAAGCTGCAAAAAGCCAAGGGTCAGTGACAACTCAATAAAGGTCAAAGGTCAGACTGAGTTACCTCACATATGCAAAGAGCTCCAGCTGACACAGCTTCTAACTTGAAAGCCCAAAACCGGCCTTGTAATCAGACATCATCAGCTCGAGATGCTCTTGAGAAGAAACAGACCTGTTGTGTGGTTTTGGGAAGGGTGCCATTTAGCGCAGCAAAAATGTTGCTCCTAATCCACCCCATATCGTATGTTTGCACATTAAATGTCATGAGTGACCATTCTTCACCAGGGCCGCTCCCTGCTTTGGAACCCACGGCCTGATGTAATTTTTCCCAGCTGTATCCTCAAAGGCTGACCACCAGTTGTTGGTCAGCCGGATCGTGCAGTTTATTTCAGAGTGCAAAGCCCACAGCGGCACCACAGCACCACGGCAGGCTTCCATGCCCTGTGCAGAAAAACTGACTCACATCGAGCGACTGATGATATCAGCATATCTTACGCGGACCAACGCCTGTCCACAAGTGCGGCAGGTTGTTATGGTGAAGACCGAAGAAAAATTCTCACACGTGAATTTTCTCTCAGAGGTCACACAAATTACTTGAAAACATTAAATGTGCTCGTAGAAAAAGTCCTATAATAAAATCATTACACTTGCCTCTTGAATGCATACCATCATCCGGTGGCCGAAAACCACCCACAGTAAAGTGTAAGCGCTGCAGTATAACAACAGGTTACACTTTAAATGCATATGTGCAACATCATGCAGTCAGAAAACACAGGGCTATTATGGGGGCCTCTTTTTATGTAGGAAGAGGAGTCGAAGCTTCCCATTACACCTAAACATGGCCTCGGGATTTATTCTGCACAACAAAATGATAGCACATGCGGCTGTGTTCCAATGGGCCACACTCGCAGTGCAAGATCGGGGGATAACAGCTCCATTGCAGACAAATCTGATGACACACTGCAGTGAAATTCAACACATTTTAGAATAAAAACTAACTTGCTGGACGAAAACATGGCAAGAAGCATTGTTTTTAATAGTCATTAAACTCAAGGAGGCAGGAAATGTAAAGTAGCTGGAACAATGTGGGGAGTCTTTACCATACGTCAAGTATTCAAGCATGAAGGACTCTATGGGCCAAAGCCAAATAAGACAGTACTACTGAAAGAAGGAACAAAAAAGCATGAGTAATGTTTACAACAAGAATCAAAGAGAAGCCACAGCCGTTTCTGGATAATGTTCGATGGACAGACATGACCAAAACAGAGCTGTTGGGGAGTGTAACACTTTCCTTGTGGGTTAATAAAGCCCTAAAGGAAAACTACAGCCTACTGAAGAGTCATGATGACGATTTTGTCATGTCGTTTCACTGCCTCTGGTACTGGAGGCACGAGTTCTATCAAAGGAATGATGAAATGCAATATGGCTTAAGACCTTTCTAAGAAATATGTGTGGTAGAGTGTCAGAAACTGGCGGCAGCCAGATTCAAGATGCTTTAGATTGTTCTCTGCATGCACGTGTGCATGATTTCAATGCAAAAACAACCAACAGTCCCCGCTAGTGGCTCCATATGAAAACTACCCAGTTTCCTGACATTTCCTGAAAAGAAAACACAAAAACAATGTGTTTTCACTTGAAACGTCGTCATCTAAACGGAGCTGAAACTTCTGTAATACCTTCCTTTAAGGATCGGAAAAATGTGTTTTAAGGTTAAATTGCTAAGTCTTGGTAAATCGCATAGCACGCTAACCCTCCTGATCCTAAAGTTGCACGTTAATTCCCCCCCGTTCCCAGAGACACAAACAACCTGTTGTTGTTTTGTTTCTCAAAAAGCAGCTCTGATTAGCACATATCTACAAATCAAACAGAAGCCTACGTATCACCAACTGCAGAAATGTGTTTGAGAGTGGGTGTGAAAAGTCATGCCTGTGGTTGATCTCTTCAGTCCTTCATCGGTCTCATCAAACACTGCTTATAAGCTTGCATGAGGAGAAGGCTGCGTTTGCGTTGTGCTCATGTAAGGTCCAAGATTGTGGTCATTTTAATATGCTATGAACATGACACTCTGGCAGTCACCGTTGTTGTTCATCTATTCGCACGTGTGCAGAAGAATAATTGTACTACTGCCATGGTGCGCATGAACAGCAACTTATCAGAAAAGCTGCATTTTCCCCCATTTGTACTGAGACAGAGGAAAAGTAGACAAACCCTGTCTGTGGAAACCAACTTAGAACAGTAGCAGGCTAAAGGATGCGATGCATGAAATGAATGACTGTGTTGCATGGCCTAGGGCATGGAAGCAGTTTCAAAAAAGCAGTTAGTGAGTATTTTCAGAAAGAGCCGGTGCAAAAACAACTTTTCTGCCTGACTGGCTACGTTATGGAGGAAGCCTCTAAACCTGTTTACCCGAGGAAGACGCATTACTCCAAGGTAGGAATTCTACGCTCCGAGACAAATGGAAAGCCTCACATGGAACCAAGTGGGAAGTCAACCTGATATGATGTGGTCTCTGTGGCCGACCTCGTCATAATCAGAGGCCACTAAGCGGAAAAGACGATGGATGGATGGTCAGACTATCAACACCTTATTCTTTGCCTGATCGAATCATCGTCTTCTGTTGGTTCCCTGCTGTTCGGGCGTGAAAGAAGTGCATGTCGCGGCCTGAACGACTGAGGCATCTGAGCAATGCACCGAAACACCTTCGTTTACAACAAGGTCCTGGTTTCCAACCGATGAAAGTCAGCCAGCCCAGACAACAGACATCAGTTGTACTCCCCAAGCTATACTTTCTTCTTCTCCCAGTTTGCGTTTTGGTGAAAACTGGGAGAGAAATTGACGGAAAGACATGAGCAAAAAATGAGAACCGCACTAAAAATCCATAAACAGAGACAAGAAGTTTGCCCACGAAGTTTGGGTTTGCCTGGAGCTCTCACTTTGCTGGACCCAGTTGGGAGCAGCCAGACACTGTCACAATTACTGAGCCGGCCGCAGACTCTCTTAAAAATACCTCTGCAGGGTTTGCAAGTGGCCAGCCAAGACGCAGTAGCAGTAATACAGTAGCAGTTGATGCTGGATCATATCTGAGCGGCAGCACAGGAAGTCGATATACTGTAGCTGTGACGACTGCGCTATATTGCATTTCCCCCCAACTACTATTTCAACAACTACCAGGCCTGTTTCTTGGCACATTGCAATAGGGAAAGGTGTCACAGAATATTGTAAAGAGGGTGAAGAGAAGCAATTACTGCATACGTTTAAACGGGATGGAGTTTTTCCTGGCAAACTCTGATCTGTTTTTGTGTTCCTCATGTAAAACCCATATAGATTAGGATTAGGGTTAAAAGGCAAATGAAAGACAGATACAGCAGTATGTCTCTGGCCATTTAAATGAATTATGAACCTTTCTCACTGTAGACACGAGTCATTTGACATCGGCATACATGTTTGCAAATGTAACGATATTTGACCTCTCTCACAAATTTCCTTTTGGTATACACTTTCGAGGTGATCAATCCTGGACAACCACAACTTCTCCAGTTATTTTCACACAAGTCGAGTGAGTTTCATAGCTTCAATTCCACATCCTTAATGACAGCACTGACATTTAACCCTCATCTGACCAAGATGTGACAATTTTCAAATTAATGGGATAGTAAAAAAAAAAAAAATAGACAAGTATAAATTGTGATAGCACCAACAGCAGTTTAGTGGTTAGCACTCTCAGTTCAATTCCAGGCTGGGTTTATATGTGCCTATGGGTCCATTCAATCCATCACATGGCCAAAATACTCACACAGATTCATTAGAGGCACGTTTACCATTGAAACTGAACCATGTTCACGTTGAAGACTGAACTATTTGGTGTGATCCACTTCACGGCAACAGTATATTGCTCAACAACAACTAGTTTTAGCACAATGATGCCCCCTGTCATGTTAAAATATGGATCGGGATGATTTTACACACATCACAAAGATGCTCAATGAAATTCAGATGTGGGAGATGTGCTTGGGAAAACATGGGAATCCTTGAGAGCATGACCACAAAAAGGTTCTGAAGTCTAATCCCAGTCTAATCCCACCCAGGATTTGCATGATGCTGGCTTTGAATGTCGATGCGCTGCAAATCAGGAAGATCTTTATACATCACTAGATGTGAGGGCCTCCTTGTGTCGAGGGTGAAAAACTGCTCCTTTCAGAATAACTCTGTCAGATTGGAAAAAAAAATTTTTGGGAATTGGAAATAAAAAGAAGATACTGAAGCACACGCTGGGTTCCACTTAGTTAAATTCAGACTTCAGGTCTGGAAGCGATGAGGAGGGTCTGGCCGTGATACAACTGCACACTGAAGTCATGCTTTCTGTGGTGTGAGTTTCGCGGGCGAGCCCTGGTAATCGTAGCGACTGGTTGAAGTGCCGCAACTGTGTCTGGCTGTCTCACCAGGGCTGGATCCAGTTCTTCATTCAGTATGGCCTCGTTCTTGATAAGAGCCACACGCTGAGCGAAACGGCACGTCGAGATGGACTCCTGGGAAAACAGTCGTACAAATATGTCAGCGTTTCCCTGCAGGGAAGTCATAATGAATTCAAATCTCGCAGAAATTTTATGCATTTGCTCAACAAAAAGGCAAGAAAATAATGACAATATATTATATCTTAGACACTAATCCCACATGTGCATGTGACCTGGCTTTAGAGTGGGCATCCTTACATCAATGTTCCTCGTGTCAACTGTCATGTTGGCAACCATGGTGGTCATGCAGTTGCCTCCGAGGCTGTCCTTCAGCACAAGCGTTAACATGGAGTTTCTGTAAGGGATATGGGAGCGATTTCGCTCCGACAACGCAATGATGACCTGAGGAAAACAGCAACGAAAGAAGCTGACATGAAACAACAAACCCACACAGTAACAGTCACAAGTTTAGCCACATGGACAATATGTACGAAGACTTTGTTCGAAGGATTGCTCATTATTTGTACAAGTTTCTTCATCGGGGAACAATAATGGAGGAAACTATGAACAGCTTTGCACAGTTTGTTATTCTCTCAACAAGCTTCATGAGGCCGTCACATTTTTTCCATCAGTCCTGAAGGAATTCACACCATGTGCTGAACACTTGCCGCCTGCTGTTCCTGTGCGCTGCGGGTCAACTAATCCCAAATCAATCGTAGCTGGGACCAAGTCGGGGAATCGTGGAGGTCGGGTCATGGGATGCTGGCCCTTTAGCACTGTTAATGGAGAACTTTGTGCTAACCGTGCTGCTTTAGGGTGTCACCTTCAATTATCCAGCATTATCAGAGCAGCTCCTCCATACATGGCAGGTCAGAACTGAAAAACCACTGTAAACATGTCTCATTAAACCAAAGTCCAGGAAATATTTTGTTTTCTTCTTCTACTCCGGTTGCTCCAGAATGAAGGCGAGATTGATATGTGTCATTGCTGTTTCAATTCAAGAATCTACCGATTTAGTCCAGGAGAGAGAATTCTTGGATGTTCTTCTTAGAGGACATCAGGTGTTTTTGGAGGACAGATTCCTTGAAACCTTGTGGACCAACTGACTTTTACATCTTGTTTTATTGTCTCTCTTGTGGTCGTCCATCTCTCTCTTAGTGGCTTTTGCCTTAACAAGATTTTTTTCAGATTCAACAATGTCTTTTATAATGTTTTTCAACAAAAGCAATGCAATTTCAACAGAAAATATATCTCCATGTGCTATCATAAACAATGGGACCGTGCAAGAGTAAGGGTTTCAAACATAAGGCCCGTGGCCAAAACCGACCTGCAAGAGGCTTCAGTCCGGCCCCAAAAACCCACCAAGCAAATATTAAACATTTCAAAGAAAACATTGATTTCTTTTTAACTAATGTTTTGAGAGTGATGGACGGAGTACAATACTGAGACCTGAGCAGAGATATCATTGATAATGGCATGAAAGATAGCCACCTCATTGCTCAAATGTAAACGAGCAGTAGCACACAAGTTAAACTGTCTGGGCATAATGCAATGCTTTGTGTTGATATGGTAGTCATTTTCTTTACCAATTGTTTGATTTTGCGAAAATATAGACATTTGCTTCACGTATACTCTGCACGACAACAGAGAAACATTTTTAAGTTTGAATTTAAAAGTTATTATGGCACTCTGCTCCCAGTCTGGCCTACTCAAGATAGAACTGGATTGCATGTGACCCATGAACTAAAGTGTGTTCGACGCCCCTGATCTTCAAGTCCCAAAAACCATATGCAACTGAATTATTTGGATTATTTGGAGTCTACCTGCTCCAAGAAATGTAGAGAGAGGTTGATGTATTTGGCCTCGGTGAGCAGCTGCCCATGTAAGCCAGTCTTGCTTGCTCGGTCTGACCCGGCCAGGTCCACCAGGTGGAGCTTGGATCGCCTCAGGGTGGCCGAGCCGGGCTCTCGTCTGCAGATGTGCACGGTGAAGATGCAGTGGGAACGAGTGGATGCCTGGTTGACAGGAGTCTGGGAACGACAAAGGGACGAGAGAGCCTTTTCAGAAAACACTGCAGTATTGTTGCAATTAAGTGTCTGCCAGCGTTCCCCGAAACTTGAAACATTTGCGCACAGGGTGGCGAAGAAAAACACAATTCACACACCATCTGCAGCACATTTTCATATCGCACAACAACAAAAAAAAACTTGCTTTGATTGTTATTTTCTCTTACTCGTTATAAGATGAAAGCCGAACCACATGATACCACTGAGCTGTAAACACACTGTGTAGGCTTCACAAAAGCTGAGCTGGTCACTGGGACAGCAGGAATCAGGTTGAAACCAGGAGGAGGCAGAAATAGAGCATGAGTCACTTTGAACAAACAAGGCTTATTAGAGTGGGATGGCAACCCCGCTGAAACAATGAACAGAAGAGATGAAGAGTCACTAACCTAGTGCTGAGTCGGGTCTTTTATCTCGTTTATTGTTGGTGCCAAAGGCAGATTGAACATGTGATAGTGGCTTTAAATAGCATTTAGCTGAACATGAATAAATGCTCACTTTGAAATGGAACAAATATACAGACTCGACATAGAAAGAGGCAGGAAATGGCATGCACGTGTACTTTCAAGTGTTTTAGTCAGGCAGACGGAAATATCTTTGCTCAAGCTCAAGTAGACTGGTTTCATAATCCATGCATAGATTTTGGTCATCTTAAAGCATTTCTATATTTTGCATTATTTCTTTTCCCATCCCTTCAAAAATGTACATGTGAATACTAATTAGACCGGTGTTGTTTTGGGGTGAAATAATAATCTATTTAATATTGTATTGTATACCACCTGAGAAAATATTGACATCTCCACCGCTGTGGCCAACCTAAAAATACAGAGGTGTAAACTTAGCTGATTAGCTACGGAGCGTTCACAAAGGAAACATTCTTACTCTTAACACGAGGATTCAGCCACAGCCACACTGTACGAAGCGGCAGTACCACAACAGACATCTCGTTGTCTTTCATAAAGTACACGAATAGCTTTTCTTTTCTCAGTATTCATACATACACATTTATTTATTCTGAGTTTTGTACAAAATTAAATATGTATGACCTTCCTCCACAGACCACTAGAGGGGGCTTGCATATCACTGGGGGGTACATATACCACGGTTTGGGAATCAATACCCTGATCGTGGACGTGGAAATTTCAGGTCATCCACTCTAAAAAAAAAAGTGCGCTGACCCTGACTGCTTGTTGGGGTGAATGTGCCAACACTTGCTTGTTAGATGTGTGACAGCTCGTGACAGATCTTTTGCAATCTTAACCCACTGCTGACGTCCCTTTTCCTCGGTCCGAATTCCCCTCACTCCGCACATGTCCATGTTTTGCTCCACAGGGTATCCCTCAAAGTACAAGTAATGTCATCCAAGCCCCTGGAAAGAGGCAGAGGTCACATACCTGACGGGATTATGTAAAGGGTAAGGGTGAAGAATAGAGTAACCAGGTTTGAGCACTGATTTTGTTTTATTTTTGTTCAGTTCCCTGGACTGGGGTTGTAATACACAATATATTCTGATGCGCCAGCAGAGATTATGAAATGATGGGCGTGATCAGCAAACACACAATTTACTTTCAAATCTGCTGCTTTATACATGGATCAGCCAAAACATTATAAGCACCTGTTTAACACTGTTAAAATTCTAAATACCCCTGACCTTTGTACTGTTAGGGTTTATATTTGAAATCCTTGAATATTATTATTATTTTTTAACAATGAGGTCTGATAATAACTGTTGATCGCAACATCCCAAAATCACTAATATGCTTCTCAAATAAAAAAAAATAAAAAACCTTTGCTTAATGGCAAAGCCAATTATCCAAATAAAATAGGCCATCAGGTAATACCGATTCCTAGAAAGGGTGCATATGATCGACAGCAATGTTTATGGAGCCGTTCACGATCGCATGTGTTAATCAATCAGCATAAATCACAGTTAATAACATCACCTGTCACTGGTCATTAGCTCTGAATTAGAGTACTTTTGTGAATGAGCCAAAACCATTTGTAATCAATATTTAAAAAATATGCACTGAAAAAGAAAACATAGATGAATGACTCCAAAGGCCAAAAATGGAAAAGTGTTGGAAGAGTAGCTGAAGTATTTGTCATAACTGAAACTGTTTTTGACAGTTATGTCTTGGAAAAACACAGACAGCTGCACCTTGATAAGAACTGACTGTTGACTGTTATCTGTAAAGGCTCTGTGTCCTTCATACCGTGACATTTATCAAGAACTAACTGTTTTGTTACGAGGAAAGTATTACATTTAATGTCAGGTTTTCTTTTCTTCCAAAACTATTGTATATCGAGCTCCAGTCATTCCTTTGGTCCTCTCAGGTCTCACGTAAAGAAGAAGTTAACATAATTTTTTACAATTTTGCAGGCTGGTTCTGGCCCATGGGCCTTATGTTTGACGCCCTAGTGTACATAACCATGCCAGAACTACATATAACATGACTTTATAGCTCTTAATAGTCTAAACTATTAACATATTAAGCACAGTGTGTAACTGTGACGGTTCATGAACTGTGCGACTGTCCAACGAGACATCCGTCCACCCAGGAGGGGCAACGAAAACAGCAGGACAAGGCAGCTTCACTTGAGTCACTTCCTTTACTCTCCTGTGCTCTGAATTGACCACATGTTGCTGTTACAAGCGGCACGCACTGACCACACATGGTGCTGCAGCAGGTCAGCAGTTCCGAGCCAGTCTGGTGCTACAAAATATTTTGATTGCTGATTCAAAACCGTAAGACCGAAGTTGACTGGTAGACCGCATGCCTTGCACCCGACTCACCCCTGCGAGTTCAAGAGGCAGTCAGGATGCAGATAGAGAGGGAGGAGTCCTGCATCAACGGGGAGCACGGTAAACAGACACACAGAAGAAGGGCCAGATGAGAGGAAGCGTTTCCCGATCGAAGTTGAGCGAAGGGTGAGGAGTTGAGAAGGTGTATTTTATTTCCTGTCCAATAAAACTGTGGAGGGGATTGCCAAGTCTCCGAGCAAGTGAGATCATGGTCTGCTGAGTGTGGCGTGAATGGATGTGTCATCTTGTATCCACATGGCTCGGAGCAAGAGAAGAAACAAAGCTTTGCTCTATTTGAAGTCTATGTGGAGCAACAGCTTCTGTGATGATTCTGGCAGTGATATATGGATTAGGTTGACTGTTCCTTGTTTGCTTCAGGCTCCAGAGGAACCTTGTTGTGATGGAGTCCCAGAGAGGACAAGTCAAGAAGAGTCTCTGTGTGGGTGGACGGTGCTCAAATTTCCCTTTTGAATCGTGTAAATACGTACTTGTGTGCTTTATACTTCAGCATGCAATAAAGTGTTTCCACTGAAATATCCCCTCAGGATTTAGTGCAGAGGACACTAGCGGTGTGTCCTCCCATCAGAGGCAAGAACAAATGCAAAATTGTTCATGATAATGGGCTTGGTGGGACATCAGTCTTACGTGTTTCCCCATACTTAGCAATATTATGGGAGAACCCATGTCAGACTTACAGAAAAAACTCCTTCTCAGGTCCCATAACTCCAATATTTCTTTTTGCGTCTTTGTCCATGTGTCACTGGAGAGTCACCTCCACCTCAAAAAATGTACTTGTCAAAATTGAAAGGAAAGCCTCTCATTAAAACTTAATTATCCAGCTCACTTTTACTGTCTATTATTTACATACAAACTGGCAACGAAGATAAACAAGGTGAGAGTAGCCCTGTGCTTCAAATCGCAGGTTGCACAACAATAGCTGACCCACTGTATGTCTCATCTATGTGGGGAGTCTGAGTGTCTGAATGTAGAAAGGAAAAAAAACCTGCAACAGCATAAACAAAAATTACAGACAAAATGTTTGTTTTTACTGGCAGCAAGAAAACATGGTAAAAGAAACCACAATGAGCCAAGATGATATTTTAGAAGGCTCCTAAGGTGGCTTTTAGAAAGAAATTTGCATTGGTGGATGAAAAACAAGAAATACCTTCGGTTCATTTACAATGGGAGTAGTCGGTGGAGATTCTGCATCGGATCTCCAGTAATTACCAAGAAGTCTGCGTGTAGAGCGTGTTGACAAAACAGCTAAATCCATCCATTTAATTTCTATGCCTGCTTTATCCAACCCGGGGTCAACAATGGTGTGATGCAAGACACACCCAGGACAGGTCACCAGCACGTCGCCGAGATGACACAAAAACACACACACACAATGACAGACGTGCATAGAGACAGTTGCAACTCCACCACCAAAATCATCCGCCTTTCCTCGTAGGAATCCTAATGAAAGTAAAGTTCCCGCCCATTCATCACACCGGTTTCTTTTACCTCGGCTATGACACGATTCGTGTCCCCCAGGAAGAGTAGATTCAGAGCTTCCTCCTCGTTCGTTGCCTGCTGCATGGAAAGGTTCTTGAGATGGATGTTCTGGTCTGGATCCTCCACAATCGTTACTTTTCTGCAGGGGGAAGAAGGTTAACGTGAAAATGTAACTCGAGCCATTCACAAAATTAGATCCAAAGTATCTAATGGAAGCCAAATAAAGGAACTAAATCACAAGCCACGTCGCCTGTTTGACTTCAGTCACGTCCGCTTCAAATCCAAACAAACCACATATGTAGGCGAGTGCGCCGCAAATCATTTCGTCACATGTGCTTTATCTATCTAGATGTTCATACCTTGATAAAATACAAGGCTTTCTTTGTGTGAAAAAACACACAAAAAAAAAACTCTGTGATTAGATCTTTCCCACACGAGACACTGAAACAGAGCGCTTTGGCAGACGGGGTTTAAGTGCCTCGTGCCTCTTCTGATCTTACCACATCATTTCCGCACAGACGCCAGGGATGTGACAGTATGGCTACTGGACTGACAAGTCGAAGAGGGCGGAATGAATGGAGAACACATGTAGGTAATTATCTTAACATGTGCTAATAATTGGAGGAGTTTAATAAAACAGTATTAATCTTAATGTGGTTAAGAGTTTTTGTTTTGTTTCGTTTTGTTTTCGAGACAGCCAGTCATTAAAAAAAAGAACCTTGATTAATGTATTTAAAAAGAGTAAAAACATGGAGCAATTGAAGGAATTCGCTTTTAAATGGTACAAACGACTGAAATAATGCAGCTAAAGGGCAAGAATGTAAAAAAAAAAGGGCCACTACAGCCTGAAACTGAACATTTAAAGAAAGAAATTTGTCAGCGCCACAGCTTCTCCTTGAATCAGCAAGTGTGGCCACAGCATGCTTAACGATGGGTACCGTCTATTTCCAGAGGACTGTGATTTGTGGGTATCTAAACCTTGAGCTGGATCCTACGAAAGGAGAACTCTTTAAATGGAACTGGTACATGAAAAATATGGGCACACCAGAAATGATCAACTCAGATGATATTATGTCTTAAAGTCCTGCAATGCATTTAGATCAAGCCCAACAGAGAAACCTCAAAAAAAAAGAAAAAGAAAAAGAAAAAGGAAACAAAGAACAAGAGGCACGTGAATGAAATCAGCCGCAGTGACCGGCTATGAAAAAACTCCAGTGGTGGAGTCTGCCTCTGGGTTTACCGCTACCATGCCCGTTCCACAGTCTGATGTCAGATGGATGCTGGTAAATCCTCGAGTCTCCATATTTCACCACACGGCAACTAAGCAATGCCGAGACGGAGCTGTGTAAGAACGAGACCCAGCTCAAACCACAAGGGTTGAGGAGAATCAGTTACTGGCCTTCACAACCTTTCATATAAGTTGGTGCATGACTTTATGGGGGGGAAAAAAAAAAAAGCACACTGTGTGAGTTAGACATTGTCAAAAGCATGCAAGCATGAAAAAAAAAGCACTGACGGTAAGTCCTCCAGCCGGGAAGTTTCATGTCTTGAGTCCAGAAGGTCGTATCCTGACTCGTTGTAAATTTCCAGGTAGGAGATGTGGATGGTAGAAACCATGCTGCTGTCCTGTGAAACAAAGACACTTTAATATATTTATAGCCACATTTGATTTACCGTTGGTGAATCCATCAATCGAACTGGTCATCTATCAACGGGCTGACCTGGCTCAGGTGCTCAAACAGGTAGGACAGGCTGCGAGGAATCAGTCCACGATCGTCGTACCGATCTGGCCCTCCGGTGATGGTGAAGGTCTTCCCGCTGCCCGTCTGACCATATGCGAATATGGTGCCATTGTAGCCTGCCAGAACGCTGCAGAGGCACACAGGCATGTATATGACAGTGGGAAAAGATTTGACCGACATTCTTATGGAGAGGTTGGGTAGAATTTAAATAACACTCAGTACTGTGAGAACACATGCAAGTACAATATAAATCACGAGTGTTATTCCTTAATTTTTTAAGCCAGCCACAAATCTGTTGAATATATCAGAAATAGGTCACATTAATTATTACAGTAGCAATTTCAGAAGAGTCTGTACTGTGGCAAATCTGCCCGAAGTAGCACGAAAATCGATATATCTTGAGTAAAGTGAGGCTACATATGCAGCCAAACCCTGATTCTATCCAAATATATATGGAAGCAGGACTTTCTCCCTAGATAACTTGGTAGGTTGGAAGATAAATTAGACCAACTGGTGATCATTTATTTATGAAACGTGTTTATTCTTGTAACTCTGAGGACATAAAATCAGAGACTTGGGTTACAGATGGGGTTTAGTGCCTGTTGAGTGTATTTCCCCATTTAAAAGATTAAAACAACTCAGCTAGGTTTATTCGTGTTATTGGTGAGATCATATTCAAGTCAAGCCTTGGCTAGTTTACACCATGCACTTATGGTCTGTCCCAGACAAAAGATGAGCAATTGTGGCAACATCTTTTGTTGTGGCTGAAATAACAGAGGTCTTATGTTGTGCTGCGAGAGGAGTTCTTGGATTGCAATTTACAGTCTTCCAACCAAAGACAGCTTTAGATCATCTTCTGACAGGGTCAGAAATTGTCTCATACATCAGTATGACTGGACTGCATGAACAGCTTTTTGTCCTCAGTAACTAAACGCTATTGGAACAATGGCTCAGTTCTTGGTTCACTTCATTTGCTTATCTCTAGAAGATGAAAATGAATATTGATGGCTGCTTTTGTCAATGTTACTTTCAAATTGTACTATAAAAATGATTGAATGTTTGATAAAATCATGATTTTCTTTGACTACAAGTAAATGTGTTAATGTCAGTTCTGTCTGTGTGTTCAGTTATGTAGCCATTCTTCTCACTTTACACACAGCCATAGAAAGCAAAAACGGGTCATTGGAGTATTGTTCCTCGTTTCATTGCGTAATGAAACAATATGAATGTGCAAATCTATCAGCACTTTGAAGGAAATGCAGCAAGAGATTGTACCTTCTATAGAATAAGACTCAGTAAATGCTATCAAGCAGCCGCTACTTTCCCTTAAATTCCAGCTTCACTGCCACAGATATCCAGGAAGGACAATGCATCCATCTCTAAATGTCACCAAACCTCTGCTCTGTTGCATCACGTGCTTCGGAGGACTTCACCATCATCCCTTGCGAAACTGTGAGAGACAATCAAGTCTGTTCCTTAGCAGCCACGAGAGACGAAACAAAATTGAATCTGACATTTTAAATCCACAGGAACGGATGGCAGCGAGTGTGAGTGGCTATGGCGACAGACATCTGCTGGTGAGGGAGGAATGTCTCGGCGTGTGAGTGACAGAAAGGGTCCAAACTCGCTCGGCAAGGCAGGGTCCGGTAAAATTTTGGTTTGGCACAGAGCTGCCCTTGTGCGTGTGCCACGAGCCATGGAAACCAATGGTGTCTCGTTCTATTCAAATTTAATTAACTTCCAAAATTGTGGAAGATGACATACGGTATATAGGCATTAATATGCTTTGGTTTAGTAGGCTTGGAAAAAAAAAAAAAAAAAAAAATCAACCAGAAATAGTAAAATGACAGAGGACCTTCTGACACATGAGCTTGGATCAAAGGTGTGGATAAATTCAGAGCTCTCTCACTTGCCAACTGCGAGGAAGAGGATATCTTTACACTATACTTTACGAGATGAATTATAAGCAAACTTAAGCCTCTCGCTTATTCTAATGGAACTGTTGACCAGCTATGGGTGCAGCGTGAGGGTTTCCGTTCCTGTGTGTTGTGCTGCTCCACGCCCCGCAGGAGAAGTGCAAGGGGAAAATCTACATGTCAGTTTGTATGAAACACTACGTCTACTCATGAGGGCAGCGGTTGGTTCGTCGGACCCCGGGCAGCCAAATGGCAGCCATTTATTGTCGTGTGAGTCACGGTTGTGATTGGCAGCGTGGAGAGAGGACACAGGCTCAGTGTTCGGCTGAAGGTCAGGGCTAACGATGCGGCCTGGGCCATGCCACTAAGACTTGGGCGTTTCCTAATGCTTGTTCCTGTTTACACCTCAGCTGTCCTGGAGATTGGCGACTGGCAAAAAGATCCTTGTTCCTCCTGTTGTGCTCACTGAAGCTGGACATGCAAGCTCTTGATACAGCTGAAACTTGAATCTTAAAACGCACTAAGGGAGAAATAAAATATTCGATTAAAATGCAGAGTGAGTTTTCCTTGCCAGCCCAACAGACCCACAATGGCTGTTGATATCCTGGAGCCATTAATGTCGGTTTGTTTTGAAACTACTGCATTGGATTTGAAATGACTGGTTTTGGTGACACCACAGTGGAGAGAGTATGCAAGTAAATGAGTTCGAAGTTTGAGTTAAATGGACAACCATGAGAGACGGCCAGCCAAAAGGAAAACCTGCCAGTCGTTGCTCATTTAAAAGGGGACGGTGACACTGAAGCTGCTGCAACTCAGAAAGTGTTTTCTAACTACATGGGGTTTTAGGAAAGACAACGCCAGTCCTAATATAATTTTGTTTGTGATTTCTGTGATTGGATACGCCTCCATCAATGGGATTATATCAGTGTCAACATACTAAACGGCATTAGTGTTTCTGGATTTTGGGCATTAACCACCTCAGCCATTCATGTTTTAGACCTGGAGGATCAAACATAAGGTCCGTGGGCCAAAAACAGCCCACAAGAGGCTCTAATTTGACCCACCAAAGCACCAAGTAAATGGGAAAAATATGCATAAGGCAACAGTTTGAGGAGAAGGTAGAATCTTTCATATTTATTCTCAATGGCATTTTTTGTCATTTGAACTGTAGGTCTTATGCAACTCCTGCTTATTTAAACTCTTTCTGGTCCCTTTGCTTTAGTCACAATGGTGAGACTGGTTTCAGAAGATGTAAACTTTTCTGGAATTCTGAAGGCTGTTTGCAGATGGGAAGCTTGCAGAGGGGGGGAGGAGTTAACGGTAGACTAAGAGATGCCTGATTGGGGAGACGGATCAGTCACGACGAGACAGGGTGACCAGCGTCTAGACTGCAAACACTGAGGTCAAATGAAAGTCTAAAAGACCCCAAGTTAAAATCAATACGGCACCCACCGGTCGGGTTGTATCTGGAGCTTCTTAGCCTGATGTTTATTGTCTGCCATACAAAGGGGGAACTCGAAAGTGGGTTATGTGAGGAGGGCAACCTAATGCATGAATCAGAGAACCAGTGTGAGTCAGATCAAATTCATCCAAGTCCTCAGTCGACTGATCCAGACAAGGCCCTGAGTGGTTTATTTGTTTCTTAATGGCACAAGATAACACAAACCACTTGTGGGATTCCACAAATAGCCTCTATTGTGACTAAGAAGACCAGCTGGAATGTTGGAAGAAGCTAAAGCTGAGCCAGGAGAAGACATTTGGTGAGGAGGATCAGTGGAGGAACCTTCTCCACACAACAACAACAATAGCGCGAGCAACATTTGATCACAGGAAATTCCAAGTAAATTCCCTCTGTTGTGGTTTTTCTCTTCCTCTGGAAGTCAGTACCCATTTGGATGAACTCTAACAGGAGTGTAAAGCTCGGTCAGACACGGCAAGAATTTCCCTTTAGTAAAGTGGTAAAACTGCATTTCAGCAAGGATTTTCAAATCTTATTATTTTTCTATTTGAAAAAAAAACAACACATTCCTATTTCTTCATTCTCCCAATCTCATGCTTTTCTAAACTTATGTTATAAAAGGTTTTCTTTATTATTTCACTGTATTTTTCACTATAAGGCTTCATTAAAGCTGGATTTATGTTGAGATTGTAGTCACTTTTTGTAGTAATCGTGTGGTTTTGGGAAATTGAAGACGTTTTCATCACACACAGTACACTTTGCGCCACAACAAAGGAAACTTTACAGTTTAAATCTAAAGGTTATTGTGGCACTATTTCACAGGTCTGGCCCACTCAAGATGAAATTGGGGTGCATGTGGCCTTTGAACTGAAATGTTTTTGAGACCTGCTTTAAAGTCTGAGCACAATAAGGTCTGTTAACAATATCAATGCTAAAAAGATGATTGACTTTTTAAATTTAAAAAGGCCTAAAAGGATTTGTGAAATGACTCAATATGTCTTGAAGACACATTGAAGTAGTCACAAAAAAAAAAAAAAAATAAGAGTAATGAGTGCCGCTCCAGAACACAGCACAGCTCTGTGTTGTGGTCTGAAAATGTTCTCACGCTGGCGATGGCACCGCGTGCCACCTCGCCTGCCAGCTCCGTCCACTTAGCGGTTGAAGAAGGTAAAACAAGCCAAAAATCACAGACATCCTCCATTTCCATCCGAGAGAAAGCTGAGCTTTACCGACTTCCCGTCAACAAGGCTGGCTGAGGCCCGTGTGGCCCGGGCACACTGCGGAGGGGCGGCCGCTGCTCAGCACAGGGATTATGTTTCAGAATTAACCCGCAATACTCCCAGTTTGTGCTTCCGATAAAGTACACATCAGGTATCAATTGTGAGCTGGGCTTTACCTGTCTGCAACTGGCTTGGCGATGTTTGCAAAGATGTCGTCTTGCTTCGTTACTTGATCAAACACTTTTTTAAACCTGGAGAACAATGAGAGGAAGAGGAAATATATATATATATATATATATATGCATGGTGGTCTATCGTAACCATTTAAAACTCAGCACAGTTAGCCACAGCACAGAATTGAATAAGCACAACAAGAGACAAGTTTCTATTTTCCCCCCGAGTGGTTGAGAAGCAGTTCAGTCATTCCTGTTTTCTGAAGCGGGCCTCAAGCACCCACCATGTTTTATCCCACAGCGAGATGACAGAGACGTGAAAGGAATCCGCCCAGGAAGACTGTTAAATGTGGAAATTTTATTTCTATATGGGCATGAGGGAACCTCCGCAGGGCTATTATAAGACCGTGTGGTTTGCAAAGGCTCTCTGTGTCCACTGCTGTCTGACTCCCTAACTGTGAATTTGGGGCTTGGAAGCGTGGCACCGGGGTATATAAGGCTGCAGCGTTCACTACCAGCAGCATTAAACAGATGTTCTGGCTACCTCGCTGACAGAACTGCTGGATAAATTATTCATGGGAAAAGTTATTACATCAGAGCTTAATTTCTGTCTGTTGTGTTATTCCATCTTACCTTCTTTTTGTTGAACTACTCACACGCAAAAAAAAAAAAAAAAAAAATTGGATTTCAGGGATCATTAGTCATAAAAGTTACATTTCCATAAACATGATTTTCCTGTTATTGCAGGACAAAAAAGATCAGGGATTATTCTCAGGAGAGAGAACATCTTACTAAGCTATTAGGAAAGCAACCATAAATTAGAAATTACATTTCTCCGAACAGAGATTTCAGGCCCCTTGCCACTGTGAAAATGTGATCTAACGGAACTTCCTTGGTGACTTATTTGCTCCAAAACATTTTATATGATTAGATAAAGACAAAGTGAGTACAGAGAAACAAGACGAGCTTTCATTTGGACTGATTTAAAGGTGATTCTTGCCCGATGGTTAAGTGCAATCTGCATTTTTATGCTCTTAAAAGAAAAGATTGTGAAAGCAGTTGCTGCTTGTTACAATCCCGACTCAAACTGATTTATTGATCAGATACCAGTGGGGAACAGAACATTCAAACTGACGGGAATCCTCAGAAGGTTTGATATGAAATAAACCAGAAAGAAGGGGAAGGAATATGGAAATATCCACCTCCTCCTTTTTCGGTGCCACATTGTCTCGGAGGTTGAAGCAGCAACTCCAATGATGAAACTAAGGAAATAAACGTGTATACACGGGTCAACCATAATATTATGACCAATCATGAGTACGTTAGTGCCGCCGCCTGCAACCTCTGACCTCCCGAGTCACTGACTCCACGGACCTTCTGGAGTCGTGCCGCGGTATCCTTCACCGGGATGTCAGCGACTGACCCCTTTAAGAACTAAAGGTTGTGAAGGGGGCGTCTTCATGATTCCCCGTTGTTTGTCAAACACCTCCCACAAGCCGGGCAATTCGGAGGTCAAGTCAACACATGACGTATCAGAGAACATGACTCATCAGACGAGGCCGCTTCGTTTCATTGCTATGATGCTGCCCATGGTAAAACTCGGATTCTTAACGATCTGCAGCCACGCAGTTTCAAAATGAAGGAATTTCTGGTGAGTAAACCTGCGTGCATCGTCTCAATAGTTGTGATTGTTGGACAAATCTTACAATCCTTTGTTTGTGTGTTGCATGTCCAGATGGGAACGACCCTTCCTGTTCACCTGCCCTGGAAACTGGAAGCACAGTCTTATTAATGAGACCATGATGGATCAGCTTCCTGTCTATCGACGGTCATTCACCGATCAAATACTCACAGGGTTCATTCTCTTGGCTCGGAGTTTTCTTTCGTGTTTTTTTCTTTCTCCCTCTCGTCCAACCGAAACTTCAGTTTGCTCCTTCTTGTTCCAAATAATCATAATCTTTAAATGTTTTTGACAGCTAATCGTTGATGTATCAACTAATAATGGCTTTAATAATTCTGTGTTTGTTTTTGAATATGATTCAAGCCTGTCCTTTAACTATAAACGTTATATATATTGTTTAATCCTTATGCTTTGCAGTTTTCTTATTTTGATATTTTTTAAGACATTACCTCAAAATCTTGTCTGTTTTAAATTGTACCTGCTGTCAAATGACCCCATAACAAGATTCTCTTCACATATCACAAATTTACCAGGGATCACACATGGTTTTTAATTGAAGTATGCGACAGAGAGGTGGATTTTAAACTGTATATATAGAGCTTTTACAATACCAGTAGTTATTATACTGTTGTGCTGACTACATCCACTATGAAAGAGAGGATTAGTTGAGTTGAAATAACTAAAGGTATTTTTTAACAGCGCACCTGAACTTGTAGATTTCCCTCTTGTTGTTGACAAAGCCATCAGCCAGGTCCTTCGGCACCACGAACTCCAGAGCGGCGCCTGTCTCTTCCTCGTTGTTTACAGAGTAGACCTGCGTGGGCCGGAGAGAACAGGAGGGTTGGACTAATGTGAATCGTCACAAGACAAGACGCACATGCACCTCCATTGCTTGTTTTGAAAGGCATCCTTCACAATTACAGCTTGTCAGGTGGTAGCCTCTCATGATGCAAGCTACCGTGTCGGGTAGAACCGAAGAGGAAGATCAGCTGATCAGAATCAATGAACACCACGGTGCGAAAGAGCTGCGAAATCACTGGTGCACATCAAGATCCAACGTTAAACCAACACAGACGGCGCTCTCGGAGCGGAGAACCTTTCAAAGTGAGGTCGGCCGGGTCAGCCTAAACATCCCCCCCCCCACCCCTCTGTTGTTCAGCTCCAGCATATGTTCTGGCATATGTTTCCAATGGAAACTGATGCAATTACAAGTCCTCCGGGGTTTTGGGAATAAAAGATAAGGCCTAAATGATTGGATTGTTTTTCACTGTCACTCTGCCTGCAGCATCGCCTCCTAATCACTGCTGCTTTCTAACGTGGGTCGACCCTCACCTTGGGGGAAAAAAAAGAAGCCCATAGGGACGTGGCAGCGCTCATTTCATTTTCAGCTAAAGTGATCAACAAATCCCTCAAATAATGCAATTAGTTTAATGTCAGCTGCCGTGGTCAAACAATTAACTGAGAGAATGAAACAGAAGCACCGAGCATTTTATGGAAGAATTGAAATAAACTGATTGAAATGACTGTTTGTTATCAATCTTTCTACTAAAGTTCCTCGTGACAGATCAAGGTGTAATGAACAGGCATCTGAAGTTAGTATCTGTAATCCATTAATTTGTCTTCTATAGTGTTTTATCCTGTGCAGTGCTGAAGGAATCCCAGGTTGAAGGTTGAATGCAGCGTAGACAGGTCTCCAGTGCATCACAGGCCCAACACAGAGAGAGACATGCAACCACAGACACTGCAGAAACACCTATTCCAACTCACACACAGGGATAACATGCAAACTCCACACAGAAAGGCTCCAGTTAGTGTTTGAACCCATGACCTTCCCACTGCTTCACTGTGTGGCCTGTCATCTGTGATAATAAATCTAAAATCCTCACTGTCTAAACTGGGAAGAATGGGGGCATTTCAGTGAGATGGCCCACATATAAAAGGGTACACTCAATAAAAAGCTAAGTATTAATACAGTAGTTAGTGATGCATATGATTTAATTATATCTGTAATTTCAAATGGCTACAGGAAGTCATACCAGCCACACAAACCTTTTTTCACAGCTATATTAACAAGTCAAAGCAAGATGCAAGTGTAATAACATAAACATTGCACTGCTTGTTCCTATTCCAGGGAAATGTTACTCAATTGCACAGTCATGTCGACGGCAATTATGTATTATTGGTGATGGAAGGGAGCCATTCTCATTACCGCCACCGCTTTCCCTAAAAGCCGTCACAGTATAGGGCTTTGGGGGTGAAAATGACATTTCTATGCAGCCAGGAACTGGACAAGTTAGCTTTACCGTGTCCACGTGGCGATAAAACAAACAAACAAACAAACAAGTGCAGCTACTTCCTCCTGCTTTATTCTTCTGCTACGTGACTCTCACTTACCGCTCCAGTGCCCTTCGTGGGTCTAATCCGACCAAATATCTGTATCTTGTGCTTCACCATTTTCTCGTAGTGGTAAAAAAAAAAGAAAAAGTTTAGTTTGCCTTGGGGATGGGCGGTTAGCTTAAAGGCTACTGTTGTTGCTGGCAAGTGCGCGTGAGGTGCAGTTGCTAGGCGACGGCGGTCCCGCAAAGATCGTCTCGCGCTGTGAGGATGAATCACTCCTCCGAGTAACTTTTCAACCGGCGTGAGCAAATCAAACATAGAACACGGGTGACAAAAAAACAGGGATTAAAAGCTATTCCGTTTTTCGGATGTTTTGTGAAGGTGCTCCGTATGTTCAAGGAAGGTCAACTCAGGTTCAGTGAGTCATGCAGTGGGCTCATTGACAGAGGCGCATTCAGCTCTGTGCGGCACTCCTCACACACCTGAGGCTCCAGGCTCTTACTCATACTGCAAATAGGTTCAACTACAGCAGTCTTTGAACTACAAACTCAGAAAAAGAAACAAAAAACAAAAATGGAAAAAGTCATTTGTTCCCATACTGGAGTCTGGGACCTCCTTTGGGGTAAAACCAGGGATCACAGGGGACGGCCAAGGATTAAGATTTGCACAAACAAACAAAGCAACAACACAGTTTTCCAAAAAATTAGAGCAGATACGGGAAATATCATACAGCTTTTATATTAAAGCCGGACTGGATACGCGGGATATGAAGATGGATGGATGAATGTATGCGTTTGAACATTCTGTTTTTACATTTAAGTGTATTTTCAAACAGAAAGTAATTATAAAAAATGGACTCATGTTGCGATTGTTGACATTTTCATCAGTAATTGTTTGGGTTTGCAAAAAAAACATAGACATTTTCATCACATGTACTTGCACTCCATCGAAAGAAAAAGTTTAAAATGTGAATTCGAAGGTTATTATGGCACTATATTGCCCATATTGTGCATATATCAGCTGATTTCACAAAGCACCATATGTCTTGTGTTTTCAAGGGTAATGGGGAGGGGGCTGGATGGGATGGGTGACTTTGACCCCATCTCCAATTTCATTCTGAGTGTGTCACTCTGTTTTTGGTATTTCACCTTAAGCTTTAACCCCCCCCCCTCCCTTTAAATATAACCTTACCAGGAAGCCCACCACTGAGCTGCATGCCAGACGTGACTGCCTGGTTTCACGGTGGCAGCCTGGAGAATGTGACACGTTTGTTCCGGTGCATTCTTCTATGCCACAGAAACATGCTTCCGGTGCGGTTTCTTGTTTGGAGTCCTGTGCGAGTAAGAGTGTGATTATACATGTGGACGCGCAAAAGGCGTTAAGAAGCCATTTGGGTTTCAATGTGTGGTTGATCACACGCCATGTTTGCTATTTCAGTCAAGGGCCATTATACGGGAGCATAGCTGTCTATATGATAGCATTTTTGAGCTTGTGAAAGAGCAGCTATAGAATTAATGTATAAATGCACAGATGAATTCATGACTTTAAAGGGCTAGTCCATGTGAAGTCAGCAGGGGCTGCGCAAAATGTGCAAAAATATTGAGTCATTAAAGAAACGTTGCGCTACATTACGTTGTGCTACGTTACGTTGCGCTACGTCGCGTTACACTATGTCGCGTTACACTATGTCGTGTTACGCTGTTGCGTGGTTTTTCGCTACGCTACGTTGTGTTTCGCCACGTTGTGTTTCGCCACGTTGTGTTTCGCCACGTTGTGTTTCGCTACGTTTGTGTCATGTTTTATTTTTTTCTCACATAGCTTCTGAAACTATGTAACTGTCATCTTGGATTTATAGTTATGACACATCAACACAAACAGTGGCTCTTTGTAGAAATCCTGTTAGCCTACTTCCTTTTCGCTGGTGGAGATGAAGAAGGCTTTTTGTTTCCCATGAAGTCAGTGACACCCATATCAACAGATATCTGTCACAAATATTTAGATTATATCACATGATGCCAGGATGCCAGCCTCTGCATACAAAACACAACCCCTTCAATCTCACCCACATCCCTTTCTTTTTTCAACATAACAATTATACAGTGCAGTGAGATCTGTTTCCTTGACAAAAAAAAAAAAAAAGTGCTCACAATAAACACCAACTAAAGGCTGGACTGAGCTTGTTGAGGGAGCTGTGAACTCTGCTTTCTTTTAATGTCCTGTTTTGGTACCATGTGTTGCCTTTAGCTTGAGCTGACATAGCTGCGGTTTCACCCCAAAGGAGCAGTGACTTTAAGAGTCTGATGCACATACAGTCTTTAAAACCACAAATGTGGATGCCAGACTTTTCAGGTGATCACTTCTGACAGTGTTTTTCTACTTTTATTTTTTTTTTCACTTTCTGTATCCAGTTCACAGGGAGATCAGGTGACCGTAAAAAGTATGTACCAAGTGTCACAATGGTGTCATTGCCCCGGATGACGATTATACAGGTTGACGCGTGTAAGCGTGTGTTCACATGAATACCCTCAAACGCACGCTTCATCAACTCTGAAAAGAGTGAGGTACAGTAAAGACTTGTTGTTTTGTTACAGATAAAGGTTGAGGCCGAGCACATTTCTAAACTTGTAGAGCCTACAAGGCGAAAGGCAAGCAAATGAGAAAACCAGTTTTTTCAGTCGTTCCTGCCAGCACACAACACGTTTGTCTCTGAGCGCTGTCCTGGCAGTCAATCAAAAAGGCGTGCCCGGCGTCGGAGGATACCAGCTGGGCTGGGAGTGCAACACTGAGCCGATCTCTCCACGCAGTTTCTCATCGTCGTGCCATTCAGATTTTGGGCATAGCAAACTGGGACAAAGGCAGTGTCGGAAATAGTCCAAAAAAATCATTCGGGGATCGGTTTGTGATGTTGTTTCCTGCAAAAAAAATACATCCAGGACGGGTTGGCAGTCAATCACAGATCAGAAACACACAGACAAACAGTCGCGTCTTCCCAAAAAGCATATCTTTGGATGTTTGGAGGCACACAGGGACAGGTGAAGTAATGGAGATCGTGTCTAAAAAAAACAAAAAAACAAGTCTAAAAAGCTTTTTGAAAATGTGCACATTTTACATTCAGTGCATGCTAATCCACCTCATGCACAAATGAATGCTGGCATTTATGGAGGCTGTGCTGCCGATGTTTTTGTTTTAAATTAATACAAAAGTCTTTGGTCTTCGATAAATAACGGGATCAACGCATGCTTTGCCTTAGCAAGGTAAAGTTTATCATGCTTTTTGAATACGGAATCTTCACGCCATCCATCCATCCATCTATCCATCCATCCATTGTGTGAGGAACATGGGATACACATGGAGAACATGCAAACTCCACACAATATGACCCCAAGCCCAAAGTCAAACCAAACTAAACTTTGTTGGCGGGTCATTCTTTGGTCCGTAACTACAACTCACACTCATTATTTGGGCAGAATTACACAGCAACATGAGGCATACTTACATTAATAACTGAAAAATCTGTCAATGTTACATTGGCCTTGATTAAAATGTTGTTTCTTCATTTTCTTTACATGTAGTTTTTATATTATGAAATATGGATCATACATTGACAGCGGCTGCTGCTGGCTTATAGCGTCAAAACTAATGCGGCAACCAAACACCACAACAACAATGTTTTTTGAGGATTTTTTTGCCTCTGATTTCTGCGACTGTATCATGCTAATGTCCATTTATATAAGTAGCTGCTGCCTATATGAGCAATATTTGTGATGTGGCAAATGCTGCAGCCTCCACATGTGGCTCCCGGCTAATCAATCCCTGATGAACGCATGGTGGCATCCTCTTGACGGAGCGGTTTGGATTTGTTCTGGCCATTATTACAGAGTGTAGGAGAGGTTGATGCTTCAGTTAAGTAGCTGCCTCTCAGTGGCTTTTGTGGTTGAGGTTAGATAGATTCCATAGAATGATGGTGTGTGTGTGTGTGTGTGTGTGTGTGTGTGTGTGTGTGTGTGTGTGTGTGTGTGTGTGTGTGTGTGTGTGTGTGTGTGTGTGTGTGTGTGTGTGTGTGTGTGATGCCCTCGTTCTCTCTGACAGTGTCCACAGAGGCTTTGTGGTATAAGCCACAATGCTGCTTTTTAACTGATGGACCAATTAGAGACCAGCATTGCCACCGTGGTACCTTGTTTATACCATAAGCCGTCGAGCATCATGAATCACACGGAGTATACATACGCACGCGTATATAAGCATTATATAAGTGGAAAAGTCATCTTTTCGAACCCTTTGAAGGTTCGTGTTTCTTCTGAAACCCACCAAACACCACGAAAATGACGAAATAGCTGAGTCCTTACTAAATCCAATACACTTGATGTGGATTCAGTAACATCTGTCCGCGCCACATTTGCACAGCTATATTGAGCGCGGCTGCATGGGAAAAGGTTGACTTTTTATGTACAGTGTATTTGCAGGCAGATGAGGAATTGCTGTGGTGGTGCAGGTCAGCTTCTGCAATGTCCTACACATGTAACACTGCCCTGCTGTGTGTTTGTGTGTGTGATTGTCCTACTTCTCGTACATCACCATTCTTAAACGTTTCAATATGCTTCTATATGCCCACAGCAACCAGGGAAACACCACTGCTTGACGAGTCGACTCTCATTGGTTTCTCAAAAGCAGAAATGAGTGGTAAAAAGAGAACAAAATTATGTTTGGTTTTTTTCTAGCTCTGTTTTCTTTTTCTTCAGCACCTTCCCCACACAAATATCCCAATAAGATGCATGTTAAAGGTTGTGAAATGCATGGAACGACATCATAATGAGTGCAGAGAGCGCAGCACTTAATGTAGCAGCCTTTTGAACGATGACAGAAAGGGTTGTACACTCAGGGCGGAAATACTTTACCAGTTACTGCAAATAAAAAATAACCATTTACTTTGAAAAGTAACACTTGCATCAGTTATTTGAAGAACCAACAACAGCTGAAATAAACCCGTGACATGCTCACAGTAGCTGGGTTTAATTAAGGCTGCTATTAGATCACATATAATGTGGATGTTGGTTTATGATGCAGTGGAATCTACCCACTTCCTCAGCATTGTATTTTCTTTTTCAACATTTCACCTCATTTATAATTATTGCTGCTACTATGAATCCAAACACGAGAAAAGTTTTTAAATAAATAAATAAATAATTCAGGATTTCTTGCTGTAAACAACGCTTGTGTGAGAAACAAAGAATTAAAGATTTGGCTTGTTTGTGGAAATAAAATCTGTCTGGGCTGCAATGACAGCAGTGAATGTTTTAACATGCAGAGCAGGCATAAGGAAAACTTGAAGACTCAAGGGATCCAGCTCTCAAAGTTCAATCATCCTCAAACAGTCATTGGATTCATGGATGTTATTTGAAGATGTCTGCGACTGCAATTCTACGCTTCACATATTCTACAATCTTTGTATGCATGTTTCTGTATATTTAGAAAAAAAAGCACTTGGCAATGAAAGGAATAGAATGAAAAATAATTCAGGGTGCACACTTTACTTACACTTTTGGGATATAAATATAAAATTGTATTTTGATTTAAGTTACTTCCAAAAACAGCAAAAAAAAAAACCTCAAACTGCTAAGTGTCTACCTCAAGCAGTCACCAGCAGCGGAGTCGATGCTATTCTGGGGAAACTCTGAGCGCCTCTTTTGCCTTCCTTCTTCCAGCGCACCCGTTTCTGGTCAGACGCTCCGTCCAAGGGAATTCTTTAGGGCTTTAGTTGTGTGTTATTCTCTGAGGCTTCTGCCCTCTGTTGTGCTTGCTCGACCCCAGGCATATCATACTTCAGTCTGCATTCCTCAGATACTGTATATGGACCTCCAGGACAAAATGGGTGGATGTGCAGGATGAAGGAAAAGTCACAGCGAGGGTCACATTGAGTGCTTTGTTAGGGAATTTCAGCAAGACTGTTTGTTGTTTTTTTTATGTCAGTATGAGGAAGAATTTGTGGGTAATAAGAAGTAAATACTCGTGAATGATTTGTTTGGGAAAGTTTGAGTCTGAATGTCAAAAATATTGGGGAAAAAATTCCTTTGCAAGAAGCTGAAACAGGAATTACGATTTACTCTGGCCACCTGCCTGATTATGATCTCATTCACTTTGGGACATGAGTTTTAGTCTTTGCTTTGCAGATTCTACCAAAGCCTATAAGGATTATCTGGGAACAGACTTCTTTGATGGCCTCCAGATAGCAGCTACATAAAGATTTATCAAAGTACTTAAACGATTACCCGGCATGTACAGCTGATCCATTTGCCTGGAAAATGTGGCGCATACCTTTTCCTTTTATAGCAGCTTTCATACTTGGCTTTTCTTTTTCTTTTTTTTTTAAACAGGCGGGTGGAATTTTGAGGCCATTGTTGCATAATGGACCAAATGTCAAGAATTTTCATTGACTGCAGACCAGCAATTGGGAAAGAGGTTTCTCAGTTTATGCTCATGTAAACTGCTGATTTTCATCCAAACATGCAAATGAGTAAACGCAGACATGAGTTTGGTTGTTTGCTCACTGTGGATATACACACACTACCTGCTTTTTCAGCAAGTACCCTCAAGCATTAACGTTAACTTGTTGGCAATGTATGCACAAGAAATGATGAAGGACTGTTTGGATCCAATTATAGTCAATTCAATGAGGATATCATACAAGCAATTATTTCTTTTATTGACAGAATTCTGATCTACTGAATGTATGTAAACTCTTGCAGTTCTTTGTCCAAGTTCAAGGTCACCACGGCTGATTCAACTCTCAATATCCTGGACGACCGTCTTGTATTTGTTGCATTCATCAACACCATGCTCCACCGACAACAACCCCTTCTGGTGCATCCGCCTTCTTTGAATTGACCCTGGTTTCTTATATCACATTAACTTACTTGAAGGCATTGATCTTTGCCTCCGCACTGGATTTAGGCATCATTTCCCTGGAAGATCCAGCAGCAGTCCCTTTATGCTGGTGTGATGTAACAGGCATAAAAGTACACTTTGACTTTTTGCTAATGGAAAAGCCGCGATTGGCCGATTTGTGCCACAGTTTTTCCCGCCAAACACCTCTTGCAGTACACGCTTGTAAATCAACTCTCCGGGTTTTACCGTCCATTCCTTCCATCTCTCCACCCGAGCGGCGTGCAGTCAGGAGCCTGGACGGAGGGCGGGCACCAGGGCTATGGCGGGGGGAGGTGGGTGGATTTAATCCCTCCCTCCGAGGCCCAGGAGCTCCAAACGCAGAGCTAACCGCTCCAACTTCCAAGGTATAAATAGAACAAACTTGGGTTTGAGAGAGACCACATCTTGATTTCTCGACTGTCGAGCACACAGGAGAAGCAAACGTGTGAAGGACAAGGTGCAAAAGCACGTCATAAAAACAACAGTAATATTCTCAAGAAGTGGGTATTTTCCACTTCGAGAGGAGAAGCATAGGAAATACAGGACTGGAGGGAAAGTAAACGGTTAAAAGTTGAGGGGTTGGGTTCAAAGAACATTAGAGGAATAGGTTGAGTTGAAGTGAGAAATGTTGGCGCTAAATGTATTGAGAGGTTCTGGAAAGACTGTCAGAATTTATTCACATTCATATTCACACTTTTATTTTCTATTTTTTGCAAATGAGAAATGGTGCGTGCCAGTAGTTCTCAGCCCAATTTCACTTCCCAGGAACAAACCCAGAGCAGGTGACGCTTGCACGCACACATACACATACACACACATATTGTTATGTAAGAATAGTAGGAATGCTTGCTAACGAGCTGAGTGGGAATTTAACACGATAGCCCCCGTGGATCTGTGGAATTCCAATGCTGCTGTGGAAGATTCGAGGATCCAAATTCCTCTTGCCCGCTGCGTAGTGCGCTTTACAATGAAATGCCTGTCGGTGCTGAATCCAACTTGCCTTTGAAGTCCCATTCAGGACCGCACACCGGGCTACTGTTGTTGCATGCCATTCCTCACACAATAAGCCGCGTTATGTCACTGTTACCCCTGGACGACCCCGCGATGTGCGACACCAGAAGAGGAGCCGATCGGGGCTCGTGCCACGGCAGCCAAAAGATTTCTGCTTTCCAAAAAAAAAGCTCATGTTGCAAGATAGAGCCCACAAAGTGCTCTTAAATGTTTTTACCATGAACCTAGTGTGCTTTATTATATACACCACTCCTTTGTACTATGGAACCTTTATTTACATAATGGCATAAAATCTCCCAGACATCACGGTTCACTGCAACTCTTAATGTCTGCTGGAGTAGTCGGGATGGGAATAATTAGTTCGAGATATTTCCACTGCAGAAAGGATTTTGAGCATAGATTCACGGTGATGTGTCACCATCAGTTAGACCACAGTGCAGAGATGAGATCCTGTGGGTGAGGACGCCGCTTTACTCTCTTTTGTTTTCCGATCAGCCACATGGTAATGTCCTTTCTGTAGCAGGGAATCGATTTTGTGCCAACACTGCTGCTCTTGCAATGCCTTTGCGGCTGTATCGCTTTTAAAGTCACATACACACACACGCACACACACACACACACACGCACATGCACACAGTCTCATTACAGCCACGAGGAGATAATAGCTCCACAGCACACAAAGGCAAAGACAAATGTGAGGAGAGTTTGATGACAGCTGGGAGATGAAGGGCAACAGATCACACAAGGCCGAAATGGAACCGAGACGTATCTTATTGATTGTCAGATTTTGTACAGTACAAAAAAAGAGAATGCAACCAAAGGATGAAAAGTTGAAAGACAAAGGAAAGAGGAGCCCACAGGTTTAAAAAAAAAAAAAAAAAACCTCAGAGTCTGGGCTCATTCCCAGACATTGTATGTTCTTGTGTTGTCATGAAAGTGAGAATCTCCGAGATGCACACAAGGTGCCCTTTGGTATTGGTAACAAGAAAGAATAGGAGGAAGTCTGGTGGGGTGCAGGAGGTGCAGGAGGTGCTTTGATGCGGTGATAGCTGACAGCTGGCTTGGACAAGAAGTGTAGGGAAGTTTGCATGTTTTCCTCAAGTACTCTGACTCTCTCCTGAAATCGAGGATTGTTCTTTGATCAGATTGACTCTAAAGCATTGGCAAACTCTTCATATAAGGTTTGTGAAATACTTCAAAGCCCTTCTGTGGATTCTGTTTTCTGTTGAAGATTGATGCATTTGCTGTGAGTACCTGCAAGGGCTTGGATAATCAGTTGCAGTAAATGCGTAAAACGCCATAAGTAATGAACTCTTGTGAACTCGGACTGCTTGTGTGTGTGACTTTGGTCTGTTTGACGTCACTTTTCGGTGTTTGAGAGAACAGCTTGAAAAGGCTTAGCAGTGACCTTGTATGCAGCCTGAAAGTTAATTTCAAAATCTGGTAGGGAAGCTTTAAGAGAGTGTGTCTGCCTTATCGTTCACGTCTGCTCAAGGAGAGCTAAAATGTCGTATTAAAGATAGTTGGATGAATGGATAATGTAAAGTTAGACTATGGGTGCAATTGAGGTAAGAATTGAGCGATTAGCACAAATGGTTTAGGTGAATGTAAGTCAAGGATTCCCTGTGTGTGTGTGTGTGTGTGTGTGTGTGTGTGTGTGTGTGTGTGTGTGTGTGTGTGTGTGGGTGTGTGTGTGTGTGTGTGTGTGTGTGTGTGTGTGTGTGTGTGTGTGTGTGTGTGTGTGTGTGTGTGTGTGTGTGATGTCAGCAGAGCATGAAGCTGAATGGAGAAGAGGGCCCCTGTGTTTTGTTAAATAGCACAACGGAGTCATGTCAGGTGAGGAGAAACAGAAACAGAAAGGCCCCACAGTCCTCAGCTATTCGTGGCTCCGTGTTCTCAGTGTTTAACTATATATCGGCGTGTTTTAGACGGAATTTCACTTTCAAGGGAAACCATGGTCGTCATCGAGTTTGTTTGGCCAGAGAAGTCCGACGCTAATGTGCTCGGGATAAATTTCACAAACTCTGACCGACGTTTGGGTTTACGCCTTGTAAACAAAATAGTTTATGTCTGGTGGTTCTTCTTTATTGTTTTTCCTTAAAAAAAATGAAGAATCAAGAAATAATTCACATAAACAAAACCTATTTCTGCAACATAAGGCTGTATAATGCTTTTATATGTCTTGACTTCTACGTGGTACACCAAACAATACAACCAGTTTCATTTTGTGGTTGTCGTCTCCAAAATGTCATTTTTCTTCCAGCCCAATCCAAAAAAGCAAAAACCTTCTTGGAAAACGGACACAAACTCCAACTTTACTGTGGACACATAAACCAAGAAATGCTCAGATTTAGAAAGCAATTTGTCACTGGGATTGAATCAAGTCATTATCCTCGTACCAGCTCCCTTTCATTTTCCGTCGTCACTCACTCAACTGAGCAGACTGACGCACTGAAGTAATTTGCAGCACTTGCTCAAAACGTTTCGGTCATTTATTCAGCTGGCTTCATTGCTCAGGCAATTTGAGGCGAGTGGTCGAGTTGAAGGGCACCGTGGCATTTTATGCCTGGAGGTAAATGTGACAAGCGTTCCTGAGTCATGAGAGCCTCTATGTAATGCAGCCGAAAGCAAAGTACATTCACCCCTCGCACTTATGGAAGAATATTCCAAGTAAGATTATCGGTTGATTTACACTGAGTTTTTTTTCATATAAAACATTGCATGTCATAGAACAGGTGAGTATGGATGCAAGAATAAATGTACTAAATGAGGGTTAAAAAGCTTCAATACATGATTTGAAAGATTTCATCATGGATTTGACATTTTTTAAAGGGTGTTGAGACTGCTGAAGAAATGTACCATTTAGGCCGTAATGGCAAGGAGAAAAACAACTTTTGAATAAAGCTCTGCATGGTTTTTTTTAGAAGCTTGTTTTGTCTGGTGAGACCAAATAAAGGCCAGGAGATTTGAAGTCATTATAGGATGAAATCAAATGGAAAACTTTGCATTGCATGACACAAAGTTCTCATTTAGGAAATTTGAGACAAAAACAGATATTAGCTACAATTATTGGCTGAAACAATCTTTATTGCAAATTACATTTGCAAAAAGACAATAGTACTGAATACGATTTTATAAAGTCCTACAGAAATCCAGTGAGAAATATTTCTTAATTCGGCTAATTTCAAGCAAAACAAATTATGAAATATGTGTTTAAGTTTCACACTATTCCCACCAACGTCATTATAAATAAATGGCACATTTTATTTATATATATTATAAAAACATTTAAAAAAATGATCTGAAGTCTTGTTCCGGTTCTGGTTCCAATAGTTCAGAGGAGTTCTTTAATTAAACTGACAGAGCAACACAAGATGTTTAGCTTGAAAAGAAAACACATGACAACGATTTAACCCACAGAAGTTGAGATTTGGTGATAATATTGGTGAAGAACATAATAGAAGCAGTTGACTGTTTTCGCAGGCAGAGCAGCAGTCGCCTAATGATCAGTTTTCCAGGGAGGGCACCTGAGAGGTTTAAAATGCATCAATAGTTCTTCCTGTGCACAATCAGACAGCTCATGGAGGGATTCATTTGCACATGTGCAGCACACTCATCTGCACAGGTCATGTGTGCACCTCTTGAGGTTTCGCTTTGCATAACTGCCTTGTGTGTGTAAGTCGGTGGGTAAACCTGAAAAATGAGCATGTGAGAATTTAGTGAACGCCACTCCTGTTCTTCCAGACACCCCAGAGATCTCAAAGTGTCGACTGGGCATCCCTCCCCCCCCCAAATCAAGATTGTCTACATACAACCTGGCTCTTGTTTGACAGACATATGGAGAATCCTCCTGTAACTGAATCTGTCAGTTTGGGAATTTTTTTTTTTTTTGCATCAGGCCTTGAAAAGTGGTTTTGTATTATTTGAATGACCTGACTTGGGCTTGATTTGTCTGCCCGAACGCTCAAGCTGCCACAGAAAAGAGGCCCCTTTCACTTGTGCGTCCAGCGGTCCCAACATCTTCCAGACTTATGAGCTCGTCAAAATTCACCTCAGCAATGATTGCATGGATCTGTTCACCGCTGGCGTTTAAAACCTGAAGCCACTGAACTTGGAGCTGCGGGCAGATGCACTCAGCCACTGGGTTTACAGGAAAATTACTGCGTTTTTGGTGGCGTCATGAAAGACGCTGGTCACCATACCACGCTGGGTCAGTTACGTCATGGATTTGTGACTTAAACATCAGCAGAGCGAGGATAAATCAGATTTAGTTTAATATGAATTTAAACTTGTTGTCTATTATGTGTGTGTTTCTCTATGTTACTGAATCTACTCCCGTTGGGGATTTAGCTGTAAGGATGAAATGTTTCACAAGGTGTCATTATGTGAGACAACTCTAAGTCCTCCACTAAGACCAATGCTGCCACTTGCTTTTTCACCCGGGAGCTGAACTGCTCACTTCCACTGGATAATGTCAAACTGACTTTGACAGGTTGAGCCACTGAACTCTTAGACAGTTTCACTCCACTTCTTCTAAGACATAAACTCACCCTCTGAACAAATATCACACCCGGAGTAGCTCAATCTTTGTTTTGGGGGGGGAGCACATTATCCATAGAGAAGAATCTATTGACCCTCATATTTTCACAGTAATTTGTACGACAATGGTGAATATATAAGTCTTTTTGAAGCTGTTTTGGCTAATGGCATAAAGGTATTAAATGAACAACAGAGTAGGAAGGAGCCTTGTTCTATTATTGTGATGCCATGATTCCAAAGTGCAGATGCTCCCTGACACAAGATGAGTTACTGTCAGCCGTTTGACACTTACAGCTCAACAGTATGAGAAATATTTGTCCTCCCTACACAAACTCAAGTCATTGGACTAACATAACAAGAAGGATTCCAGCCTGCTGATGGGCTGTGGAGTGGACCTTTCTCTTTCCTAAACTGTCTGCTTCTTCCCTTTCAAATATGTTCTTACTGCTATATTATATTCCACATATCTGTGTCTGTCCTTGTGGGCTATTACCTCAATTCAGAGGGCTACTTTGAACATAACATGAATCCAATGAGGGAATTTGGGCCCCGTTTACACGACAACGTCTCAAGTGAAGACGCATTTTGGTTTAGGTTTTGTATTTACACTGCAATATTTTGAAAACCATGTCTGGTGACACGGAATGGCAGAAACGCTGAAAACAGTGTCGTTAGCATGCCAGGCCACAAGTTGGGGCTGTTGGTAGTTTTTGTAATGAAACAACAGACGCATGCGGCGAAGAACCGCTATCTTTATTATTGTCCATCTACTCACGCATGTGCGGAAGAACTCACTACTCCGACTGTGGCGTACGTGTGCAGTAGTATCGTTTTAAAAACGTTTACAAGGAGCGTTTTCAAAAAGTTCCACCATGTGAGCCGTTTTCAAAAACTTGTGTTTTCAGTGGCTTTGAAGTTATTGGGCCCCATATTTCCATGATACAACTTTCATACATCACAGCTCGGATTATAGCCTCCTTCAGAAAAGATGTTTCTGCAGATTCTGCTGTACTACTCATGGCAGGACACTGAACACCTCGAGAACTAATGAAAACAACCAGGTTTAGTTCCTGCCACCAGCTGAAAAGTCTTCATAGGTTGAAGGTGGGGCTGGTGAACTGAACAAATCTTCCAGACAGACGTCAGTCACTAAAGCTCTTTCCTACACTGAACCAAACACTCGTCACATCATGAATGATCCCTCGAATCACAGGGACAGAAAGCTACAGAATTCATAAAGTTCAAGTCAGGGCATCCAATTCACTGAGCCTTGTGTTGCTCTTTTTTTTTTTTTTTTGCAGCCGCAGAATTGTCTCACAGTCTCTTTTCCAAAAATGTCACAGCAGGGTGTGTTTTCACTCTCAAACACACGAAATCAGTATTGATGTCCACGTTTGAGCGCAGGTCAAAGTGGCTGCCCAGAATTTGCAATTAATGAGGGATTACAGGCTGCATGGAGATCAAAACACTGCCGGTCATACAGTTTCTTCATATTTCAGAGGATTAAATGCTTAGCAGCTGGGGAAAGGCTCTTACTTTAAGTTTGGGAAACTTTAATGGAGCCCATTTTACTGACAAACATGGAATCTGTAATATGAGATGTTTTTTGTGTGTGCTTTTTTATTTTTTATTTGATGATTTCAGAACAAAACACCATATCATCTTATGTTCTCGTGTATTCTTAACATTTAGTTTAAATACCCTACAATATGAATGGATGGATGGACCTTTAGTGGCTGCCAGGTGGTCAACAGGTCAGACCAAGGCGTGAGTTCTCCTTGATCATGTTTTGTGCCACTGGAGGCAGCAAGGTGTAAATGTGTTTTGGGGGGGAGAGAGAACAGCCAACAGCGGTATGTGCTGCTAGAATAGAATAGAATAGAAATTATTAAAATTTCCCTCTGGAGGTTACCATACTGCTGCAATGCAATAAGTTAATGGAGCGATGATTTACGCACAGGCGCGTAAAAATGGCCTGTGCGTAAATCCTTCCAATTAAGACTAATTATGAGAAGTGAAACACTGAAATTAACATTTGCACTGCAGTGAATTGGACTCTTGCGACATGTAAGTTGAGTCAGTGACAGTGACACCTCCTCTTGCAGGCCTTGATCGCCGGGGAACGGCAGACGAAGTGCGGCGGCTTTAAGAAGGGAGGCGTGGTGGCGCTGCTGTTTTGACCGACTTGTCAGCCGCTCGCTCCTCTCTCTCTCTCCACCACTGAGCCGCTCAGCTGAATGAAGAGCCGCCGCGGTGCGCACTCACTCACCACCCGGGGCATCGGCTCTGTCTCTCTCTCTCTCTCTCCCTCACCCTGCTCGGTCCAGACCTGCGGCGGAACCGGCGATCCGGACGCGGTCCGCCTGGTTACAGACTCAAGGGATTATTATTATTATTAGAACCACCGAGCTGCGACTGTTTCCCCGGCGCGGATCAGGCAGGTAGGTTGTCAGAGCCTCTGCGGACCGCCGGGTCGTACCTTGTGATGGATCAGCCCTCGGACGGTGCCACGGGCCCGGTTTGACGGAGGAGACGGGCGCGATCGTTGAGTGCGTCGGATTACATTGCGTTTTGATATGATATGATATGATATGATATTCCTGAGGGTCAGTGCGGACGCGTGCCTTGCCTTGGCTGGAGTTGTTCTGCTCAACATGTCAATTGACATCCAGAATCTGATAGGAAGCATCATGGTGTATGAATTCTGACGCGTAAAATGACTCACCGATTCAATTGATTTATAGCCGCCATTAGACGCACATTCAGTTAATTTACATGCAGGTTTGCGCATGGCACCCTGCCTCCACCTTCCTTCACCTGCACATGGGACCATTTTATTCTAATATTGCTATTTTTGTGGGGTCAATTACTGTGTGTCTTATTGATGATGTGCACAGACGCGTCCAAATGATGCTATTTGACCTCGATATGACGAGGCTGGCGCGTTCACTGGGCTAAGCGGACAGGCGGTAATGAACGTGGCCACCCATAGAGGGCGTTGCGCCCCCTCAGCTGCTGTGTCATGCCTGTGCTGTACGCTGCAAAGAGATGGACAAAACATGAAGTGATCAGCAATGATTGGAAATCCTATTCAAGCATGCTTTTACAGTAATGCTCCATTTTTATTTTTATTTTTTAGGGGGGGTCTTTTAGGCTATTATTAGGATTTTGCACAATTAACCATGATATTGAAGACCTCCACTTGTATGCAGGAGACTGGTTCATGCATTGCATCTTATGATAGATACTTCTTGCTGTCTGCAGCCATTTCTTATTCTCCTGAGCCAAATGTGCCTCCCACAACTTGTTCACGTTCTATTTTCCACCAAGGCATCAGCATGTCAATCGTTATTCCCTCAGCTGTCTAAACATCAGAAATGAATGTGATTGAGAGATTTCAACCTCACATGATTAGGAATAAGCAGAACTCTGCTTTCAATAATGAGCGCTGATGTTAAATCTTGCACTCTTGAGGGCCTCCGTACCTCTTTTAAAGCCCACACTGCTCGTCGGTTTATAGGATGGGGAAGGCATCGGGAGCTGCTTAATCTATGTGAACATCTGGCAGTGATGCGACGGCGAGTCCTCTTGGCCAGTGGTTGAGGCTTTACAAGCTCAGCACCATGCTAAGCACAAAATGATCCCCTCCTCTTCACCCTCGCCGCTCTTGCCGAAGGAGTTCTTTGCATTATTGCCACATTCCTTCTGCCGGATCAGGACTGTGCTGCTCAGTGAGCATCAACTAAAGCCACAGTGATCCTCAGCTGGTTGGCCCGGGTTCAGAGAAATAAGAGGGAAGGGGTGGGGAAATCATGAAAAACGACTGTTATGAGTGAAAGGGATTGTATGGATTATAAGAAAGAAATAATGTTTTAATCAGGCTGAGTCATTGGGTAAGTAAGTGGCTTGCAGGATTTATCCATGTAAGGCTGCGGGAAGGAATTTTGAACGATGTGCAATGCAGGTACTCTACGGGCATCAATAGGCTGACCACCGGTCCCACAAACTGGTGTTTTGTCCATGATGGGTGGATTTATTGAAAAGCCGTGTTCTATGGGCAGCTGTATGCCTCTAAACAGAGCCGCAATCCACTGAGCTTTTAATACGCGCTAAGCTTTTCCACAGGCTGGGTCCGAAGCATGTAAAATTTCACATATCAAACAGGAATGTTTGTTTGCTCCCGAGTCAGCCGAGAGCAGCTGTTCTAGCGATTTGTCCAGGGTATTTTTAGGTCCACTGTTTTGACTGCAACGCATAATCCTTGTTCAGCTACCTGTGTGTTTTCACAAGAGGAGGGAGGGGAAGAAAAACAGCGCGACATCCAAAAGTAACACGGCCACTGGGCTGAGGTGTTCAGCTTCTGGATGTTCCCCTGCTGACTGAGCGGAGGTTAGAGAAATTTTGGTCGTACGTGTTTGTTGATGTGGGCGGAAGGATGAGTGGGAAGCTTTGAGTGCCTTGCATGTGTCCCCCCCCCCCCCCCCCCCTTCACCATGTTTTGGAGTGGTCACACAGCTTTTTTCTTCTTTTATAAGCTGAATCTTAACCCCAGGAGGTGGGGTGACCAGGACCGGGACAGACAGGACCATTGTTCATGACTGGCAGCTGAGGCCGAGGGTTTACTGACTTTCAACAGAGCCAGATGTTTTGGTTGGCAATTGCTTTGCCCGTTGGGGTTGTAAGGTGAGAGTCTGGTGTGGTAGGCAGGATAGGGCAGGACCTGAGCCATGCTGGAACCATGTATTCATTCCTGGGCAGGCTTGTTGCCTTTCTGCATTGTTTGTGATCGTCAACATTGATGCCTCTTCAATGACTTGCTTTTAAGGTACGGTCATCATACTTTCATGTATTTAAAAAAAATAATTCAACAAAAAAGTTGTGAAAACAATTTCATTGCCTGTGGATTGTCCTGCAGGTTTATCCAATAAACTAAACCCTGAACTTCCATCCAGTTTCCATCCATCATGTACATTACTTCAGCTTAATTATTGTTTCTTGAGCCAACCTGACTGAAAATAACACATGATAACCACACACACACACACACACAGGCAATTTCAAATCACCAAATAACCTCAAATGCACGTTTTTGCACAGTGGGAGTAAACTAGAATACATGGGAAATGCGTACACACAGGGAAAACATGCAGACTTTGCTTTTGATAAGGCCTCCAAGCTCAGCCCAGACTTAAACCAGGGACTTTAGGGGCTCCAAGAGTGCGAATAACTATACGCCATGTTGTCCCCATCCAGGCTGGTAATACCGAATAATGTTGTAAGATTGTGTTGTGGCTCATTCTTGTGTTGTACCTACTGATTGAAGTGGAAAGAAATATGAGCAGGACTGAGCATTAAAAACATAAATGGGAGATGTTGGCAACTAACTGACAAAATCTGAATTCTGGACTGAAAATAGGCTGTGTTCACTTATTGTCACCATCCGATGCACAAAAGCAGCATCAGTGACACGTTGTGAATTTAAAGAGGTTAGTATTGATGAGGAAGTTAACCAAGCTGTTGAAATGCCGTTGGAAAGACCAAGAGTTAGCCTGGTGGCTCGATGGTAAATGTCCAGTCATAATGGAACACGCACCAATTAGTGTGTGTCGTGTCAGCAACAGATTTACAATTTAGCGAAGTAGGAGCAACTGCAATTACTCCATCTGGTGTCTACACACCAGGCGACCGTGAAGAGCTGCTGCAAAACGGCTCTACCTTGAGTACAGCGTAGTTATTATTATTCTTTTTATTTTTAGCAAACAGCCACTCTTGTGTCATATATTCCACTAGTTTAATATACGACTGTGACAACCCTGCAGTTCATTTCAGTGATTTATTGAATTATTTGTCGGGAGCCTTCTGGGTAACACTGTATGTGGTCCAATTGTGACTTTTATTAAACCAGTGTGCAAAAAGCATTGATCACCAAATAATGTATGAACCCCCCCCCCCCCCCCCCCCCCCCCCATGTGCACTTGCACCCTCACAGCTCATGAACAAGCATTCCAAGTCGATGGCTTCGTCCCAGTCTCGCCCAATAAAACTTGTCTCCTCGAAGTTGCGAGCAGCTGGCAACTCTTCTTCCTCCTCACCGAGCGGCCGCAGTGTGCGGACGAGGCCTCACGCCAGCCTCCACTGTGGCCCACATTCTCTTTGTGTGGCGGCTGGGCAGGCAGCGTGCCGGCTTACTGTATCTGTGCAGGAGTTTCTGGCACAGTGCTGAGGAGTCTGGGAGTAATTAGCTGTAAGGGTATAATCCTATACCAGACACAGTGTAGCGTCTGTCCCCCCCCCCCCCCCCCCCCCCCTCCCCACCCCCTTCTTATTCTCCCTATCCTTCCTCTTCTCTCAATTATCAGTTGAGCCTCTTTTCTTTTCCCACCACTTTACCACTCCCGTCATTTATGAGTAGAACTTAAAATTTTAAACTGCTCTTATTCACGCGGTTTATAGTTTGTGGCAGTGGATATTGGAGACCATGAATACATTGTGATTCACATGTAGGTAGAGTACCATTGCTCTGAAAGGCAGGTTTTGGAATCGGTCTCATCCGGAGTTTACGTAACTGTGGACTGCGAGCAAAGTGCAGCCGGTGATTGATTTTTAACTGGCATGCACCAAATATGAAGCAGGATTTACCTCTATTATATTGATCATTGCTTTGATTCACAGGCGATAAAACCATATACTCCACATTTAGTGAGTAATCTCTGTTTGGTGTTCTGTGAGTTGCCCTCAGTGAAAATGATAAGACACCCCGGGTCTAATCTATATACCGACCTGATGCATAATGTCCTGTTATCAAACTAAACTACTCAATATGAAGCACTGAACTCTTTAACTCCCTATATATGCAGTCAGTTTGTTAAAATGTTGGCTTCATGTGGACACAATTATTGCATGCAAATCAATATATAATTATGCACTAGTATTTGGAGCAGCGTTAATGTTTACATCTATTGATAGCGATAGCATGCCAAACAGATTATTCATCTACGTACATACTGTCTATGAATGAATGACTGATTAAGTGATCATTTTAGCTCTGGTAAAACTTGGATCTTAACCCTGGTTCTGGCCACAGAGACTTGCTGTGCAGAAAACGCTGATGGGTAATTGCAACAAGGCCTCATCTGTTTCCCCTATACAGTAGCGAGCCTGTTCTCTGCTGTGGAGAAGTACCTGCATTGAGAGCAACTGCAGCAAAGCAGGAACACTACCGGTGAGCCGCAGACTCCCGGCAGTAGATCATTGCATTACCCAACAGTAAGAGTCCTCTGATGTGATTTTGATGCACATCCTGGTCACTTAGTCTTCCATTTTTGTCTTCTGCAGGGAAATCATGACTCAATTTACTCCATTTGCTTGGTAGAATTAAAAACTTGAGTCCATGTATCATACAGCTTCTATAAAGGTTGAAACCTCCTTCTGGTGTTGGATCTATTAAAAACTGGCAAAAAAACAAACGAACGAGTGACCATATTTTTTCAACTTCTGTCATTCTTGTGCGCTCTCGTCCTTCATCCTCCTCAATCTGTCTCTGCAGTCTGATTTTCTGTCAGCCTCAACACGTACACCCACGTGCTCCAAATGGATAAACTAGAAGCCTCACAGTCTTGCTGCTAATTAAAATCTCACTCATGGAATATAGAACAGGCACCTCAAGTTTTCCCTGTGAAGTTCTTCACACTGTGTCATCGTCGGTGTGCCGTTTGTGCGTCGTCACTGCCTTGGTGTTATTGGAAACACTGGTGTGCTGCCGTGACTACTCGATTCAAGTTGCGTGTTTCAACCACTGGTAGAAATTAAAGGTAATTTCAGTTGGTGAAAGCAACTGAAAAGAGTTTGTGGCCACAACAAAGGCAGCATTTTGCCTGCCCATACGATGATCCGTTCCTCAATCATTCCCGGGCTGAACGCAGAGGGAGCAGGTGCTCACAAAGGATTGCCTCTTTAATGTCTTGAAGGATTGTTTCCCCACGAGTGAGAATGATTTAGCACTGGGGGCAATGGGGGTTGAGAATATCCTAATATTTCTTCCCTTCCTGACAACTCCCTCCCCCCAAACGGCTCTCCCCTACTTGGTCCTACCTCCAGTCCCCTTTACCCTGCACCCTACGTCAACCCCTCAGACATCTAACTCAATGCAGTGGTTGTTTCGGTCCACTGTCTCCATGTAGTCACAGGCAATTAGCTCCCGTCAAAATAGGCCGCAGGAAGGCGGGTTGAGGCTCGGGCATCCGAACCCCTTTGCTCCTGCCCCTGATTCTTGGCTAATATTACCTTGAGCTACCGAAGAAGGGCCAGATAGGTTTTGTCAGTAGATGGAAGGAAAAAGAGGGGAGGGGAGTCCACTTGGGACTTGCGCGCGTGCTACCTCGCTGAGCACAAAGCAGTTCTTTCACTTGGGATCTGGAGCACATATGGAATCATTTATCAAACCTCCAGTGCGTCAGGCCCACCATACTCTCTTGGCTGCAGGTCTCCTCTCACCTCCGCATCTCAGATTTACATTGCCTCTACAATTCTATTGAAAAGTATCACCTGGATATGCCGCAACGTAGTTTGAATTCATATTTCTGGCCTCATCGAAGAATCATCTTCTTGGTGTGGCTCATTACCATTAGCGTGGGACTTTGGCATTTATTACTGTTCTTTCGTTGTGGAACAGTTTTAGTTGGGGATGTTTGAACCTAATAACTCTCTTTTTTTTCATGATTGAATTAATACAAGCACAAAGTCTCCAGACACTATTTTAACAGTAATGCAATGCCAGTGTGACATCATCTCTGATGACTGGTCTCTAAATTGCACAGCTGGGTGTAGATAAGAGAGCAGCATAGATGTTTATTTTTTCCCCTTCTGCATTCCAGCCTCTTATTTATAATGGCCACGATATCCAGCTACTTCTATAAAAGGAAGTCCGAAGACAGGATGGATGCATGGCACATTTTCTTAAGATGGAATAGTCAGATTTTGTGTAGGAAGACATCCATCACGCAGCCAAAAAAGTGGCAAACTTTGGCTTTGGTTAAAGTCTTTCAGCACCTTTTTATACAGTTTGCTTGAGGGGAAATTGGGGGGTGGAGTTGGGCACCGGAGATGGAAACAGAACCAAAAGCATGAGCTGGCATAGCAGTACGGTCTCTGGCTTTGTGTGGTGCAACACAACAGAATGCCAATGTTGGCTAATTGTATTTGTTTTTTCAGAAAGCTGGTTTGTTCAGAAAATAGCATAGAGGACAACACTGATCCACGGTTAGAGTTAAACATATAAAGCTGGAGTGACAAGGGGACCTCATGACAGTGGTTGCCCATGTCCATATGCACAGTTTTTTTTCAGTCTGAAGTTTTAACCTCTGCTTGCAAATTGACTATGAACCAATATCACTTTTACAATGATCTTGTAAAGATCTTGATCTGTTCTTGTGTGGTCTCATTGGATTGGCCAGTTTTTGCATTTCTGCCCTTCTGTATCCCCAGTTCTCCTGGAATTGTCATAAAAAATCTTCAACACAGCACTCCAGGTGTCCTCAGTGGGCCAGGCACCCCATTTAATGTGTAACAGATGGTATTTGTAGGAGTGGATTGTGCTGAAAACAGATTACCTTAATGAGGTCATTTACCAATGAACTGTGTGAGTTTGGTCCATACCAGCCCTCTAGGTTTCTAAAACTCGAGGTTACTTACAGGTTACATACTTTGAGGGCTCTGAATCCATCCTTTTGCCAAGCTGTTCTTGTCTGCAGAGTGCATCACTTTTAAGGGGCCACTTTCCAGAAGATATGGGTGTATAAGTATTTCTTGGAGTTGTGTTATTCTAACTGTTAAAGCTTCTCCCTCTTCCCCCACTGCATCCCTCCCCCAGTCACTTTAGTGGACGAGGGTGCGTTTCTCTGCCCCGTGCAGATCTGTTTGTGTTTGATTGTGGGAAAATTTCTCCAATGTCCGTGAGAGTTCTCCGCTCTCTGCACCGGATTTTCCCTTGGGGTCGTCCATGGCTGTAGAAGCAGAGCCCCACCACAGCTCCGGGGCTCTTCTTATCTCAGCAACCCCTGGTGGCAACACAATTCTTTTCACCCCGTCTTTAAGTCCCAAACTGCTCATCTTTGCTGTTTGTATGCTCTAGAGCGTGGACATTTAGTCACACAGTTTGTTTAGTTTGGGGAGATCCTTCAGCGATAAAGAAGTCCAGCGAAGAAAAAACAAAAATGACACATTCCACCAATAAATCTCTTCAGATTTGAAGCGGGGATCAAAACGTGAATCTTGATGTGACACAGAGTCTAAAAATGAGCCAGCCTGTGTCGGGTTTACTTTGGCGACCAATGCAGAATGTGTTCTGGCACCAGTGTTGGACATTTAACCTGATATATGTAAAGTTTATAACTTAGAGTTTGCAGTTTTGGTAATGAGTCTGGTCCACGTATCCTATAAGTCATTTGACTGAGGAAATAGCCTCATTAAACCAAGTTGGTGGTTTTGTATGTTTACATTTTGAATGACCTTTTCTCGCATTGCATTCGTCTGCCATCGACAGTGATTTCCTTTCACTTTCACCTTACGGATACTGGAGCCGTTTCTTGGGATTCCCCTGAAATTCATGATTTTGTTCTCGGCTTCCAGACATGACATTTCTCATTGGCTTGCATGTGACACTTTATACTTACTCACAAAAAATCACGCTGTAAACTGGCAATGCTTTCTGTCCCAATCCTCAATCCCGTTTAAACCAATATAACTACTTTATATATGTGATCAAATGTGCTCTATTGAAGTGCTCCACGGCTGGAGTATTCTAAGATTTAAGATGTGGATTCTTCCCTTGACCCTTGTTCTTCCCCTTCCAACCAGCATATTATCTTTTTCTTATCCTCACCTGCAAAGCTTGGACTCTAAACAACCATAAATATTTTGACCCAAGGATGGAAAATGTGGTTTATACACTGACAAAGCCATATACACATCTCACAAAAAAAAAAAGTCCATCACTGAACAATAAAACATATTATAGGATCACAACTCCACCATAATTCTTGAATACAGAACTTTGGATTCAGAAATATGGCCTCTATGTTTTTTTTCCCATGCATCTCTTCTGAATCGTGTAATGACTTTATAGTGCACTTCAAAGCCCTTAAGTACAACGGTAAATTGTGACAGGCACTTTTACTGGGCTCTGCAGACTTTCTCTCAGGCCTTAATGCGTCATCTGAACTAACTGCCGTCGCATTGTGTTGGAGCTTCGAGATGGATGAGCAGATGTGTTCAAGGATCCAGCAGACCATTCTATCCCTTTGCTATCGAGTGACCAAGAGGACAGGCCGAATGGTGGACCTGAGCCACGGATCCTTCATTCCCGGCAAGTTCTTTAAAAAAAGAAAAGAAAAGAGAAAAAAAGTCCCCTTTCGCCAAGTGACGGACCGCGTGGTTGGCAACAACTAAAGCATTGAGAGGCGGAATGAATGGCGTCCTGTCTCTGGAGAGGCTCGTTGAAATGAGGCCTTTTAGCTTTTATCTCTCCGGAGAGCAGATTGATCTCCAACAGGTTTCGCACTGGCGGTGCACTTCAAATGAACCGTTGAAAAGCGGGGGCCGTTTATTTGTGCAGCGTTATAAACTGTGTCTTTTCTCCAGATTGAGGGTTCTGTGGGTGTTCTCCATCATCTGAAAGGTCTACCAGGTGATTGCCGGTTCCCTCTACATCTGTTATCCTCACCCTCACCCTCACCTGTAACACTAACCCCTTTTGACCTCGTTTTTTTTTCTCCAGTGTTTCCTGTGTGTGCTTCATGTGCACCTCCTCTCATCTGAACTCCCCTGATCAATACTGATGAAAAACACAGACGCCCCTTTAGATTCTGGATTCTTTTTAATAGTTTAGTCGAGGAAATACAGAGGAAGTTTGTTAAAACAGATGTCATCCTCCTCTGATATACTCTTCATCACTCCCTTGTGGTAAATATCACATGTGGACATCATGTGACCCTCCTTCTGTGCCATTCCCATAGTTGCTAAGATACTACCCTCCTTCCCATCGCTGCCCTCCTTTTCCTCTTTTGCATCGTGCAGCAACCTCTTACAGTAGTGGGCTGTTTTTCTTCTCCCTCCGCTTGTATAAACTCAAAAGAGTATCTGCCATCAGCATTCAGGAAGTGTGGGGGTAAACAAATGACAGGAGCCAGTAGGAGAAACTCGAATGACCCCAGTAACCAGGGAGAGGAGGTTATTTTTGGGAAGTGTCTGTATCTATGTGCTCTATATTCATACGGGTTTGTTTATGTGTTGAGACCAACTCGTTTTGCACTTGTGAGATTGCACGGGTTGGGGGGGGGGGAACAAAATAAAAATGAAGCCAGGCCCAGCCACCTTTCATTCAATGCACGGTCACTGACTGAACCAAACCATGTGATGCAACTTCTTTACAGTCTTTGCATGAAGCGATCGGTCCGTTTTATAGCAGAGGTGGTCAAAGTGGGAGGCGGGCCTCTTTACAGGGCACTGAATAGTGAATAGAAAGGTTTAGTGATCAAAAGGCAGTGTCATTGAATTGCTCCGTCGATGTGGATGTTGGCGAAAAGGACTGATCGGCAAAACGTTTCAGCCGAATCCGAAGAGTCTGTCATGTTTATGGACTTCTATTTGATTGAGCTTGCTGTAAGTAATTAGTGGAAAATCATCACAGGCCTCTGAACTGACCAGCTTCAAGCCTCAGCCTCATGTCTTAAGCAGTTATTGTAATCTTTGTTATTTATGTTTTCACAGCTTCTTTCTCAAAATGGTTCATAATACCCAGCAACACACCTGTGAAATGAACCATTGTCATGTTAAAATGTCTTTTTTCCCCCCATTTCCATTTATATTCTGACACAGAAGCAGCCACACATAATCAATGCAACAGATGGTAGCATTTGTATCCAAACATCATTTGTAATGCTCATCTCTCGGTCAGCCTAAAAATGAAACCTCAACATCAAACACGCAAGGAACATTGCCAAATATAAAGATTAATATACAAAATGAATCGAGATACAGCTGCCGTACCACTGGAAAAATCTAAATATCACTGATTTCAATTCCGGACATGCAATTTGTGCCATGTAAGATGTAGAAAACCAAATTTTAACTGACTTCCAAATTATTGTATTTTTTGTTATACCATTCACAAAGGAAAAGGAAAACTGAAGCTTGTGGACACTCCTGACCAATGAACCAGAATGGATGCTACTTCAACTCGTCACTGTATTGCACAAAAATGGCCGTACCTAAATTTGACTCTTTTCAAGGCATTTTAACAAATTGCAATCAAATAATTTGTCATTGCCTGTCGTTTAATGTGCATATGGCCGTGCCTGTGTTGTACAGTTTTGTGTGCACCTAAAGTTGAGCTTTTTTTAAAGACAGGTCTCCGACAAAGGGGTTTTCTGTGTGACAAATCCAGACCCAGAATGCTAAAAGCTCAGCGAGCACATGTGTGTTGAAAGGTCCTCCCTGTCAGCATTGGATTGATGGCGAGATAAGCCAGCATCTAGAGTTCTGTGTGCCAGACCATTTGATTCGCTCGGGCACATGCTGCATGCAGGAATTGGCTTGCATTAAAGCTCCTGAAGGATGATATGTTTTCTTTTTCTCTCTGAACGGCTTAGCTGGTCTGCCCTTTTCCGTGCAGCATCACATCCAGTGAAATGCCCTCATCCATCTAGAAAATGGCTTCATAATGTCCAGTCGTCCTCCGTGATAAGGATTCCCCCCCCCCCCCCCCCCCCCACCTTATTTACCCCCCACACTGCCACATTGTCCGGGAGCCACAGGGATTATCTGCGCTGTGTAGCGTGAGGAGACTGAAAGATCTATCGAGATCATCAGGGTAGGATGGGGGAGGATGGATGTGGATAGTCGGCGGTGGTGTGGGGGTCATCACAGTGTCTGTGACTCTACCGGACTGTAACCATGTCGTTGACCACATCTACTGTTGACTGACACAAGCAGCAGGAGATGGATTAAAGGTATTAGGTGCAGGCATGAATGCTGCCTTGCACACGTTCCTGCAGACCCCCCCCCCCCCCCCCCCCCCCCCCGCTGCGTTAAAAGCACAATTAAGTTGCAAGAGTGATTGGGGCCGTTACAGCGGCACAGATATTGGATTATATACACAATGAATGTTTCATGATATCGTGTCTGTGTCTGGGTGTGTATATGTGTGTGTGTGTGTGTGTGTTGTACTGCGACTGTGGATTCCAAAAGCCAGAGTGAGTGAGATTTTGGCTGTGCTGGATTTCAATTTACTGAGAGTTTTGATGATTTGTTGCTAGAATGATGACTCTAATTTAATCAGTCCATGGGAAAGAAGTGAAAGATTTGTATGAGGCGGTTTTCTGACTTTGGGACTTCCTGGTATAAGTAGTCCCAATTTTTATAGCTCCTGAAATTTTATTTTTCTTATTTGTCGATGCCTGGTTTCTGGGGTTGGCTCCAGGACTGTTTCTCAATATCCCTTCCCTTGGATCGGTACCGCTCTTGTCGCCAGGTTGCCATGGTGACCGGCTGCAGTACATAAATGGACGATGTTGGGGGAACGCGGCGCCGCGAGGCAGGAAATCTGCTGCATTCTTTATCTCTCAACTCCCTCGGATGGAAGCGTTGCGGTCCTCGGTAGGAAGCAAGAGGTTGAGGCCTCATTCTATCCATCTGCTTTATATGTCTCCAAAGGAGAAAATATGGGGAACGATGGCGAGAGGTGGTAACGCAATATAAACTGAAAAATGCAGGAATTCCTTCTCACCGAAGCTGACATCTCAATCCTCGGTATAGACCCCAAAACGCAACATTTTTAGCATTTTCTCCTGAAAACACTGTTGGGTTAAATGGAGTCCTCGACCTGTTTCTGGCCATCTCCTCGGAGAGACTTTCCACTTTTCATTTCACTTTTAGATAGGCATACCTTGGCAAATAACAGCATTTATTACTGTCGGAGGCAGACTAAGTCATACGCGTGCGTAATGTATGAAGCATCCTGTGGCTTTTAATTTTAAGCCAGGGCCTTCGTTTTGGATATGGATAAAGGAAGTTGTGGCTTTTCGGTTGAAAGGATTTTTGCCATTCACTCTTGATAATATTTGCTTGACCAAGGCAATGCCTTTATCAGTAAGTCACGTCGCGTGGAGGTGACCGTCGGTGTAACTTCACCAGTCGATCCCGCATGACTCATCTCGGTCACGCTCGCTTAACCCTCATCAGACCTCACTGTTTCACCCAACAACTTTTCTGGGGAAAGTCTGTCTGACTCTATCATGCTCACATGAATGACACAGACAATACACACACACACAGACACACACGCACACACACACAGTGCCAGTCATCACCTTGCTTTCCCAACATTCCGTGCAAGAGGAAGAGGAAAGGTAGCCGCTGATCAGAGGTATGCTCGGCCCGCATTACTGAATGGAGGGAAGAAACCCCGCCGTGGTTCTTTTGTGTGTCGTGCATATTTGCGCACAAACTCGCACAGAACATTGACAAAGTATTAAAACAGATTGTGATCATAAATCTGTCTGATGCCTCTGGCCACTGGCCAGTACTGTGCAGTGCTGTTCCCAGACTTCTCGTCCCTTTTTTGTTTTGATGAGGATGAAAACCCACATTTTTTTTTCTTTTTTTTTTTCAAATCTAAAGCTGGATCAGTACTTTTACTGTAGTGCGTTTTGAGTGTAAAACTGGTGCAGAAACCTGCTCCAGCTCAGCTTGGTGTCCATTAAAAAAAATTTTTTTTTGCACCAGTTTCCGGTAAAACTCGGAACACTGGGCCAAAGCTGAGTTAGCTATTTCAGCACTGTGTGAAACGGTGCCACTCAAACAGCGGACTGTTGACAGGTGAAGAGCATGACGTCGCTGTTAAATCGATCATCCCCATCATTCCTCACGCCGTCTTCTTTACGATCAATGCTCATAATTATTGAGCTGCCTGTGTTGGCCATTGTTTCAAAAGGTCACAGAGTTTCTGCTTTATATCACCGGCTCATGGTTTGTGTTTGCTACAGTGACCATTGTGGACATTATATTGCCTGCTCTTGTCGTTGTAGAAAAAAAAAAACAAAAACAAAGAAAAGGAAAAGTCAGACTCATTGTTCTATGACGGAAACTAAGATGTAGGGAAAGGAAAGGCGGTGGGAGGAAAAAAAAAATGCTGACCCACATTTTTGCTTCAATGGGATAACAATTCGAGGCCCAACCTGATCGTTTAACTTAAATAGCATGTAATCGGAACAATGTGTGTTGATTGTGTGCCGCCAGCACAGATGTGATTAACCCAGATTTGTACTACAGGGTCAAGGTTTGTTTTTTTTTGTTTTTTTCCTGAAGTATGTTTCCACCCGGCGGAGGCCGTCGAACAGGACAACCGCTCATTGTGTGACAGCTTTCCCTCGCTCGCAACCTGCGCTCATATTTCTGCAACACTATTCGTTTCTGGAGTACGGAAACATCTGCTCTACATTTAATTTATACAGTGCACGGCGACTGGTGATTCCTACGGTCTTGACTTGAGTGATGCGAATGTCACACTTGGCTGGAGGTAGCATGCGCCGCTGATTGACTTTCGTGGAGGTCAAACTAATTTGTTCGCATGACTGGTAACTATTAAATCAGCATGCGTGTCCTTAAGGGTGTATGTGCTGGTGTATTGAAGTGCTGTGTGTATATATAGACGGCAAAAAAAAGGGTTCACATAAAAAGTGCTGGCATCTTGAGGTAGAGTAGAGAGAATAATGTGTGTGTCTGTGCAAAAAAACTAACAAAACAAAAAAAAGCTAAATGACATTTAAGCATGGCAGCCTTAATTGCTGAGTGGCAGCAGTACTAACGACAGTTTTATCTAAAGAGCCAATCACTCATTGGTCTTCCCTCCATCAGCAGATCATACTGAGGAACACTCTTCTCGAAGATCTCATCTGCTCATTTGGTGTCCGCCGGTGCATGCGGATGGCAGCCTTTCCACTTCCAGATGTGGACTGCACCGACTCTGCAAGTGTACCAGAATTCGTTTGTAGCCGGATAAAACCTGTCAAGATTTTTTAAACGTGCCACGCCAAGACTTCAAACGGTGCAAGGCTGTCATTCCGGGGCCATTGTTGTAGCTTTAAGTGCCAATGAGACAATACACACACTCTTAATTTGCAGCAGCGGAGTCGATCATTAAAGGCCAAACTGTATTTGCAATACTCAGAAGACTGCATTCATTCCACGGAGGTTTTCCTTTTTGTGCAGTGATTATAGGGCAAGCAGTAAAAATATGGCCTAATGGTAGCAAATTAAGCTGCCAGGTGATTGTCGTGTGAAGGCTCCATTCAAACTAAATTTACATGAATATAAGGACTTTTTTGGGGGGGGGAAGTAGTCTCATTTTATAAAATAACAGCAAGGATTAATTTGAGCTAAAAAAGAATGAATAAATGAATGGAAAGTCCTGATCACTCCAGCAGTACAAACTCCTGTTTTTTGTTTTTTTTCATACCGGAGTGGTCAGATTACAGCGGATGAGCGTTGCCTCGCAAGTGTCCGCCTGCTCACAAGGGAGAGTTGTTTGCTCGATTTCATAAGCATTGTGGGTGTTTGGGTGTGTGTTCGTGTATGCTTTTAGCAGCGGGATAAAAAAAAAACCCGGGAGGCTTGCTGGCCTGGGTTGTCAGTGTGTGTCCCTCAGAAGCCAGATGGATTTCAGGGACACGTGGTGCTTGGTCGTACGTCCGCCGCTACGGGAGCTTGCCTCCCCCCGGCCTCAGCTGGCTTTAATCAACACCATCATTTACCCCTCTTGCGGGCTAATCGCCACACAATGGACGCCCTCAGCAATACTCCCCTTCACCTCTGCCCCCCCCCCCCCCCCCCGCCTCCGCACAGCGTGGGGTGACGGCAAGTGTATTGACATGGTCTCTCTTTGTGCACACGGCAATGAGAGCATGCGTATGTTTGCTTTCTCGCTCACACACCTGCACAGCCTGTCAAACCTCGCTGGCCTGTTGACATTTCAGTTTACATTCAACTTAAAGGATCAGTGATTTACTGCACCTGGTGTTGGTTGTGGTTTAAACTGCACACAAGTGACTGAATAGAATGTTCCAAGTAAAGATGAGTGCACCTTTTAGGGTTAACTCCCAACTGCGGAGAAAACATTTTGGTGCATCTCCAATTGCGTAGATGTTTTGACGATTCCTTGCTTTGCTCCTGCGACACATATCGGATTTCTCATTTCTTAGGTTACCAAACCTGTTGCTGATTAAACTATTAGCTTGATGGAATTTAGTGTCTTTGCTATCCTGTCCCAACTACTTTGACATGTGTCTCTGCCGTCAGCTTCAAATATCTATTGGAACTATTAATGTGCATTTCTTGGTAGCTTTGTGAATGGCTGGAATGTGTACTGTGTTCATATTTCTTTCTCCATTCAGCACTTTTTGTTTTGTTTCTACTGAATGAAAGAAACTAAATCAAAACTTAGCAGGGAGCTGGAATCGGTGAAAAATACACTAGGTGGCTTTCAATTTGAAATGAATCTTTTCATTTTGACATGGAGAGGGGAAGGTTACGGATGACGTGTGACAGACTTCTGATATAGCCCACAGTCATGGAGTGATTAACTGTCCAATTTTATGGCTTCATCAGTCAGCCATGAGATATTTAAGACATCCAATGGTAAACGCTTTACTGGCCAGGCCTGCTATTGCAGTCCAGCCAAGACATGAAACCAAACTGCTTCTAATAAGATCCAGCTTGCACACTAGCCCTTTTTTAACACTCTATCTGCCTGCCGTTTACATAGTTGGGCAGCGCAGCGCGGTAGCAGATGTGCAGGACGTGCGGATAGAGTCATCTTATTCTTTACTGCGACTTTACTGGGAATTACAAATTAAGATTGGGATTCTTTATGATTTTAACTTGGGTGTAATCCCCTCTCACTTGGGTTCGTGTACTTACATGCTTGATAGCTTCCTGCTGGACGAGGCTCAGTGGTGCTTATCAGCTTAAAGCGCCAGGGTCGCTCCAGCCCGGTCCTCGAACTGTGCATCTCGAGGATCCTTTTGTCTCGCTTCTTTGCCCTCTATCCACTGGAGGATGTGTTGACCCAGCGAACGGCGGTGTGTTCATGTGAACTGTGCACTGTGGAATAACTTTTTGGGAGTCCCTTCTCAGCTGCAGAACAGGATGCCGCGAGGGGGTTGGGGGGGGGGCAGGTTTCGTTCTTAAAGGGGATAATAAATCAGTGTAACAACATGTCTGACCCTTCCCACCATATATGAGGCAGCTGGACAGACGAACTCGCCGTGTTGTTTGCGGTGAACATGAGGCACGTGTGTTTGAGCGATACTGTCGGGTCAGGAGGTCGGCGGGTACTTGGCCCCCCCGACGCAGACATGCTTCATGGCTCGTCCTGTCAATCTCATCAAGCCATTCACTGCGACTGCAGGTATGGTCATTTTGGCGATTTTCGGTTTGTTTTTTTTCAGGCATAAATTGTGTCTGAACTCTAAACACGATTTTTGTTTCATCCAAAAATATGAAGACGTGTGTGCTGGTATGAACAGTGGCGCAGAACAGGCTGTTCTAACCTACTGCAGAGATAAACAGGAAGTGTTTGTTTTTGTTCGTGCGTCCCCCGGAGAGCTCATAAGATAGTTTCACTGCAGCATAGTGCAACACCCAGCGTCTATCATCATTCCAAACATTTTTTTTCACCCAGAGAATGAAAGGCAGTGAGAAATAAAAGGTTCATTCTCAGCTGCTTTACAAAGTAAACCAGTTTTGTTTGGCCTTTTATGGTCAGTTTAACGCAATTGGATCTTTAGATACTATTTAGAGACAATCCACTTCCTTTTGTTTGTCATAAGATCTGACAAGAAGATGCAACTTTAAGTTTATATAAGGGCTTTAAAGGTTTCAGTCGGCTTTTGCTGTCAGATTATCAAATTCAAACTTACTGCAACTGTGTTGGGCTTGTTTTCTTTCCCCTTGCACAATAAATTATGAGCTTGAATGCTGTCAGCGATCATAAAGTGTGTGGATAGTTTACCAAGACTTCACTGACATCAGTCATCTTTGTCGAGTGAGATCTGGCTGAAATAGCAACAACACAGAACAGGAGTTGTAAATAGTATTAATAGACATGGTAAAAATGCCACAGTTTACTCCTGGGCAGTGAAAATATTCATAAGTACTCTGAAGAACCTGTTAAATGAAGTTAGACTGTAGAAAATGATTGACATTTTCTGTAGCTGCGCATGTTGAATTGGCCCCCTGCCAGGTGGAGTTGGTATCTGATGCTGGTGTATCTGCAAATGCATTTCTATGAAATACATAAATAATAAATGGCCTTGAGTACAGGATGAGTCATCAAGAAATTTGGCACAGTTTCGCAAGGAAAAAAAGAGGAAATGTGAAAATTGTCCAACAGCATCAGAGAAATGAACGTTTATCTCATCATTATCGGATTACCGTGAAGCACTTTGTGATCTCTGCGTTAAGCTTATTTATACAGCAGTTCTCAGAACAGTTTTGATGGCAGGGTTGCAGAATATACTGCACAATTGTAGTGATTGTTTTAAAAACATACGCAAAATGCATATTCCAATACAGTGACAGAACTGCAAAATATTGGGTTTCTGTGCATTTGTTTCCTTTTGTGCAAATCAGGGATAAGAGAGAGAGCACTGTTATTTGAAAGAACAAAACCTAAAGTACAGATATTGTATATCATCTAATAAAGTGTTTATTTACTGTTCAGGCCTTGTTCATTCTAGTGTTGAAACTCATCTGAGGGTAAAAAATATTTTCGGTCTGTACATTGTTCCACGCTTTCAGAAGCTAAAGACCTAAAATATTTTGACTTTCGGAGCAATTTCAATTCTTGGTTATACTGGATATTAATGGGAGAAAAACAACAACAACAATCAAATACACTTTATTTCTTTTTTGCTTGAAACTTGCAACCCACAATTCCAAAACATCCCTACATCGCTGGCGCCTTGAACCTTGAGGTAACGTGACCTTGGAAGTCCAGACAGCGCCGGCTGTGTCTCATGGTGATCCGGGGTTCAAAGAGTCCTCCACCTTAACAAGGGGTCAAAGGTGAAGGAAAAGAGGCACACGGGGCCATGGATGCAGACACACACCTGTTCACAGGGGGTCTCCGTCAGCGGAACATATGACTTCCAGATGTTTTGAATGGAGATTATGTACGTGTATTTGTGGCGTATCGAGCGGGGACGCCTCCTGCGAGCACGACATTTAGACTTGGAACCAACGTTTCGGCGCACTTCGCACACGTTCTCCGGCATTACGTGAACCGTGCAGTGTGTTTTGATTTACACGGTTCTGAATGGATTCTCAGAAAAGAAGCAAGCGCACCTGGAAAAGCTCAGGTGGAAGACTTAGTCATGGGTTCAGTCTTTGGTCAGCGACAAAGGAACTCCCCTCTGAAACGTGCACGAGAGAAGTTTTGACTTTTTGTATTTTTTTTTTATGGCTCCGTAAGAAAATGTGATAAATTGTGATGTCAGTCGCGCAGCTGAAGCTGGCGCACCTTGGAGCGATGTCCCCAGGTTGCCAATATAATGGCAACTGGAATATAGAAACCTTGCTTTTGAATGAGAGCATCTGGAAAAAGAGCAAAGGCCTTTCTTTTCATTTTAGTATCATCAGTCTTTTTTTTTGTTTTTTTTTTGCCATCAGTAGTGCCTGTCCGTCTCTATTCTTCATTTTTATTGTTAATACACCTGGTTTCCTTGTAGCCGAAAAAGAAACCAAAAGTGAGACCTTATGACGAGCATATGGTTTTCATGTGGGCTCTCTGTACTTTGCATCTCGTATTTCTAGTGTTTGCACTTTGGCCAAAACTAAGCAGGATCACGTTTTGCACATGGGGGTGATTTTATTTTCTAAACAGAATGTGTGCTTGTGTCTGCGTGTGTGAAATTTATCTTAACACATTGTAATCAAAGCGATACGTACTGTACGACTTCCTTTACCTTCCTCTCTGTGTTGATACACTTGGTTGACAAGCGAACTCCGGGTGAATCGGGAAATTCTAGAGATAAATGCTCTTGATGAAAAGAACACGGTTTATATAATACATTGTTATAATAAGCAAGTTTGGAAATCTGGATTCACTTTGCTTCCGTGCATCAACAAGAGATCCCAAAGCAGATCATGAAAATAATACTGAATTTGGCAAGTCAATATGGTGAAATTGGTATTTTCTCGCCATAAGCATTTTCGTACAGCGAGTCTTTATCCGTTTTCACTTGAAAGCATCATATAAGCAGAGCTTTATGTTGTTTAAGGGTCATATCACTTTCCGTTGTCTGTAAGTGAACTTGGATAATCTTCTGATGCTTTGTTGCTTGCTTCTTTCTTTTTTAGGAGTTTTTTTTTTTATTTGTTTAGTCCAGAATTATACTTTTTTGTTAAAGATGCTTACTGTCATTTACTTTTTTACGGGGAAAGATTGTTAATGCGGAAGTGATTAATAACTAATTCTCTTACCCAAATAATAGCCTTCCTGCCCTAACGACGGAGGTATTACATCATCGGTTGACTTGATGAAGCTGCCATGACTCAGGCAGCGGAAAGCCACACCATTGTCTAAACATGACAGCATTTAGCTGGCACATTTCCAGGCAGACATTGGAGGTACTGTGGGAGCGGGCGCTTGGTCGACCTTCAACCCTGTCCAGTCTGCCGCTCGGACAAAAGCACCATTCAGAAGTCCGGTGTAACACGGGCTACAAATGACTGGTAATCCTGCTGGAAGACTTGTTTACTCTCAGCCGAAGTTGGTAAAAGCTGATGGAATGCCATGCAGTGAAAACAAGGAGAGAAGAAGGAGTAATGGTTGACGCTTTCCCTCGAAGGAGAAAGTAACAGTTTGCACAGGATGGGTGTAAATAATAGGAGCAGGAAAGAGTGTCACTCGAAGAACATTGCAACTACAATTAGATTTATTACTCACTGCTTAGCTGTGATTAGGCCACTTTTATGCAGAGGCTTTTGGAAGATGGATAGCATAGCATTACGCGCTCCCATGATTTAAAGCTAACATACAATTAGGCCATGTATAAAAATGTGCCCGCATATTTACGCTGTCAAGAGTTTAGGCTTTGTGCTGCGGCCGCGTTTTTTTTTTTTTTTTTTTTCTCGGTGGCAATTTATCTCCGCGCGGGCGTGAAAGAAACGTTTGTGTGCAAAGTGCTGTCACAAGGAATTCCTGGCTCAAACAAAACAAACTCAAATGAGAGCTGCCCGGTCTGATGAAACCCTAAATAATGCATTAAGGAACAACACGTCGTAAAACATGACCGTTTGCCATGTTAGCTCTGGCGGCTTGCTGGCTCGGCGGCGGCGCTCTCGCAGCGACTGCCCACTGGAAAGACTCCTGCGGACGCCAGTATCTGCAGTTTTAAGCACTACTTGACGACCTCTCTCTCCCTCCCTCTCTCTCCTTAAGCTGTTTTTCGCCTGTTATCAGGTTCGCACCGTTTTCTGACGGGGAGAGAGTGTGCTTTATTAGCCTGATGGAGACCACCTTGGGTGACTCGCGTACTCCGGTCCAATATTCCATTCACCTTCAGTCCAACCCAACACCAAGTTCCAGTTTCTCATTTTCCTGCTCCCTCTCACTAAATTCAGCACTTGTTTGCCAGTTGGTGATTATTCCTGCAGCGTGGAGGAGATTTTTTTAAATTTTATTTTGTAATGCTCAGTAGAGACTTTATTTCACTTCCTCCGTGGGGGCAGGATGTGTTCACTGGAATAACAAAAACCTGTTATTATAATGGTCTGCGGGCACAACATTTAAATATTAAGTCTTTTATGAGTGTGTGTGAGATTTTTATTTTTTTTAAACCTTTATTTTAGTTCTGTCTGCTGTTGACGTGAGCACAACCTTCAAAAAGAGGACCGATTAAATTCCCAATGTTCTCAATGGTTCTGACATTTGGCAGCATTTATTAGATTTAAACGCATCCTGGTTACAATTAGCCACTCAATTTGTGGACGTTTGAATAGTTCCATCCCACACTTTAACAGATGGACAGAGAATTCTTAAGGAACAGAGCTTTTTTCCTGGTTTTAAGGAAGCGTATATAATTCAGACCGAAGACGTCTGAGCTGACCAAATACAGGATATGACATTTGTTTGAACCTCCAGCTCCATGCAGCTAATCTTTGATGTATGTAATGGATAGATACCGGCTGCACTTCTGGCACCGCCGTTCATTCAGTCGGAAATTATGAGCTATCGGCTGGAAAGAAAAAAAAAAAAATCTCACAATTACATTTGGCTCAAAGCGCCAGATTGTTGTAGAATTTGGGGAAGTTCTCTTCCAAAATATACATAATCAAACTGTCAAATCCACCATCTGTTTACATTTATTAACTGAGTGTGAAAGAAAAGCAAAACCAGTGTCAAATGCTATCTTTTCTGTCTAAGTTTCGACCCTCCCCTTTGGTCCAGACCAGACAGACACACCACAAGTACAAATGCAGCTTCAGCTGGACCGACCGACGAGCGACTGGCAGGTTGTGTCGAGCTACGTGTCATTTCGCCGCCTAAAGATCCCCCAGAGAGGAAAAAGCATCCTGCCGCTCGTCCGATTTGCTCTGCGGGATGGGCCGATCAGTCACAACGTTTTCCATTCATGTCCTCTGGGTAAATGCCAACCTTGCTTGCATGGACAGAATTTCTCCAGGGAGAAGTTCACAGAAGCGAACAACCGATTCTGTCGAAGCCACGATCCGTGGTCATCCCCTCGCCACATTGACTGACAGCGTGGACTTGCGGATCGGCGTCTTAACGGCTTAATTTGTGGGACAAGTGAAAACAAAACACCTGGACTCATGAGTGTGTTGGATCCTCCCCCCCCCCCACCCCCTTTTTAAGAGGGCGTGATGTGTATCAAAGTATGCCGGGCCCACGCCATTTGCCTCAATTACCAGGATGTGATGGATGATACAGGAGGAGCTGAAGTGCCTGGGCTTCGCCTACTCCTCAGGGCTTCCTCTGAGTTTCCTCCTTTGCGTTTGGGTATGAAGCCGGAGCTGGTATGAGAAAAGCTCACGGAGGGATGTGGAGGGATGGAGAGAAATAGGGAGGAGGGTAAGTGGACTTCATGGAGATGAGCTGGCTGCCTGAAAGCGGGGTTAATGGATGCATCCCCAGGGGTCTGTGAGGAATGCACTCAGGCATCACTGCCAGTGACTTTGTGTCATCTGTCTTTTGTCCCAAGAGAAAAATGACAAACGATTGTATACCTCTCTTTTCAGTAGTGCACCACTGTTTTCAATTTAAGTGTAAATGCCAAATGTTCTTAAAGAATGGGTGGTAGATTTTATATTTACATTGTGAACATGTATTTATAATAATACTCCAGTTTGGTGACATTTTTCATTTGTCTGTTCTGGACAATGGCCTGAGATTGGCAGGGCAACACATAGCAAAATAAAATATTTGTTTAAAAAATATTTTTTTTTTAAAATTAAATACATTGGTGTTTGTTTGGGGTTTGATGTGAAGACGTATCATATTTAAATGAATGTCGTGCAAATCAAGTTGTTTTTATTAAATACGTCACATTTCATTACAGACTATTTCTGTGACAAATTGGCTGGAGTCTCACAAATTCACCAAATGCTCTCAAGCTATTTATTTGGTTTATGTCAAGCTTTGTTATTAATCTTCTTGAGGCCTGAGAAAGAAACAATCAAACACAAGGGAATCTGTTGCAGCATAGTGAGATGTTCATCAGTCACTAAGATTTTGCCAAAATCTTGTTTATGTTGACACTGTATACTTGCTAATAATGCAAGCCTCAAGTCAATATTATATATAAACCTTTACTCTGATCAACATGCCATGTCTCTAGTTTTCCAAGTTCTGGGCTGAAGTATTAATCGGGTAATTTTCTTGGCGGAGTTTTCATGGTCCTGGACTGAGAGTGTTCTTGTGCTGACCGGTGCGATTGGGCGTCACGAGTCTGTGACGCTGACGTTTGCCCCAGGAGACGTCTCACATTATCACAGCGGAATACTTGAACTCCACTTCACAGAACCATCTATGGCACGACCCCCTTGCTGACCCCCTGCTGTGCGCCACCCCGCCCCCCATTCCAGCCGCACATTGCTTTTGGCTGAGCTCACCGTCTGAACTTGACCGGGCTGACAAACCTTTGCATCATCGAGCGGCCCGTCTCACCTTCTCCCCCCCCCCCCCCCCCCCGATCAGCACTGAATCGACGTCAGGAAAATCCTTTTTCCTGACCATGTGTGTCACAAGGATGGCTTTCTAATAGATTTCTCACTTGTTGTGTGTCAGCTCTGACAAGTTTTATCTATCAATGTGACAACACACCAGGAAATGGGGTTTCCTTTGGGCGTGTGGCCTGTAATATTGGTCTGTCTGCAATCTTTTTTTTCTTCAGGGTGGCGTCGGGATTGTTGGTAGGGGTACAGGAAGTACAGGCCGCCAAGGGTCATTTCCTTTTCATCTTGCACACACACACACACACACACACACACACACACACACACACACACACACACACACACACACACACACACACACACACACACACACACACACACACACACACACACACACACACACACACACACACACACACACGCTGTGCATGCATGCACTTATATTCCCGGTAAATCCATCACCACGTTGCTGACATCCACATGGATGCTGTCAGATGCTGGGGCTGGAATCCAGAAGGGGAGGAGGAAGGGGAGGGGAGACGAATGATCTGAAGTGAGGGAGGGATAGAGAGAGAGAGGGAGAGAGGGAGTCAGAGAACGCAAGTGAGGAAGGGCGGGGGGAGAGAGAGTGAGAGAGGGAGCGAGCGAGAGAGAGTGAGGACAATGTCAACAGCGCAGTCAGCTGAAATCCGGAGCTCAGCTCACAAGCTCAGAGAGAGGGGAGCAGACGGAACGCTGCAGCTTCAGTCAAACTCGGCAAAGGCATGGAAATCGGTCAAGAACAGGACAATCCAAAAGGCACCGAGACTCCTCTAATACCAGAGGATGCAGGATTGCATTGAGTTTTTCTTGTAACGTTGTTTTGTGGAGAGGATCTGGTTATCCCCCCCCCATTGCTAAGTGGAAACACGGGCAGTTCATCTCATAGTGAAGCCCACCTGAAGTAGGTAGGTAAGAGATACTTGGATATTAATACTTGTAACAAACCCAGAGTCATTGTTGGTAATCGTGACGCCGTAGTACGGGTCGCCGAGTAGGAGGCTGCACGCGACAGCCCATAAATGTGGAGGTTTAAACTCCTGACAGTGGCATCTGTTCTATAACGCTCCTCATCACTGCAGAGAACAACTTTTGTTACAATAATCAGTTCAAAGCGAAGCCAAAAAAAGCAAACTCGAGGATATAAATGACTCCTTTTCCTCTGGGATCAAGTTTCCACAGTTTGTGATGTTGTGATTGAAGGGAAGGGCAGTTTTTTTTTCTTCTTTTTACAGTACTTCTCTGCTGCTACAGAGGCTTTATAGGTCATAAACGGCAGCACAAGCTGGGTTGTGAAATGTGCACAGTTTTCATGTTTGAGGTCTTTCTTCAGAGGTGCTGACAGCATGTCTTGCTGTACCCCCCCCTGGGTATTACTGTGCTGTAGAGGCGGCACTTGTTAGAATACTGGTGGTGGTCTTGGGTGCAATATATGCTTTAATTTTTTTGCAAAATATTATGGGACTAAGGGGTTTATTTTTGCTTCAGTGGTAGACCTCATGCTTCAAATTGACAAGAGTTCAAAGAATTGTCGGGTGTTTCAGAAATTGAGAGAGGATGGAGAGGCAGTGTCGTGTGTAATGGTTAGTGGCCTATTTCAGGTTCAAGACGAGAGCTGATCACCCACGGGCATCAATCATACATGGTCTGCCCTTTGGTGCAAAGAACTGCCTTGGCAGCCGAGCATTCCATACGTCCTCCCCGGACAACCCAGTATGGAACTGGAGGCTTTTACATTTCCCTCAAGGGAAGCCAATACTCCTCAGTACCTTGGACCAACATAAACACCCTATCCTCAGCGCCCAGCTTCCTCACTCGAAGCCTCCTTCTCCCTTTGCCAGCTTTGGCTTTTTTGGGGTCAGGGGTGGTCGCTGAAGGCGTAAATCCTTCCTTTTCGTTTCAAGTGTGATGGAAGTTCATACATTGACAACCACAATTTCTGCCTGTGAAATTGATCCGAGTCTGACTGCTGATGGTTTACCCTTATTTGATTAGGATTTAGAAACCGTTGGAAAGCCAAATCCAGCAAAAAATAAAGTAGTGTCTGTTAAGTCACAAAAGTCACTTTTTGTCATTGAAAAAAACAAAACAAACTTGTGTTGTGACATCAATCATTCATCCTGCATGCAATTGGGTCTCGACATGGTAAATGGATCTTGCTTTTATAGCCTGTTTCAGCAGGTCTGAAGCGCTTTGCATTGCCCAATACACACTTGCCCACCAATATGACTGCTGCCATTAAGGGCATTCAACCTCCTTTGGGTTCAATGTCTTGCTCAAGGACACTCTGACTTATAGGCAGAGTCAGATGAGAGATTGAATCCCGAGAATGACGTACCAAACTTGATAATAAGACTTCTTAGGCTAGCTGCTGTGATGTTATAATTTGTGCGATACGCCTAATCTTTCCATTAACTTTTTTCACCTGCTGTTTTCAAGTTAGGGTTGCAGGGATTCCAGCTGTCGGTCAAAGAATGAACTAATTAATCACGGTTGGATTTGAAAGGAAAAGATTTCAAATGCATTGTACATTTTGAGGAGGTTTAACTGGAGTCTATACTTTTAGATTGCAGACACTGGAGATGAAAACATGCAAAACAAGCGTTTTCCTTGCAACATTCAAGCGGTTCATTTCTTCCGAATAGCCGTCATTTAAAGGTTGATAGACCAGAGGCAAAACTCATTTCTGCAGTCAAAGGGCCATGTGCATTTTCTTTGATGTCTTTGTGCTTTGTGAACAAGGTAGTATCCATTTCCACCACATTAAAAGCTTACTTTCCAGTCTGCTGGAAATCCTCCTGTGTTCACGTGCGCCAGGGGGCGAGCCGAGTGACATCGCTAAAACATTCAGCATGCTGGGAGGCCATTAACCAAAGTTGAGGACTCGCGCGTGACATATGCGCACGCCCTCCACCGTCAGCACTCTCAGGGCTTTTCATATTTTATCGACCATTACAGATGCATGAACTGCTCTCTCAGGATTACAGGAGAGAGAGAGAGAGTGAGAGAGAGAGAGAGCGAGGCAGTGTTGGTAAGTGTCGGGCGCCCTTTAATATGGCTACAGCCCCCGCTGCTGACTGGCAACTCGACGGCCCGCTCATTAGGATGGGGACGGAGCGGAAAAGAGATGAATTCCGTAAAGCTCCTTAAGTTCAACTATCTGATGTCCGGGATGGGATAATCTTTATGTTGTATTAACACTGGACTAGTTAAAGCATCAGAGCAAAAAAAAAAAAAAATTAATAGAGAGTCAGCTGTTTCTTTCTCTTCTTCACTGGAAGTCCCCACAGTAACTGCGTGTCAAATGGCACTATTGTATTTGTGCCAGTGACACACTTTCTGAGGCTTATGATGTGTAAGCATGTCTCCTCTGTTACAGTGGTTCAATACAGCACTACATTACTCCGGGCTATTTTAAAAAATGCTAGTCACTTCAGCGGGCCTTGGCTATTACTGTCCCAGAAGAGCATTCCAGACATTACCCAGAAGCCCACTGTCCTCTATGCTGCAGCTGCTGACCTCTCACCCAGCCATGATTAGTAGCTACGGACTGTGGTGCAAAAACACAGAGGGAGAGAATGAGGTTAAACAATGGCAAGGTGACAAAGGCACTTCTGGAGAACTGCTGACCATTGAGGGTTGTCATCAGCATAAGTGGAAAGTAATCGGTGGATAGTCGAGTGAAGAGCTAGTTGTGAAAATGAAACTAAACACACACAGAATTGCTGGCTTTCCTGAAGTATCGGTGTAAATGGAAGTAGCGCACCATGTTGATAGATGGTGCTCAGCTGCCAGAGGTGCTTCGAGAACATGGTGTCTCGAGAAGGGCCAGCATCCTTCGCCCTCCTCCTGAGAGTCATGGTAGCCAACTCCAAGGCTGTACACCGTGCCAGTTTTTCTCGCCCGCATATAATGACACGTCTTTAGTTAGACTGGGAGCTCGTGACTCCGGTGCGTTCCTCCAAGATAAAAATGAGAAAGCGATTTGACACGGCAGGATAGTGCTCTGGGGTTCGAGGGGGGGGGAAGGATGCCAAGTATTGGATTTCATTCCGAGCCCTGTTAATATGTGGGAATGCTGGGACCCCTGGAATGTGGCGTGGCTGACTTTCTTCTCATTCCCAATATTAATAGTGTCGTTATCCCAGTGATCCGGTCTATGTGATGAGCAGAGATGTGCCTGTTGGCCAAAGCGGAATTGGGTCAACAGCGTTTGTGATGTTTGTCCCCCCCCATCCCCACTTGATATGACCTCCCCCCTGAGCCAACATTAACATCTGTATTGTGAGAATCCTTTGCACACACTGGCTGACTGACTTTTTTGCTACGCACCATTTGGATGACCTTCGGAGTACAGATACTCGCGTCATAAACCGATCTCTGACCCTGTTATGGCTGTTTGACTGCACTCAATTGTCTGCATCTGCGCTCGGTCAAATTTCAGCTTTGTTCACGCAACTCGTGTCTGCGGCTTGTGGCTTCTATGAAGGGGGTTTAGCACGTTTATAACAATTTGCTTCAAACTGTAACTGTGGCCTGGTTGGTTGCTCAAAGTGTGACAGGGGCTACGGCGCAGTCTTGCGTTTATTCAGCTCAATCTCAAAATCACAGTTGTTACAACCTACGGGTAGTCAATGGGGGTCTCTGCCATTATGAATTTTCCTTACATCAGGAAATGGCTTTTTTTTTTTAATGAATCACACTAAATGAAAAAGCTATTAATGACATCCCTGGAGGTTTGGAAAAAAAATCCCACCCCCTCTCCTTTTTTTTCCAGTGGTTTAGTTGAGGCATTTCCTCTTAATGGTTGAGGTGGGTTACTGTGCCTCATGGCCTTGTTAAAACCAACTGTGCTTATGTTTGTTTTCAGTGAGGCTATAAGCCAATAAGACCTCTGAGAATTTCTGGCTGTAAAAGAGCTGCCAGTCGAAAAGAAACCCGCTATGTTGACTTCTTGTGTTTTCTTCATATTTTACAACTTCTTTTGAGTAAGTTATTTTATACCTTGCCGTTCAAACTTCCTCTTTCTCTTATACAAGCCCTTGAGGCAGCCCAAGCATTCAAGCCAACTTTGTTCTGCCATCTTTCCCAAAAAGAGAATTTCCCATCAGGTCCCACTGAACAGTTTATGTTGTGATACAAAAGTAACGTTGGGGTGATGAGGACCCGGGAATTTAATTTTGGACGTCCGGCACTATATTGATATCCGCTTGTAGTTAACAGCCAGTGCCAGTGATGGAGTAATTACACGAGCACAGCTATGCAAAGTATTCAGCAGCCATTGCCATTCATCTTCAGGCAAAGTTGATGTGTCTGTTACCCATGTTATCCTAAACAAAGGAAAAAATATCTCTGTCTTAAAGTGATTGAGTTTTCCTTTGAGAATGTCTGGAAAAAATTAACCGACACTATTAACCGCCAGCTATTAAAGTAATTAATAATAATTGTTGTGTGCAGTTAAGGAGGAGGTACTTTGGCTTTCCGGCCCTGTGTAATGCAAAAAGTCTGAACTCTATACTGAATAATGGCCAAATTAAACCGGCTGAACCTCTTCTCCTTCACATTGTTCTGTTGCTGTTGTCAGTGCTTGGGTCTTCCAGCAGATGACAAGAAACGTGAGTCACCCGTTGTGCTTTGAGGCCATTGTCATATCAATAGTATCATTTCACATCGAGGTTTCCCGCTGCATGTTTTTCGTGACCGACTCGCGCCGTCTCGCCCCAGACTGTCTCCTGGCGACGCTGTTTTGACGACCCAGCTTCCAGTCCAACAACTCAATAGGGTTTCAGATGTGTCACCCTCGGTGCGTCCGCGATCTGATTGCAGGGTTGACGGCAAGTGATTGAAGGAAAACCTAAGCAGAGGAATGAGGGTTGGGCTGAATGGGTAACAGGAATTGGAAGGAAAAAAAACAAATCAAGAGGATGAACGAAACCATACGTTTTACTTTTTGTACTGCAATTTCATAAAGTTGGATAAAACATTTTCCACTGCAAGATATCAACCCTCACGGAATCTGACCAGAAATCTGGACTAGGGATGCATGATATATTGGCTGTCATACGAAATTAGATGATTTAACCAATTAAAAAAAAATTGGTTATCGGTACATACCTAGTCTGGAAATTTGGTGATGCCGGCTGTGTCAATAGTGACGATGCAATGTCATAATGTCGCAATAACATTAGATAATTCAATGTGCAAGATGGTTTCTGCTAACACGGCTCTTTATTTTACTCCTTATTTTTTAGAATCCTATAAACATTTTCCATTTAGTTTCACCTCCATTGCATTCTGTCGGTGTGTTTGATGGTTCTTCTGGTGTTGCGTTGAGCGCACTGCCATTACTCTGGATTCACACTTTTTGGTGAAGTCTTGGGAGAAAAGCAGACTATCATATTACAGGACTTTAATAACTTTCCCGACAATGCAGTGTTCTGGGTTAAATGCACTCGGGGGTGTCATTGTGGTGATATTTTTACAACCGCAGAGTCTACGCAGCATCCAAAATATATAAATGAGTCCAAAATTAGCAGGAATGCCTCAGTTACCCACTCAACTGCAAGTCGAGATGAATAGTTCTGTTTCATGTCATCTTCTGTCAGACAGCGCTGGTGTTTTTGCTTCGGAGCAACACTGGCTGAAGATTTGAAGTTGCACAAGTCCTCTTGTTTAATTTCAGTCAGTTTTGGATGATTATTTTTTTTCTTTTTCTTTTTACAGAATCTGGTAAGCTTGCGCTCTCGTATAATCAAGACCTTGTATTTAATTTGTTTACCATGCCCATCAAACAGGCCAGGAATACTTTGAAGGCAGACTCTGCTGTCATGCCTAAAAATAACTGTTCCCTCGAAGAGCAGATGAACATGAACTGCGGCGCTCTATTCCAAGAGACCCGCCCCTCTCTGCACTGGCCTTTCCCCATCAGGCCCCTGCAAAGCAGTCCAAACCAAATCATCTGGCCCTTTGTCCAAGGTCCACATGAGAAGCCCCCCCGGTGGACAGACTCCCATGAGAGCGCTTGGCCCGCCGACGTGAAATCCCCAGCAGAATGCGTGCTTTTCAGAACGAGCGCAGGAATGCAGCGCATGCAAATGTGCCACGAAATAATGGCAGCTCCTCTACTGTCAGTTCTCCTCATTTGTCTTTGAAGGCTGCAACTCTCCGCTGCCCACGGAGACCCACACAGGGACTCGATGGGTGATGTCATACCCTCGGAATGCATGCGACAGCGTGTGGTGGACTCGCCTGTTTTGTGTCCCTAATGTCCGTCACATCCGTAATGTTTACATTATTTAAATGATGGGTAGGTCTTGTCTATTTGTCATGCCAGTTGACTTGGATCAGTCCAATATCATTATTTGTGTCCTTGAATCTGACCACCCAGGCTGATAAACCCGTGTAATTGAGGAAGTTATGCATGAATAACATGACTTTAATCTCTGCCATGAGAAAGGGCAGGCAGTTTTGTGTGTTTGTGCGTCTTTGTTGTGGTGTATTTTGCTATGCGGTAATTGATTAGCTCTACAGTGTGGCCCCATGGCGCTAACAGGGTAAGATGCATGAGTACATGGCCTCCCCGAGCCTGAAGCATGACTGTGGGTGGGCCACGTATCCGACCGGGTCCACGGGAGAGTGAGTTTCCAGTGTCCCAGGTGATTTGGCCCACATCCAGTGGGTTTTGGAGTTCAGGTGGGGGTAGGGGGGTAGATCCATTAGTCATCGGGCCGACAGGCAGACAGTAGAAAAGGGATTGCAGGGCATTTAGGAGAGGGCATGTCTGGGGCAACAACAACCAAAGAGTGGCACTGCTCCAGCCTGTTCAGGCGAGTGAATAACTATTTCATGTCAAATTAATGAGTGCATGGTTCAGTTCCACATCTCAAGTAAACATGCAAATAAGACTAAACACTTTTTGCACTTTAGATTTTTTTTTATTTATTCTTTTAAGATTGAAACAAAGGCATAAAAAGCACAAACACTTCATCAACCTACCTCAACGTTTCTGATATGAAGCATGATGCAAACACTTGATGGCACCTTTGTGAATATTTTTTTTTCCAAACACATAACCACAATACTGTAATAACCACTGGTTGTGCATAAAATATCACAATTTCATTGGAATTATAATATCAACTTGCATGAATCATCGAACAGTTTCCATGATCGGCAAATTAGGAATGAAAGACTTTTAAAAAGTGATATAAATCATGATTAATTCGCAAAAATGGTGTGGTTAGACCAGTATATATGAGATTGAATGTCCTTATTTCAATGAGTTGCCATAAATCAAATTATTATAGGGCTGTTTCAGTAGATAAAAGCTTTTAGATGGGTGCTCGTAATGATATGGCTGATTTAACTGTGATTATTCTCGGAAGTGCTCTCATTCTGATTTTTCTGAAAAGGGAAAATTAACCCTTTATTCAGCAATTCATAACATTTTGTTCCGTTTCTTCCACACTAACTGATGCTTTCGGTTCAAATCCCAGAAGACAGTTGTGAAATTGATGCCGCTTGTGCTCAATCACTCCCGAGTCCCACTTGATGCAATAGATCAATGCTTTTCTTTTTCAAACATGATCCAATATCAAGAGTTTGTCAAGAGAGAGATTATATTCAATCACAGTATCCATACAACTAGCAGCTATAGACACATCAGGAGTTCAACAAACCTCTGAATCCGATACACTTCCATTAGACATGCATTTCATCTCCAACAGACACGTTTTTAAGCTATAAGTCATGAAATATGTGAAGTTTTGGTCAGTTTGTACTTACTCCAACAGGTTTGCTTAAAGATAGATGTTACATAACGATTTCCTTTGTTTTAATTCTATATATTTCAAAAGCATATGGTATAATTTGATGCTTGAAACCCTCCTACAAATGTATTTTCTTCCATGTAAGTTGTGTATATTACACACCACTTGGTGTTGCAGCACGGTAGAAGCCAGCCGTGTGTTGTGCCTTCCAGCAACGTTCGGCGAGCTATAATTAAAAGTGTGACGACATCAAATGAAGCTGAATTCTAATTAAATTCCAACCTTTGCCCAAAAATGATGGCAGTTGGTTGATTCAACCTCTTGGATCGGGCATCTTGTTCCTGCCTGTGCCAACGTGGCACCACTGGTCTATCTTCGATGCTGGGTACTTACGTAATCCCACCATGTGCCATCCTCCTCCTCCTCCTCCTCCTCCTCCTCCTCCTCCTCCTCCTCCTCCTCCTCCTCCTCCTCCTCCTCCTCCTCCTCCTCCTCCTCCTCCTCTACGATCCAGCACCCTGGAGGAATGGTCCTCATTTGTGGCACCCAGAAACAATGTGTGCGCAGAAATTGTGCTTCTGATCTTTTATTCAGTGCCTCTTTAAAATCTCTCTTTTTTTTCCTTCCTTTCTTCTCGCCCATTTTACTTGTTGTTTGTCTCCACCAGTTTTATTGGCGCGTCTCGCCTTCCTGCAGCTACATTTTGTCAGCTGTGATTTCAAGGATTCGTGATCTTTTCCACCTTTTTTGTGCATGTCGAGGGAAGGCGGCAGGTGTGCCGTTATGCTATAAAGGCAGAGAAGGAGGTGCAAGGATGGATTTCTATCAGATTTAGTTTTAAGAAGCCATCTGTGGAAATGTTTTTTTTTTTTTGGGGGGGGGGGGGAATCAGGCTTGCACAGATGTGTGAAAAACTGATCTCTGTATGGATATACACTGTTTCTTGCATGCACACAGTTACACTGTACCAGCAGCAGCTCGTCTCTCCTCGCTGCCAGTCCCTCCTCCTCCTCCTCCTCCTCCTCCTCCTCCTCCTCCTCCTCCACTGACCTACTTCCCGGCGCAAGGGATGAGGCGATGAGGCAGCGGGCTGAATGAGAAGTGGCAGCAGTATCTCCTTTTATCCCAGTCTCCCTGCTCACTCTCCTTCTCATCTCTCTCGCGGTTCAGCTCCTCTCCAAACCCTTCAAACTCACTGAGCGGGTTCCCCTCCCCTCTCTTCTCCTCTCCTCTCCTCTCCTCTCTTCTCCTCTCCTCTTCAGGGGCTCTCGCCTCACGTATGCAAACTAATGCAAACAGCGTTTGCACTTGCGTCGGAAACCTTGAGAAGTTCCAAACATGCGAGCACGCAACCGAAACACGTCGTGCACGCACAAGCCCGGCACGTCGTTCAGCGAAGCGGCAGAGTCGTGCCTTTTTTCCCCCAATTTCCTCAAGCAAAGGAGCGCAGAACTTCACGTACGTCAGGACGAGCAGTTAAAAGTGACTAATCTCTGTGCGCCTCTTCCAGATGGTTTTAATTAGCGGTAGCCTATGGAGGCAGTGCAGGCTGTGACTCTCCCTGTGATAGCTTCCCTTTTAATGCAGCCGTCTGTTTCCCAGGATGAGCGGAGTGTGTGTGTGTGTGTGTGTGTGTGTTTGTGCAAGTAGTGAGTGTCGAATGTATGGCATCTCACACAGACGCGAGAAAGACGCTAAAAGTTTTGACTTTCGATCGAGAGCAAACCTAATCTGAGAATCTACAAGGACGCAGACATTAGACCAATAATGTTTCCCTCTGGGAGCTTTGTAGATTTTATAGTTTTTCAACTGTCATGTCCGTGTTAAGAAGCTGTTGTTTGGCTTTTAGGTTGGAGTATTGTTGAATATATATCTGAAGTAGTGATGCAACTTTGTGTAAACAGGGTATTTAAGGTTTTCTCATTTACATGTTTTCGTCATCATTATCTATATTAGATATTAACAAAAAACAAATAGATTTACCGGTCTCTGACATTAAAGTGCTTACAAGCTATTTCTTGCCTAACAATTATTAGAGGAAATGGAACACAAAGCAGCAGCAGGAGTTTATTTTGGATTGGACTGAAATTGAACACGCATAAAGAGATGCTACAAATGTACTTGTTTAAGCTGGGACACAACTTGTCTTTAGAATTTGGCCTAATCTAATCCAGCCAAATAGCCAGTAAGTCCTCAAACAATCAAATATATCTGTGTGTAATCCGCTACTAATTTTTATGCTTGTATATATTTATTCAAGGCCTTTTTGTTATTTTTGAAGATGTAGTACCTTAATTCAGGTAAGAAATTGAAGGTTTCATGATATACAGTCACAAATCTTTAAGTCACTTCTTTGTTAGCCTGACATAAGTTTTTCTGTCGCCACAGCCAGCATGTGGATGTAGCCTGGGGGAAGGTTTAGAAGCCCAAAAGAAAAACACAAAATAGAATCTGTCCCCTGTTAAACCAGGCTAGCTTTGTCCAGACTCCGGCGTCACACATCCCCTTCATTTATAAAACGTCTCTCAGAGCAGAGGACAAATTGAGGGGGACCGAAGAGTGGAAAGATGGGGATTAAAGATGGAAGAAGCGGATAGTGGAAAGTGGCCAGAAAGAAATGACAGATGTTACTGTCAGCGGGGGTGGGGGGTTGGGGGTGGGGGGGGTTGAAGGGAAATGTCATCCCATTCAAGCTGAGAGTCGGGGATAATGGAAGATGACAGGAGAGGGAGGAGAGAGTGAAGAAGTGAGGAGCCGGGGCATAAGAAAGACTCTCGGGTCACATATGGCCGCGGACATGGTCAATTTGGATTGTTTGTGGTGTCTCGTCCACGCCGACATGCATAAAGGTCACGTACATAATCCAGCCTTTGCTTCCCTGTACTCTCCACCATGCAGGGTTCGACTGTGTGTATAATAAGTGTGTGTGTTTGGATTCCTTGGCCTACTTACCCAGGACAGAGCCTGGAAGCAGGCCAGCAGAAGTGGTGTTGAGTGAGGACCGGCCGCACGTGGGGCTCAGTGGGAGAGCGCAGAAAGAAACCAACACACACACACACACACACACAGATACTGGACAGGAGGCTCAGGTCATGTATTTTGCAGAATGGCTTTAAAACCCCCGCGGAGAGGCCTCTTTTCCATTAGGCTCCACCAGCTGTCCACTGCAACAATAACTAACTCAACACCGTAAAGATTTGGCAAGCAGCTCTCACTCATATCTCACCGCAATAAAAACGATGAAAACATGTTAATAGAGCAAAGCAGAGGCTTTTCAAGTGTAAATGTATGGGGTGCAGGGGTGAAATGCAGTGATTTACCTTCCTGAAGTGGGCTTTTTAAAATTCTGTCATCTCACTGTTTATGAGTGAAGCTCTGTTTTACTACTGGCTGAATTCTCATCTGTGTAGTGGATTGCATGCGGATGTGCTCACTGTCTGTGCAGCGTACTAACAGTACAACAGGCAGCTTTTCCCAACATTGAACTGTTTGCTTTTGGCAAATCGTAAATATTGAGGCAGTGATGATGAATGGAGTTTGCCCATCTAAAACATATTCGCCAATTTTGAAGATTCTGATTCTTGAATGCACCGAAAGCCATGTGTCCATAATCTTTTCGCGATTTTCTAGCATATACAAAGCCTCACGAAACAATAGGGAGAACTGGAGTGGAACACATGCTTGTAACATTTGTAAAAAAAACAGATTAGACAGAGCTTTGGTGAGATCATCTGAATATTGCAGAACCTTTCAACAGAACCATATCTTTGCAAACTTGGCAATGCATTGCTGCAGATCCAGTCAATATATAACGATTAAATCTGTCCTCAAACAATCGTCACTTGCACGGATTCATCGTTGCACTTTCTTAAGTCCAATCAGGCCTTTTCTATGTGTTTCCAACACACAATACATTCCTTTATCGAGCCAAAGCCGAAATCCAGGCTTTGTGTCAGACTCTGATCAGCCTGATCGATTGCCAGTAATCATCAGTGTCCTTGGAAGCAAAAAATGTTCTTTTAATGTTGTGAAGACAAAAACTTCGCGGTCATGTCATGGAATCGGAGATACCAGCCCCCCCCCATTGGCCTAGTTGTAGAAGGGGGCATCCAGGGATTGTCACCCCAGCTATCAAAACACTCGCCTATGCAGTATCAAATGGCTCTCGCACATACACAAGATGCCACGCTTGCTCTAAATGGGACTCGGGGCAATGATGCAACGACAATGAAACAAGGACCTACATTTGTAGGTGAGAAGCCCATCGATGGTCACGCATGCTTGGCAAACCAAAGAAGAACTTTGAAGCCGCCCGCAGTGCATCGGTTGCCGTTGCACGTGCCTGGCGAATTCAAGGAGGCGGAAAAAGCCGATGAGCAAAAAGAGGAAAGGGCAAAATGGAAATCTGGTGTTTTTTTTCTCCCTCTTTTTTCTTTTTTTTTTTTCGCCGTCGCCTCCTTTAAGCGCCTGTCGAGGGCTCGGCGCGTTCATAAAGAATTTACCATGCAGCTAATTTTAGCCCGCGCAGCCAGAACTCCTCCACTGAACCCGTGTGTGCGTGGGCGATGGCGCAGATTCACCCTGTCCTCCTCGATGTGGCAGATTGTGGCTTCATGTGGAAACTGAAGTCATAAAGTTTCACTTGCTTCACTAAACACGTGGGCCCGTTCCTCGATGCTTGTTAGCTTATGTACAAATATTGGTAAGGACCACGTCTGGTCCTGGATCTGACTTCCTTTTGGAAGCTGTGAAAACATTTCTTTTTTTTTTAATTGTATTTCACATGAACAAGCTCTCAAATTGATTTCTCGGTCAAGCATTTTGCCTGAATTTGCATGTCCGGGGGTATTGCATAACAGAGTGTAGGCCCATTCATTCACAAATGCTGTTAACTGTCGTATAAAAAGGAGAAGGAGCAACTGTTGTGCCTGTATGCTCGAATTAAAGCATGTGACGAGATACAATTTAGTGTAAAGAGTATATTATTCATAGAATGTAGACCACCCATGCTCTATTCATATCATTGAGGAAATCCTTCAGGACGTATCGTCCCGTTTGGGCTCGTGTTGTGGTGGGTGCCATTCACTACTGTCTTACACACAGCGAGGGAGGGAATTACTGAGGCATAAACAACACACACACACACACATTTTTGCATTCACCATTGTAGCTCAGTAACAAGAGGTTTCTTTATCAGGGTACAAGAACAACAAATGTCAAGACCGAGATGCAGTGGCAGCTCCTTCCTCTCACAAGAAAGTGAGGATCAAATTTTTCCATTTTGTTTCGAAAGGGTAGGATTTTTTTGTTGCAAAAAAATAAGATGCCAGTATTTAACCTGATATAAATATAAACGTGACCAGATTTGTGACTGAAATCTGGTGTTTTGTAGCTTTTCATTACAGCACTGAGGTTTAAAAAAAAAAAAAGTGAAAACTCTTCTGCTGGAGTAATTATAATTTAGTTTGGCAAAAACAGACAGAACACCTATATACAGGGAGGGTTAACTATGAGTAGGATGGGTTAAATGCTGAGAAGAAATTTCCCCAAGGGGATTAATAAAGTGGTCTCGCCTCGTGAAAATTGGGTTTTGAGTGCAGGTTTGCATGCGCTCCCTGTGCGTGCGTCGGTTTTCTATAGGCATTTGTGGTTGACTGCTGACTCTCAGGCCCTTTTTTCACTCCATATACGATCGTGTAAATGCATAGTTTTTGCATTTTTTGTTCGTTTCACGACTTTCACCGTTGGACCATTCGCGAGTGCTATTGTTTATGTAATGAAACCACACATCCGCACAGAGAACAATACGCTATAAACATTAACAATGGCGAGTACGCGGACATTCGTTTGGACGGACAACAGAGCGGGATTGCTATTCCATGTGACTCGCAACGATAAAACTACCAAGTCGGAGAAGAATATGGACTGTGCGTCATGACACTCTGGAGGAAAACGTTGTTTTTGTTTATCTATTGAAATTAAGGTGTTCGTGCTCTGTGTCCAGGGTTTATCCTGCTGCAATCCACAACTTTGAATTGAATTAGGCATTATAAAAGATGAATGTTGGTGAAGTGGCTTTAATGACATTTCAATTGTATTCGTCATATTAAGACGAAAGGCAGAATATGTCATTCGATGGATGGGCGTGTCCTCCCTTCCTCCCAGCAAACCCCACATTGCACAAACCCGAGTTAGGAAATGCGTCAACAACACCGAGTCGAAGTCACTTTCTTTTTTACTCTGGTCACAGTGAAGTTGTAGTTTTTCCTCATTAAAAGGAGAGAGAGAGGCACATGATCTGTTTCGAGTCTGCGTCGGGTTGTGGCTTAAGTCTCCATAAAAACTGAGGAATTCAACACTAAGCTAAATTTAGAGCTGAGTCAGTGGAGCAACTGTTGTGTCTGCTTTTCATTCATGTTCTTCATTACATTTGAAAAAAAAAAAATAATCTTTTTATTGAGCTGCTGAAATTTCTTCCGGTCATTTGCTCCACAAAGTGGACTGTTTATTAATAAACATGCCTCCAGTGTAAAAGCACTGAATTTACAAATGGGAAACAGATTCAGAAAAAGGCATACATGGGGGGAAAAAAACAAATTAAGGAAAGACAATCTAATACACTGACACTCTGAATGCCACATGTTCCTTTTGAAGATTGGAAGCAATAAAATCATCTGAAACCAGAGCAAGTTTGACTCATTGTTTTTGTTGATGCAGTTTCCATCAGTCTTTTATTTGTTTCCCTCTGTGCACACACAATCCTATATCCATCCCAAACAAAGTGTGCGGATGGTGTAGCACAGTGGAGCTGAACCGCAGTGCTGAACGGATCTATTTAAATGTGAATGGAATGAATTATTGATCGCATGTGAAAATGTGCATTATGACATCAAGCACGCTTGTCTGAATGTATTTAACGTAACCGAGAATCGGCTGTCCCAGACCGACTGTATCCATAAATAATCTTTCTTGTCGTTTTTTTTTTTTTTTCAGATCATGCCCCGTAGATAGCAGCCTCGTCCTCCTCTCCACTCCCCCTCCCTGCCCCTCGGCCCCCTCCTCCTCCTCCTCCTCCTCCTCCTCCTCCTCCTCCTCCTACTTTCACCTTCCTCACCGTTGCCACCTGCGTCGCCACGGGCCAGCATGCCCCCCAGGAAGAGGACGCGGCCGGGCCTGGGCTTCCTGTGCTGCTTCGGCAGCAGCGAGCCACCGGAGATCAACCTGAAGGACAGCGTGCCGCTGCAGCTCCTGGAGTTCAGCGCCCCCATGCCGCCTGCGGAGGAGCTGCACGCACGCTTTTCCGAACTGGTGGTGAGTAAAAAACATAGTCGTTGAATATATAGAAATGACTTTATAAATGCTTAGCTTCCCATGACAAGTGCCCCAATGGAGAAGGCGTTAAACCTCATTCATAACAAAGCTGCATAAAGACAATAAAATAAAAATAATAATCTTGTGGGTAAACTTTGAAAATAAAAAGCAATATCTGTCACAAAATTTACAGTTAGCTAGTTTTCCCCAATTTTCCACTCACTGCCAGTAATGGTGCCGGATGATGATATATCAGCAAATGAGTAGAGAGCATTGCGAAAATCATGCTCTGTAATCTTTTTGGCAACAGTTTAATGTCTCACTACACCACCTTGTGGCATAAATTGGTATTACAACACGGAACAAAGCGGGTCTATTTCCCGACTTGGATATAATCATACTTAGTGGAGTGTTTGTATATCAGGAAATGGATTGGAAACAAACTGGATGGTTGAACCGTGTCCAGACGATTCAGCTGGATATCGGCTCGGATAAATTCAACTCTTCATAAATGTAGAAATTTGAATGAGGGAAAATTGATGGACTTCACATTCCTCTGTCCCAGTATGAGAGCTATGGCAGTCGAAATAATCATCCATCATCCTGCAAAAATAACCATGTGCCTTCATGTGGCGCGCAATGCATGACTCAGTCTTACAGGACGAGTCCCATGTGGGATAATTGGCACAATAATCATTTTCAGGATGCTGAGCACATACAGAGAAAGTGGCTGGTGCAATCTGCGTATCAACACACTTTTTATTCCAGCTTTCCTTTACTTCGCTTGTTTGCCCGAACAAACGGGATGAAATACAGGCTTTGAGAGGGTTGAGGTTTGCGGAAGGCGCCTCCATTGTTGGGGTTTTGTCCCAAAGCCCCTTCCATCAATCCCTCCCATCTATAAATTCCGGAGCTCATCTTTTGCAGTGTTTGCCAGTCCCCCGCTTCTCTGCACAGATCGCACTCTGTTTGGCAGAGCTTGCCGGCCTGTACCGGCGCCAGAATGGGATTGCTGTGCTGACATGTGCCCGTGGTGTGGAGAGGGATCAGGGCACAGCTGTCAAGAGTGGATGAGTTCCCTGTGGGTCTCAGCTGCCACGCAAAACGCTGGAGGAATCGGCCCTTGTTTCTGTTTCTTTGTTTTGGTTTCTGTGCTTGTCTGGCTTCACGACTGCTTCTGGCACTGTTGAGACTCCGCTGCCTGCAGTATATATATCACACCGCTGTCACATTCGGTCCTGGAGATTAAATAAAATCCCATTCGTGATGGGAAATCTTTCACTGTTATCAATGCAGATGTTTTCCCAGTAGTGATTCTTCCATGTTTCCAGCTACCAGACCCAAAACAACCCTCTAACTTGACGCTCGGGCTCCTTTTGTAATCACTGCTGATAGCCAAGCCAATTAACTCTTAGTGATTGGAGAAAATTTAAGGTTACAATTGCGGGCAATCAAGACACTGATTGCATCAATCAGATCACTTGGTGCTTTACATATCCTACAAACAAGGAAACAACTGGAGATCAGTGTTGCTGAGGGTAAAATAAAAAAACAACAACATGTCTTTCATATGGGAGCGCTTAGCCAAATCACGCTACTCCTCGGGATTCAGAGGACGAAATTACCCACAACTTATTTTGGGGTTAAATATCTACCGTTGAGGTATAGGCTGGAGTGAAACAAGATTTTGGATTAACATTTCTTCTGTCACTTTTTCTTGCATGCTATGAAATAGAATAGGCATATTTGAAGTGTATTTCTATAATGTGAATGAAAGCGACGACTCGAAAGATTAAAATAAGAGTAGGTTGCAGAATCACTTTTTGGCATCAAAAGCAATTAAAAACACATGTAATTTTTTTGTAATTTATATTGTGGTCCAAAGAATGTATGAGCCAAATCACAACTGCCAATTACATTTGCGAACATCTGTTTTTGCACAAAACTTTGATTAAAGCAACCTATTATGTCTCTAATCTAATTTTAGTACAGAACATCATCATCACATATACATCTTTGAGCATTGCCTTTTCTTTTTCTTTTTTTAACATAAAATATCCAACATCCAGGAATTAACGTAGCAAGAGTTTTACAACTCGGACAATGTCTTCTTCTGCAAATCATTGGTGGTATTGTAACCTGTCATCTGCCATTTGTCCAACTGAGAAAAGTCAGAAAGACGGGAAGCGATCCAGGCGGTGCTCCTATTATATTGGACAGCAAGTTAACAAGTGATCTAACTGATGGGTGACTTGGGTCTGTGCAGACAAATTGTACCATAAACTGTCACTCAATGTAATATGGCAATATTAGTTTGGTTTGATTTCTCCCCCCCTAAAATGTTTAGTTTCTTAAGTTTAGTGTTAAATTCCTTAAGGTTTTTTGATATATTTCGATTTTCTTATAACGGCTTTGATATTGAACTTTTCCTGGTGAGCATTTCACACTTCCATGGTATTTTATTTGTAATTCCACTAAAGCATTTTCTGGTTATTACATCACTTCCAGAAGGTTTTGCGCTTGTTTAGTGCTCTGGTTCGTCTCTACTATTCTTCAAGTGGAGAAAATTTCTTTTATAGAAAGTATTTAAGGGGGGGGGGGGGGATAGATGTTCCAGATAGATGATAAATCAAACGATGCAAGTTTGATCCATGTCTGCTTTTGTTGGACAAAATGATTCTACCTAACGATGGATTGTGGTATCCAAGTTCTTCACATCTGTTTTATTGAACCCCGCCGCCAACATGCTGACACAGATTTCACCCGTCGTCCAAAAAAATCTCCACAATCAGACCTCAAGGAGTCGCAGAGCCTGGACTCAGGGCTTGTAACTCAAGCAGAGTGCTGATGTAGAGGAGCAAAGAGCTGTGCTTTGGCAGTGGGGGGGGGGGGTCTAGACAAAAAGAGAATACCATAACATTGCGTGTTTCTGTGGCAACGGGAGGCAGAGATTTTTTTGTTGTGAAAGCCTTTGCTGAGAAGGAGAAAGCGAGTCGGCGGATATTCTGGAGTGGGAGCGACGGATCTGGGCCAAACGAAGGCGTAAACCAACTCCATGCGCCTTCACATCCATAATGGGGTCTTCCGCTGTGTCGGCAGACTGCACAGTGCAGACTCATCTTGAACTGTGGGGAAGTTGAAAGAAAAAGAAATATTCAATGCTAAGCTGCAGCTCGCTTGGTAGAATTTCAACCAAACTCAGAGGACCGTTGAAGCGGAATTTACCCAAATAGATATCTGCTCACGTTTTTCGTTCGCTACCCAACCAACGTGTGACTTCTGTCGTTGCGTTGCACATTCCCCCCTTACAGTTACCAGTATGATCATGTTTGTTGCATTCAGTTGACAGTAAGACTCAGGCACCAGAAATACTCGGTGTGGTTGACAAAAAAAAAATCCCGATTCAGCTTAAAACAATTACATCTGCGGCTTCTGTCTCATCATTGGACTGGAAACCCAACTCTTTTTGAATGAAAGAGTTGTTTATATCCAATTCAGTCACCACAACCTCATCCGAATACAATCTTGTTTGGCTAATTTGCGACGTCCATAAACGTAATTTTTTTTCGATGTTGGAAGTCGCATCTATATTCGAGTTGTTTTCGTAGCTTGAACGGTCGACCTGCATGGTTGTTTTTCCACCTGACGACGCTGTCTAAGTCTGGTCGTCCATCTTGCCTTGATCCCCAGAATCAAACTCGCAAATTTCATGAAAAATACAGGTGCAAGGGGTTAGTCGTAAAGTAGAGGAGACATGTGTCGCCCGGTCTGTTGTTCACAGGATGATAGTGCTTCTAAAGCATGTGTGGGATTCGGCTTTTGTTCCCTCGTGTAAACGCTCGGCTCTCCTGAAGTCTGAAGAGTAAACCTGCTCCGAGGTCACATCAGGTCTTTCTTATGAGAAACTCTCGGTGCCAAAAAAATGAACTCAACAAATCCCTGCAAAAGGATCCGGGAGCATCAGAGCTGCAGAGGTGTACCAAGGACAAATGAGAACTTTACCATTGTTTATCTCGACAATTTTTCGCTCAAAATATTCAATCGTCAAATGCAAAATCGCTTTTACAATCATTTTCTCCCTAAGTATTCATGTAGGCGGGTGCAGTTCTCAGTTTTGACAGTTTCGTAAACCGAACTGAAGCATTTGTTTCCACAAAGTGTCTGGATGTTTGGGAGCGGCGCAGGTTAGCGTCGACATGCTTCACAACATAACGACGAGTGTTTACGACGCAAAGGTCAACATATGCTCACAATATGTCGACACGTGGGATGAGGTTGAGATTCATCGCACCACTGATTCCCCCTCGGGCGTCCATGTACACCTTTTGTTATGTAGAATCGAGGACTGCCAAGTTCGGCATCTGCATGGCATCGCTCTATGTGCAAGGTTGTAAATAGTTGCTGTGTTAATCTGGCAATATTTCACAAAACAGAAAAAATAACAACTCTTTTGTCTCGGGCATCTCATGATGTTTGCCTCCAGAGTGTAATGACTGCCAGTCTTGCTCGTTTTATAGTCGAGAGTCTCTCGTAATAGCAATCCAACTTGGTCGTCTAAACTTAAGTGCAATTATGTAGAGAAGGTCTGTTGTTACAGAATGCTATACCTCTCCTGACTGAACTCAGACCTCTGCAACAACCATCAAAACCTTTTTTTTTTTTTTACACAATAATTTGGTTTTTCAAAGATGTGAAAGTTGGCAGTGATGTAGCACGCGTGAAATGTTTATATTTTCGTAGTACTTTGACATTATTATAAAGTCCTTCAGTTGGGATGCCACCTTCTGTATATGTGCCAATTGGGTGCAGCTGAATTAATTCCACCGGGTCAACATCTGGCAAATACAGTACCAGCAAACTAGAATCAGATTAGCGGGTGCTCTCCGCTCTGTGTGCCGGCCTCAGTCCTCCTTTCTTAGGCTTGTATTTTGGGACATTTTTAATCCAGCCACACCGAGTCGTGGTCCAGCTGTCCATTGTCCGTCACTGCCTGTGGGCACGGCGGCCTTTCACGTTGTCCACTCCGCACGAGTCCCAATCACTGGTTTTTAGTGGCACATAAATTTTGTTCTTGACGCAGCAATGGTAAAATTAGCCTTCCTGGTTTGAAGCCTCGACTGGTATTTCCCGGAGAAGAAAAAAAAACCTGACTCGTTAAATCATAAATCCTCCCTTAATGTTCCCTCCAGTGTGACTGTCGAGGCCGGACGCAAATCTAAAATGTGTTGCGTAACGAGACGGGTGGAAATATTCTCCTCCCTCTGGGTCATTGGGAGTGAGTTTCCTTCCCAGTGAACGCCCTGGGATGCATCCCTTTTTTCCTCGTCTTCCTCTCCTCACAGTTTTCGAGCTACCGGTCCACTATCCACACCGCCGTCCGACCTTTGTCGGAAAGCCAGTCCTTGCTGTCCTGAATCAGCCGTTTGGTGAAAGTGACCTCGTTCTGGATTAGGGGAGAGCCTGGAGGTTAGCAAAGAGCTGCCGTGAGTCATCAAACGTTGGACGCAGTGACTCATCTTAATGCTGCTAATTGGAGCAACTACGTCGCGGTTTGCAAAGATGAAGCAGCGGCTCCATACTGGCTCTCTTCATATCTCGAGATGAAAGTCTTTGACCCTTTCTTGGTTGTGGTGAATGACTCAGAGCTGGCCCTTTTCCTCAAAGAAAGAAAACTTCAGGAATTCTACCAAGACTGTAAAAGGCAAACTTAGATTTACTCCACTCTCTTTGTGGTGACTTTCCATTGATGCCCTAATCTTTACCTTTACAACTTGTTACTGTACACCTAAAGCCTGAACTCCCATGTAGCTTTATTAACCAGACTGAGGTGCTAAATTATGGAGACACACACACACACACACACACACACGCACACACACACACCTCATTGACTTGTGTTTGGGCCAATAATGGCAGCTACAGCTTCCCGTGGGTCCCCTCGAGGCCTCATATGACTTCCTGCCATCTTGCCTGTCTTTCCTCTGACTTCCTGTCATTCTGAGAGACCGCTGCAGCAAACGCAGGCGGAGCTTGTCACAACAAAGTTGATGAGTACACTAGATTCAATGAAAGAAATGTCCTTACATAAAACAGTTTTGTTTTATTTAGAACAATAAATAGCAGAATTGACTAAAAATGCTGTTATTAAAACACGCAACGTGTAAAGTGACAAGTCACAATCCTTAGTGGTGCTTTAACACGAAACCAAAGAGTTTTCGATGCTTGACAAAAAAGTAAGACAATAGTTTGCTGCCATAGATGATCTGAATTCTTTCTGGGGTCATAGACGAATCAAACCAGACCATTGGAACTGCAGTTTATCAGTTTGTTAATGGAATGAAAAAAAAAAAAAAAAGTGCAGTGATGTTGTGGGGCTGCTTTACTGCCTCTGGTACCGGAGGCATTGGATTTATCAAAATAAATGATGAAATCTTAAGACCAGTGTTGGGAGAGATTGGAGCTCAACCAAGCCGACTCTGGGCAAGTGGCACAGTACATCATGGACAGAGAGAGAAATGTGGCAGTGAGACAAGTTTGAGGTCTTGTCTTTCAGAAGGACAATGAGCCAAAGCACATATCCATTAGCACAAAATTGTTGGTGGGAAATGAAAAACCAGCCATTGCCCCTGACCATAATCCAGCTGAGAAACCTTTGGAGAGTTGGAATCCACCGTCGGCGAGAGGTTGGCGAAATCAGAAGAAGTATTGGCAGTCACAGGTGTAAGACACAAAAACATTAAGGCTGCTCAAACAAACGATTAGTAATCCCACAACTTTGAATCTCGTGAGGTAAAGACATGTCATGTTTGCTCTGGAAATGTCGAATCATAGACTTATATGGGAGAGGATGCCATCCTTGGCCGCATTTCCCATTCAGGTGGGACCTCACACTGAGTCAACGAGTTGCCAGAAAGACGCAACAACGTCCACTCTTATGTCACACATACTCACTTGCTGAACCCGCATTCTTCTCATATGGCTCACTTCACATGAGCTTACTTAGCTGCCTCTTCCATCGTCCGACATTGCACGGGCCTCGTTCCTCTCACGTCCATGCTCTCCACCTCCACTCGTGTGTCTCCATGCGATTCAATAATCATCTCTCGGACACGATGCGTAATGTAAACAGCTGCAGGATTTTAATGTTTTCCCACGCCGCTGGGACTTCAGTCCCCCTTTTCATCAGGACTCATCCCACTGCCCTCCTCTGCACTCTTTCCATATGGTGGAGATAAATATTTAAAGTCCCTTGCCGGCATGTTGGTGTCATATGACTCCTGTTATATCACAGGAATGGATTTATGTGGCCACATAAGCCACGATTGGTGGTAAATAGGAACGTTCATCATAATCCTTGGCAGGATTGCAGCACTTTATGCATAAAAAAAAAGCTCTAACTTCAAACGCTCTTCTCACTTTGAAGGATTCCTCCCGAAAGGGATCATTGAGTGTACTTCAAGCTCTGCTCCATTAAAACATGATCAATAAAGTTTTGCATGTTTTGGATTTTGAGGTCACAGTGTTTGCGGGGACACTCAAAGTGGCCTTGACGTGGATCCAAATGGATGAATGTTACATATACAGTACAGATTTATGTTGAGCTCAACTATGCACATTCAGTTTCTTGATTGAGCCACAATTACATTCCATCTATCCACTCCTTCATTCAATTGTCAGTCTCCTCCAGTGTTTTTACAGTAACTGAACTCTGAACGTGTCTTTAGATTGTGGGAATAAGTAAAGAGTACTGGGATGAAACCCATAGGGAAAAATTACATTTGAAGGGGCTTTATCACGTAACTGTTAATAATAAAAGGCGAGGTAATGTACGCCATATACAGTTCATGAGAGATATCAAATACAAGTGCTTACTTGATGGTTAAGATATAAATATTCAATCAATATCTCTTGATTAAACTCGTGATCCTCTTTGCTGGAATGACAGCCATGTGTATAACCATTTACAACCAACTAAACAACCAAAGATAATTATTTTGGAGCCCCATATAATAAAAAATAATGGGCATTATCACATTTTTATTGTCCACCTGAAAGAAGAAATACAGGGTTAAAATAAGGGATTCATTCTGGTTTTGTTCTCACTGCCTGGAGCACACCACCATGGAAACATTCGGAATTTTTTGAAACATGTGGAAATGGAAAAGTCTACCTCAAAATTATCATTGAAATTGAGTCATAACTTTCTCGAATAAAAGGTTTTCTTTGCGCTCTCTTGAAGCTCTGGCCAGACAGGAAACTGTGTGACAGAACAGGTCAGTCAGTCTGCTGCAAAACATGACAGCCGGAGCTCGTGAGTGTGATGCTCTTAAAAAAAAAAAAAAAAAAAACCCAAAAAGAAACATGAAAACGATCAAATTATTCGATCGGTCGATCCAGATGAAATATGAACGAGGGGCTGGGGAGGCCTCAGGTATGTATTTTTCCTTCCGCGAGCAGCAGGTGTAACAATATTAGCTTTGGTTTAATGCGAAATTCCCGGCTGAAACGTGCCGCTGTCGGAAAGTGGGATCACATCAAGGGGAGGTGTTGCGCAGAAAAGTGGAAAGTGGCTGGGTTTTTTTGTTGTGGAAGAGCCAGCGAGGTGCCGCGTGCGTGTTTCCGCCGGTGCTGCCGCGGTTCGTGAGCGGCGGCCATGTGATGTCGATGTGGTATTGGAGCACGTTTACGGCGTGTGGGAAAAGATGAAGATGTAAGGTGGGGGGGGGGGGGGAACGGGAATATTGCATAACTGGAAAGTCCTCTGGCTGGTACGACATGAACATTCTTCCATCCACCAGATGCTCTCATCCCTGACTGTGTCTCTCTCCGTTTTAATTTTTTTTACACTTTCCTTTCTGCTTTTACTGGACCTGACAACGGCTAAATGGAATATGCCACATTTGAAATTCACGAGATGCATTAGCCAGGAGTCCAGCCCCACTGCTCCTTTCCTGTTTTCCGCCTCTTGCTCCCATACTCAACTTTGACTCTCCTCCCTTCACACACCCTTACATAATCCGTGAACAATTTCCAAACTGGACCCTTTTAAAGAGCAGTTAGTGTTTTTTCCTCCGTATTTTCTCTCCGTTTTTACAATGTTGGGCTATCTTGGCATCGTTGTACGTTGAATACATGTGATACGTACAAGTTCAGCAGACACGGTTGCGAGGCAGGGGTCAAATTACAGATGCTCGTTGTTGCTTATATCGATGCATACTTTTTTGAGACGAGTGACCTTGAATGTTGATGCTTCATGCTTGATGAGGCTGATGTTAAATTACTGCTAAGTGCTGTATTTGTTGCAGAAGTGATTTCTCTGTCAGTGTTTCGTTGACGAGACAAATCAAATCACATTCATCCAGAAATGCAACATATGATAAACAAGGAATTTCTGAATTGTGGATCCTGGAAAAAAATTACAAAATCCTCATCATTCCACTCAATACAAGACCCTAAATGTAGCAGGAGTGAGATGGTAAGGAGCATAGAGATTGGTTGCTGGGCTCTGCTCCCATCTGGTTTAGATCCAGGGGTCTCATTCTTACAGATTATTTTTACTTTACTGCCAGTATTAGCTCCTCCGAAGAGCAGCAGCTTTGGGACAGCAGGCCCTTTGACCCAGCGACCAGGCAAAGTGCCAGAAACCAACTGGCTTGCATGATTTGCTTTTACATTCAAGGACATTTGGAGAGAACTGGAAACCTAAATGTGATTAAAAAAAAATGAAGAAGACATTGTGAGGGGGTCGATTGTACTCGTTTCTGGCAGTACCAGCTTTTGGTGAGTGAGAGTTGCTCTTGAGATGAAACATGTCTTCGACCTTCCTTTGTGGTTCTTTATGTGCATCAGACCCCCTTGAAACTCACAACCTTCACATTTTTTCCTTCGTCCCTCTCTCTCTGTCTCTCAAAAAAAAAAAAAAAACCCACAATAATGCTTCTGCTGGTGATCCCAGTGAAAAGACCGTGTGAGAGATGATGTCATTCCTCACAGTGTCAAACACTTGGAATGTGGGCCGCCTCGGTCCACCCCGTCCAGCCGAGTGGATGAAAACAGACCCCCGTGAATGTACTGGCTGGCTTTGAGGGGCCCCACCTCTGTCACTGGTGGCCATCTTCACTTTGGGGGGCCCGGCAGGCTGACGTCATGGTAGCAAAACCATTATGATGAGATTAGTTTTTGCTTCAGCACAAAGCCCTGGTACTATAGCCTCCCATCCTGTGTGTGTGTGTGTGTGTGTGTGTTTTTCTTTTTTCCCCCCCAGTCCTTTTCCAGAACCCCACAGCCTCAGGGACTGTAACCCTCACACTTCACTCTTTCTCTTTCAGTGCACCACTCTTTCTTTCAGTCTGTGTTCCTCCATATATCTGATTGCCTTACTTCAACCCTGATTTACCCGTCCCATGTCTTCCAGGCCTTTTTGCTTTTCGTCCTTGGCACACATAGACTCATTTCCTAGACTCATATGCATTTCAAAAGGTGCAGGAGGCTCCGTGCGCTAAGCTGAGGAATTGAGCGGAGCAGCGGGGTGAATATTAAAACGCTCCTCCGTGGTCAGTGGAGACGGTTCTCAGGCAGACAAGTTTGGACAATTCAATGTCACTTTGTAAGCTCGACTTCTTCAGAGGTCTGTGGCCGCTGCTAGAGTGGGATTAAAAAAAAAACCAAAAAACCCAGCAAGACCTGATTGCAGTGGGGTCAGTCATTACTTTCTCACCCTGGTTGCTGTATTTGAACTGTTGTGGGTTCTCTTAATAACTGTTTCCTGGCTGATTCTGAATTAATATCGTTCATTGTCACTTTATAGTCAAACCCTGTGTCCATAAACAACAGTTAAATATATCATGATGTCACGACTTAACTGACCTTTTCATGTCTGTTTTGCTCTTTGGAGATAATACAGGAGCACACTATTGACATTTTGAGTATCCCCTTCATGATTTGAAAACAAGCTCTGTTGTCTACAAAATACAAATCCGCCATTGAAATTAATTAGTTTGCACAGTACATTTCTGGGGTTTTTATCCCAACATAACACTTAGGATCCCTTTAACGTTTTGGAGTAATAACTCATTGTTTTTGCGTTTTGATTACAGAAACATTTACACGGCAAGTTGTTGCTGCTGTTTCTGTAATGAAACCACGTACACACACAGACTAAAGACGGAGTATTGACAGTTGACTTGTGTTTATTTTGTCGTTCGAAATATATACGTTACGGATTATTTCTTCCTTTAACGACAGGTAAATGCAGGAACAATGTATTAGTAAATGATGAATACATTTTCCTCTGCCAGAGTCTCAAGTGTATATAACAGTCTCGAGTCATCTCTGCCATGGAAAACTCCCAATGATCAGGCCACTATATATATATATGACCGTATATTATCCTTATACAGATTAGGAGTACTATAGGAAGGCAGTTTCATGGACGCTCGCACCGGATCTGGGTAGGCAAAATTAAAACTACCCTGCCAATTTTGGTGACAAAATGATGCACTAAATGGTTAAATCAGGGGTTGAAATAACAAATCAGCAATGATCTGCGATTAGTTTGTATTTGCGAGTGCTTTGAGCTTGGATTATATAGAGAATTGAAGTTGAATACGTAATGTTGATATTTCAATAAATTGTGGGTAAAAAGTAACTAATACTGTGAATAATTGTTGGGAAGTACTTCATTTCAATTGTCAGCACCCTGAAAATTGGCATTTCTGATTCATGTGAATACTTATAAAAGGGAGATGCTCAAATAAATCAACCTTGATTCCAAAAAATGAGAACTGCCCAATAGGAAAGCACTTTTTTATAGAAAAAGTATCACAAGCAGCACTTTGCTGGATGAAGTCCTGTCACAAAAGTCAGCGGCAGCTGGGCACACCAAGTTCCCATATTTTTTGTGTGTGTTTTTTTTAAGTTTTTGACTGAAACGATCCATAATCCAACGCAAATGTGCAGTTAGTGTTCTGTGAAAATTAATACAGTTCACATGTGTAACATAACTCTTGTTGTTTCAGGATGAACTGGACCTGACAGATAAAAACAGGGAGGCCATGTTCGCTCTGCCAGACGAGAAGAAATGGCAGATCTATTGCAGCAAGAAGAAGGTGAGTTGGCCTCCGTCGCACTTCATGCTACATCGGCTCCGATCTCTGGCGCGGCCCTCGGTTGACTGCCTGCCCGGAGCCACAGTTTGGGGCTTTAACTGTCAGCAGAGAATGTTATTGAAGGCAGCCTCTTCCCGTTTTGAATAGCTCGGCCGCACAGTCAGCGTCTCGTTGCTGCGTCGACGTAAACACGTGCACGTTTTTTAACGCTGGAGAGTGTTTATTCTCCGTTTGCAAACCTGTGGACAGACGGACAGACACAACACTGGGGCAGGGCAGGGCGTGGGGGCGGGGGGGGGGGGGGTCGTGACTCCTGCACAGCTTTCCACCATAACACCCCGTTGTAGGCCTCTCTTTCACCCCAATCGCCTCCCCAAAGCATCCCTCGTTCTCCTCGCACCCGTCGGAGTGTCTCTCCACAACAACTCTGGTCTCACTTTGTGGTCAGACCCTCACCACCCCCTCTGCCCCTCCCGCCCCCCCCCCCCCCTACTACCCCTCCTACCCCTCCTCCCCCGGCCTCCTTGCTTTCGGTCCCGTTCAATAGCATATTGAATAAATAGTCATAAACCCTCCCCCGTGTCTCTTTTGCCGGTTTGTTTTTTTGACCGAGGGTTGTGTGTTGGAAGTGCGATGAGGATCAGACCGCTACACTTCCAACCCCCCCCCCCCCCCCCCCTCCCTGCCGCTTTCTGAGGCACGCAGGCCTGGTTTAGCTGACGTGATGCTCTCTGACAACCTTTTTTTTTTTTTAAAGGGAGTAGACGCACCGCTTTGTGTGCATGCTTGACTGTGTGCATGCGTGTGTTTGAATGCACCTGCATGCAGCAAAGTTTGCCCTCGTGTCAAGTTACGAGGAAAAGTGCGAGCGCTGGTGTTTAGAGGGATGTCAAGGCGAGGATGGAAGCTGGAGCACCACAATGCCTCACAGTGAAATGGAATACGGGTAAAAATAACACACAGAGAAGATACAATCTGCCTCCTTATATGTTATGATAACCTCTGAATAGACTGTATCCAACGATATCGGGCTGGAGGAAAAATGTGCATTTGATTCGCATCTGAAGATAAAACTTCATTTTTAATCCAAAATCTGTTATTGAGTTATTGAAAAAAAATTTGGGGGCCGAAATTGTTTGCAGTGCAAACGTAAGACGGGTTCAGAGGTAACGTATATTAGTTTGTTGTCCCTTCTAAATCTCCTGCATTTGGAAAACATTTCCTCTGTGAAGCTCAGGTTAAAAAAAAAAAAAAAAAAGAAATATTAGTTGAGTATCCGGGCCAGGAAATGGAGAGCAAACCCAGGGAAACGGCGAACAGCGGAAAGCCGGAGGAAAATCCAAACAAACCCCTCATTCATGGATGGAGGCGGCATAATGAAGAATGAGGAAGGAAAAAAAAACCCAACAACAACAAGAACCAGAGTGCAATATGAGATAATAACCTGCATGTGTGTGTTTTGAATACGAAGACAGGAAGGAGCGATCGCAGGCCTCACGTGCTCCCGACACACACGCAAACATGAAAATATGAAGGGAACTACGGATTACTGAGACGCACGCCTGCCGCACCGAGGTGCTGAGAACCGCTGCATGACGGCGATGTGAGTGGGAAGCGGAGGACGGCAGAATTACCCTCGTTCCGATCCCCGTCGCCGACGGACACTGGTCCCCTTGTTCTGCCCCCGGCTGGGCGACGGCTCCAGTTGTTGTGGTTGGATAACAGTTGGAGAAAGCCGCTGAGAGCGCGGCCAGGGACAGACTAACTTTGTTCACCTGCAGAACAAGCTGGTCAGTGCGTGCGCTGCAAGACTGCTTCGCCGTTGCCCCTTTTTTTCAGTTTGGGCTCGTCGCCCAAACCGAGGGAGAAAACATTTCTCCCAGCTTCCCGTGCTAATGAAACTCCCACGTGTTTCAAATTGCCTGTTTTTCGCTGCAAGAATGCCAAAAAGGCCACTGGGGCAGCATTTTATACATCATCTGACATTCAGCCTTTGGGGGAAGCATTTTGGTTTTTACTTTTCTTTGAGCGGTCATCTTTGAGAATGCTATACAGCAATTAGACATCAGCGTCGGTATCTTGATGACTGTGGAGCAGATGGCCAAATGGAAAAATGGAAAAAATGTCAGAAGCTGAAAAAGATTTCAGCTTTTGACATTTGTGACTTTTGGATGGCATTCTGGCATCTGAAAGCCTGCCGATACAGTGTCTGGTGGTTGTAATTTGACACCTGCATCGTCCCTTGCTCGTTGCTGTGTGTTGAAGCGTTTGGACGGATAAATGTGGCCTGGATTTATGTTCAGTTATTTCTCGATTGACCACAACTTCCACACAACAAAGAATCAAGTGGTTGTAATTTGACACCAGCTTCATTAATAGCATAAGTATAATAGGGGAATACATGCGCCACGTTTTCTAGATTTGTGACGCGATACAGCATTCAATGGTTTTAATTTGACACCAGCTCTGGCTTTAATAGATAATATATATAAACTAAATTTGACACGAGCCAACACCACAAACCCAGACCGGGTGGTGGAAAAACCTATTTACGAGCTGTACGATGTTGCTTTTCATTATATATGCATGTACATGGGTCATAAATGCTGGCTATGTCTTTGTAGCGTTCTCCCAATTGAAAAACATACCAACACACTGAAGTAGGAAGCACAACATCCACGCTCATTTAAGTGCCACTGCGGTTTCCCAAAAGTTCTAAGAAAACATCTGGGTCTTCAGCTTTGGTGGTCGTAAACTGTCTTTTCCTCCGAGCACGACTGAGGCCAACGTTCATGTTGTGCCAACGCAATAAGTTGGCAATAATAACCTTGCATAGGTTCAGCGCTTTAGGTCTTGAATAGCTTTTGCTGGTGGTTTTTATCAGACTATTGACCCCGTTGAGATGCCAGACAGCAGTGACGTAAGGGAATTAGTATGAATTTGATCTCTGCGTATCATGACTAACAAGAACATCTTGCTGAGCCCGTGAGGCTTTACATAACCCGGCTCTATCTCGACTTCTGATCTCAGCCGCCCGGTCAGCTACAGCCGGGGGGATAGAACAGTATAGGCAGCGTGACGTTACAGCAATGGCTGAAATGGACATGGCGTGTGTAAATATCTAACGTTTCGCATTCCTGCCTGTGATTGAGAGTGTGTATGTGTGTATATTTTTGCGTGCATGTTTGTTTTTCGCAACCCTGACTTGCATCCAGCCGCCCCCAGGTAGGGAACACGATGTAACATGTAATAGCTACTAATAATCATTGAGTGTTGAGCCAAACATGATCTCCCAAATCCCATTAGACACACACACACACATACACAATGTTTTGATCCTATTATATACCGACAGTGATAAAACGCACGTCGATTCGGTATTTAGTTTTACCAAAATCATTCAGACAACATGTTATCCCCAGAAACGATGCTGTTCTGAGAATCCCGCTACTCGCCGTCCTGTAACCACAGTTTGCAGCATGCCCTCGCTCATTAGCCGCACGTGTTTGATCTTCTCTTCTCGACGCGTGACCCCTGGTGAGGATTTCTGCTCAAGTATGTGTGAAAACATACTTTTAAAGTCAGCTACCTGAAAGAGATAACAAGTGTTGCGTAATCGTGCAGAATTCAATATCCTGTCCATTTCCTGCCTCTCGAGGTGAGACTCTATATCCTGGCTTTCGTAGATAAATATTCCCCATGGACAGATTGGCTTTGTGGAATGTTGGACAACCCCCCCCCCCCCCTCCTCATTCCACAGACGGGAACATATTGTGGTGACAGCTGAAGCGGAGAATATGGAGGAAATATTGACTAAAATGACGACTAATGCATCTGAGCATCAGGCTGCAACAAAGTGCTATTGTTGGTCGATGTGTTGATTTCACTGCTGTGCTAAATGGGAGTCAATGTGACTAAGGATTGATCCATGCTTTTGGTCATTCTGAGGTGGATTACCCCAACCAGTGATGATGGCTATGAATAAAAAAGATGCATTCTGAGGTCACGTTCCTTTTTAAGAAGTTATCCTCGGACTGAATTTCTTCAAATATGGTATATTGATTAGATTATTATAGCTAAAGGGCAACAACCAAGATCCCAGTGACTGGACATGTCTCATTGAGGACACCATTCATTTGATTTTATCAAAATTTCCTATAATCATCTCAGCCAAAGATCAACATAATGTTAAATACTTTTTGTCTCGCTTTATTACATATGATAAGTAACACATATTGGTTTCTCAGTTTGCCTTGTGCTCATCATGAGGTTAAAAAAACAAAACAAGGAAGTAGAAAAGAGAGAACTCTTAAGAACTGACTTTCAAGTCTGCTTCAAATTGAAGTTGAGTGTTTGATTGCTCATGGCTCCACATGCAGTAATAATGTTGCACTCGTCAATCTCTTTTCACGTAATGAATGTCATTGAAATATCTCATTTCAGGTCAGTTGCAAAATGAATCGGACTAATAAACCATTGTGTTTAGATTACAAACACAAGTGATTACAAATTAGCAAAATGTAGGGTTCAAGCAATCATTTGCTATTACTCTATAACAAAGGTGTCAAGCTTTAAGAAAGCTGGCCTGCAAGAGGCTCCAATCCGGAGGGCCAAACTGCCGAGCAAATTGTAAAAATTTCAAAGAAAACATATATTTCTTTAATACATTTACGAGTTTGTAAAAACATACATAATACAACAGCTTTAGGAGACATTTTTTTTTTTTTTTTTGACATTTCACAAGAAGTTTTCATTAAAATTGACCTTACACTGAGATTATACAAATTTTTGCGTATAATTGTTTGGTAGATATTAACATTTTCATCATCTATATGCTGTGTAAGAACAAAGAAAAACATTAAAGTTTATATTTGAAGGTTATTATAGCACTGTTTTACTAGTCCGGCCCACTTGAGATGAAATTGAGCTGTTTGTGACCCTTGGGGGGGAAAACAGATGTTTGACATCCCTGATGTACAACAGTAATATTTCAGCCAATCAATAGTATAAAACCTAAATATATTTCAATCACTTGAGCTGGTTACCGGTTTTCCTCTTGGTTTTGTTTGACCTCGAACAGAGAAACACTAGATTTCAAGTATAGTACTTTTCAGACAACGCTCATCTCAAATAACTTAAATATTTTCCATTTTGAAGCAGGATTTTCTTGCAATGATGCTTCGTTTTGCTTATAGAGATTCTTATGAAGCAATCCCCATCTCTAAATGTGGTTTCCACTGCTTGCTGCTTACAAGAGTCCCCACATGACAGCCAGGGTCCCCCCGGGCCTCTCTGAGCACATGGGAACAGAGTGTGAGACGCCTGACAAGCAAACCCCATCGCCGGAGAAACTAGAGTCCCCGTGGAAACATGTGAACGATTCTCTCACGGCCTGATGTATAGATTCTGGCTCAGAGTAGTTACACTCCAGTGAGTGACTGCGCCGGGTTTGCTGCCAAAGCCCAATGAAGAAAAAAAAAAAAAAAAAACTCCAAAACAAAACGTCCGCCGTCTGATCTTTGTTGTACGGAACATCCTAATATGTGCGCAGTTCAGTCATTTCCATGCACAGCTTGACGCTATCAGACGGAGGGATCGGCACGGCGGCTTGGCGCGTGGTGTTATTTCTCCCGGGCTCCTGTTCGGATTCAAGCTCGCAGTCGAAACTTCCCGTGACACTTCAAAGTGCTTCGGCTTCGACTGTGGCCAGTCGAATATTTGGAATTCTACCCCCTGTTGCTCCTGAAGGCTTTGACTGGAGAGACGCATATGTGTGCAGGCTTCTCTGTCAACCGTGAGCTTTATTATCGTAGCCGGTGAGACTGGAGTCTCTGAGACGGCTTGTTACGCGACAACGGCAGAACCCGAATATGTAATTTCAACCTACTCTTTCAACAGGTGCCTCTGCAAACACAATGACCTGCCAAACACACGGTGGTGGGGAGGGGTAATTCTTAAACGCTGGCCTCGAGTCTAGTATTTGCGTCTTTGGAGAAACAATATATTCCTCAACAGATGTCTGTAATATGAGGAGCACCTTACAGATACGTATACCTGATACACAGTTGGGGATTCCTGTCTCTAAAACCTCAGGATTGTAAATCACACTTGATGTCACCAGACATGAGGAATGTGTGAGTGTAAGTGCGTTGCAAACGTGTAATTGCCGCGACAGAATGACAAGGTCAGGCCTTTAAACTGCTGTAGCCGAACATCAACTGGAACGCCTCAGCAGAAGAGAAAACACTTAATAGACGTATATGGAATGTAATGGGCACTTGAATACAAACTACGTAGTCATCGAGACAAATACAGTCCTTGGGCAAAGTGCTGACACCGGACTTATGTTTTTCATCTGCACATTACAGAGTCTGGCTTCTTATCGCGGCGCGTTAATACCGGCCATCAATCGTGATTACCTCACGGAATGGGTTTGATGGAGCCAGCAGCACTCGCAAACCAACTCGCCATCGCTTCATCTCTGAGAAATGCCATTAAAAAGCGGCAGTAATCCAGCAAGTGTGTGTGTGGTGATATGACCAGGACTCCCAAAACAAACCCCGTGCTGTTCGTGTGTCCCATAACACGAAGGAAAATTACAGTACTTTACTCCAGCCCGTGAAAAACTGCCAAAATAAACGCTGCGTTTGGAATGGGCATGTTTCAAGAGGGCGTGTCGGCGGGCCGAGTGAGTCTGGAGGGGTCAGAGAGGGGCAGTTAAGTTGTTAATCTTAGCGTCGGGATCTGTCTGGCATCGCGCGCCGAGCGTGTCGGCAACAGAGTGGGGAGGACGGACAGCTTGAAAATACAGGCGGAGCTGCACAGTGTGCTCCATTGTTTTTTTACTTCTTTCTTTTTTTTTTTTACTTTAGCTCTTTGGCTCGGACTGGCATGTTGGCAAAGAGGGTTTGAGATCAGAAACAATAGCCATTATGGGGGACTGAAGTCCACCTCCACCAACCTTAAACCCAGTGTCAACAGGCTGTAGGGTCGCTGCACGAGTACCTGCGTTTGAATAAGAAATTCACTATTTCTTTTAATATCCACGTTCGAAGGCAATCAAATAAGGTTTTATGTTGCTTCAGACTGTTCCCAGAGATGACTTTATGTAGTTTAATAAACAAAAACAAACATCGAAGCTTTTAGCTGTCTGGAACCAACATCCAAATAGCAGAATTTTCAATATGGAGAGATTTGGTGGCTTCAAATATTAAACAGGAAGGAACTCGGAAACCGGTGATGAGCTCTTGCCTCAGCATGGATGCCCTTGAACTAAATGTAGTGGTAAAATGTGCAGTATATAATAAGGACAGGCTTCCATTTCTTGAAAAACAAAACGGAAAACAATGACATATTGAACAAAACAGGAAATGGCTTTCAAGATACAGTCCACGTGCACAAAACTACCGGCCCTTTAAGAAATATTGGTCTAATGCAAAGTGTTTACACTAATTTGACATCCTTACTGAATGCTATACAAGAATTATTGTGAGTCAGGTTGTTTTTTTTACATTTAAGACCAGAATCACCAAAAGAATGAAAGAAACGAATCAACCTTGAAGTACACATAAAAATTGCAATAATGCAAAGAACATAAATATGTATGTGATGATCTGTTTTAAATTCCCAGAATTATTATTGGTCTTGCATAGAATTCTTTCCGCTAAGTCCTGCCCTAGGCAGTTTTGTGCTGTTTTTATTGGTTTTAGTGTCTTTATGTTCAAGAAATCTGAACCTCTGCAATGTCTCTTGCCTGTAATTTGGCATTAGCACTCAATAAATGACATTGGAAGAGCAAAGCAAAGACTTTTGGAACCCTCACCCTGCTGTCTCACCACATTTCTAGAAAAAAAAAAAACCTCCCTCAAAAAAACAAACTTGTTTTTTACAGTTTCAGACTGACATTTCACATCAGCTCTTTAATTTTTCACATATGCTGAAGTTTAACTTGTGCTTATAGATTCTTACAAACAGTTTTCAAACTATTCAATTTTGGATCGTTGTCTAATAGTCGAACTTTCCAACTCTGGCTAGCAAACACACACGGTAACAAGAACAACAATAATGTACCACAAGCACTCTAAACCCAGGCTAAGCACGACCAGATGTGCCCAGGAACATGCTTTGTATTCCTCTGGGCCTTGCTTACTTGTGGCATCGCGCTCCTCCCGGATTGGCCGGGACAAATTGATCACAGGCAGGGTTATTTGCAAACTATCGTGCAGCACACTCCCCTCCTCGGGGCACGCTCTCAATCTCTGTCGTTTGCGCCGGGACGGATGAAAAGCCTTGAGTGAACAGTTTGAAATGTTGTGACCCAATTACAATGGACTGGGCTGCCCCATCGACTCGCGCTTTAGTCTCGGCGTGGAAGCTGAGGTGTGGAGCCGAGGTGAGGTTTGGATGGTGAATCTGGTGCAAAGTGTGTGACATCGCTCGGTGGATGTGATGAACAGTGTGATTTGGTCTCAAACCCCGAAGCACTTCTGAAGCTGAAACGCAGGAAATTCACAAAAATGCTCAAAGAAAATGCTCAAAAAAAAAAAAAAAGGTTTTGGCTTTTAGCTTCATTGGTTTATTTTTCCAAGCCATCAATTTGTTTACAAACACGTGTTGTATTAGAATTGAGCTTGGTCAAAAATGTATCATTGGTTAAATGAACTGTTTCGTCATTACTTGTTTTTTTTGTCATGCCAACGTTTTGCAAGCTCATCGATATCATTTCAAGTTGAACCAATGTTTACATTTTTCTATTTCACACCAGGTTTCAAGAGATAAATGAATGAAGGAAAGTCGCATGTGATGGTTTCAGTTCTAAAATCTCATGTTTAGATTAGTTTGATTCAATCTTAAGCAATGTGAGTCTCTAGATATGTCTACGTTTTGACTGTCGGAAACTGTTGCCACTACCAAAAATATTGTAATAATGCAAATTCAGTAATAGTGTGCTATGATTTTACTGATTCGGCAAACCGTTTCTGCAAAAAGCTGCAAAAAATTGGATGGGATTTTGGTGACAAACACAAAATGGAGAGGGTACTGGTCATCAGCAGGCACAGATAAAATCTCCGGATTTTCCTCGTCTCCTCACTTATTTTTTTTCCATCCATCCTGTCATAATCACTGTCGCCACTAGGAGGCTACCCATCTCAGAACTGTCCCCTCATGTTAGCATTCAACATATCCAATTCCATCTCGCTGAAACGGAGGATGCCAGCATCTTACCCCAAGGGACGGGAGCGATACGAGAGATAATGACCGCTCCCGTCAACCCCTCGCTGCAAACGTCAACAGAAAGTGACATTTGCACAATAGACGTGTCACTCGATACTGATTGGTGAGCTCAGAAACGAAACCAAACGAATCTTTGCAAATCAAGAAGACGGCACACATGAACATAACATGGGACTGAATAAATAAACGGAGGATAAATGCCCATTAAGTCTGATTACGCTGCGCGTCTGTATCGGTCTCCTTGAAGAGCTCAGTGGGAGCCGTCATGACTCGGCGTGTTGCTCCGGACAGCGAAGCCAACTGGCCGACGCTCAGCGAATAAACACGGGGCTGAATGTTTGCATCCTGTTGAATGTGATGCAAACTTTTCTTTGTGTGTTAGTAGAGAAAAACAAAAAATAGACAAGCAAATTGTATTTCGTCACGCTTATTTTTTTCGGACTGTAAATCACCGCGGCTCAACTGGAACGTTTTCTAAGTGGTTCTGTCGGTTTGACGCCTTCTATTTGTGTCCATGTGCAGGAGCAAGAGGACCCCAACAAGCTGGCCACCAGCTGGCCCGACTACTACATCGACCGCATCAACTCCATGGCAGCTGTAAGTCCAACTCATTTTCTACTTCCGTGTCCGTCCGCGTGTCGGAAATTCATCTTTAAAGCTCTGCATGAATGTGGAGGAAAACTTGGTACCCGAGAGATTGTGTTTTCAGATTGACCATTCGGGAATTTTACAAGGATACCTCCAAACAATATGTGAATCAAGCCTAAATAGTGACTCTGTCTTGAAGGTTAACTGATTAAACGTTGCTTGCTGTAATGTTTTCAACAATACATGCCTTGTATTACTTTATTAATAAAAAAATCATCCTTGTTTATTCGGACACACGGATGGATTGGTATCCGATTTTGAACTAGACATTACATTATACTCATCATATTTTCAATGTTGAGAGCAACATGTTTTTTTTAGAAAAGTTGCATTTTCCCCATCTACACGGACTCTGAGCGTTTTTTTTAAAGAATAGTTGAGTTTTCCTTGTTTACATGGAGACAGAGTCAGACCACCTTAGAAGCCCTTTTTCAGTGACATCATATAAATGGACAGCCAATGTAATGACAACGTGGACACACTTTATCACATCTCCTGAACAAATGTGTCAACGTCTGTGTATGAACTAGTGGTGGTGAGTTTCTAGTTAGTACGATGTCTGTTTGAGGACATCGTGTTTCCTTTCTACTCAGTCCAGACTTAAACATTTGCTAAAACTAATCAAATGACATGAATAAAGCTACATCTCTATTTAGTGTATTTTGCTTTTGTGGAAAAGTTGCAATCAAACCCTGATAAACTGTTGCTCTATAACATATATAACATTTTGTACTGCATCCTTCTGGTGCAGCCATGTACTGCTTGGGGAATCCGAGATAGTTGACTGGAACAATAGAAAAACACTCAAAGATGCGTTCATTTGGAAACTCCTCCGTCTGAAATCGGTGCTATTAGACAGGATGGCGATAGCTTGAGCTTGCCAATTTAAGCACGTGTAGCCAGAGCGCAGTATGAGATGACAGAATATCTTATCTGTGGTGAAGGTACAATTTGTAAACTTTTTAAATAGAAATGTCCTAAAATAACAAAAACGGACAGAAGAGTCTGGACGGACAAAATAAATGTAATTTGCAGCTCTGCCGGTTGGCCAAGGCGCTCAACCGGCAACCTTGGTCCTGACTGTAACAACACGCAGGCTATAACTGAGCTCGCCCGGAACGCCTGACTGGAGGCTTCTAGGAGGGTCACCGTTCACTCAGTCATTCTTTCCCAGACATCTCTCCCCCTGTTGGCTGGCTTTTTATCGTCTCCCCGCTGGCTGCTTGTTGTATTCACACGATCGCATTCCTTCGCCGTGACCCCGGCGTTCACACACGCTGCGATGACAAACAGCCCGTTTAGATACTCAGCGGCCGAGTCAGTGGGAATGACTGGCGGAGACGCGGAGCGAAGCCAAGATGACAATATTCATTATCTCGTGTCGGCGCGGCTGCCAATGAAAACGGCAGGACACCGTGGCGGACCTCTCTTGTGCTGCGATGTCTGTGTCATTTCAGACGTGCCTGCCGCTCCGCGGCGTTCTCATCTCTGACACACACTCAGCCGCTGGCCAGTTTGGGCTTCTGACCTCTGCTAACCCCCCCCCCCCCAGAAGTTGGCTCCTGAATGTTTAGAGATCATAAAACACACTTACTCTTAATATTAGCATGCAGTTTATAGAGTGGAGCATTCCTTTCAGTTGATTTGTTGTTGTTGATTTTCTTTCTTTACCAGCGACCCGGTCCAACATAAAATACATTTACAAGTGTTTTTGGACTGCAGATTAGAATAAACAGGCCAGTTATAAATGACCAAGACCACCAAAGACATAGACCCCCCCCCCCCCCGGCCCCCCCCCAAAAAAGAACCGTATAATATCTGTTTATTGGCATGTTGTTTGTTTTGCTGGCAGAAATGAATATAGCAACAACCCAGGTTGGACGCTGCTATTTTTTACAGCTGTTTTTGTTTACCAGGCTCCAGTCGAGAAGGAAAGTAGAAGGAGCCGCTGTTGAGCACCGCAACACTGGTACCTGAGCTCAGTGTTGAAGTCTGGAGAAACAATTTTACTGTCAGTCTCCTAAAGGCTCAGACAGCACACACACACACACACACACACTTTTAAGTATAGTGAGGAGTGCTGATTTGTGAGTTGCCAAATATTCAGACTCTGCTTGGATTGTAAGCGGTGCCTCTCTGCTATTAAGTGTCAGACAAGCTGTCAGAGTTATGTTTCAATATCTTCTGCAAAACACACCGGACCTTTGCAAGTCATTTGTCTCTTAAACGTTTAAAACAGGCTATTGCTGCGCCGAAAACGACCGTACGCGTTGATTTTGTCATGTTTTGAAGAGGATAGTGTGGATGGATCGTGAACAGGAGTGTAACGTTAATGTGCCAAACTAGAAAACTTTAAAGATCTGTTTTACTTCATGTCTGACATAAATATTCTTTCAGAAGGATGAACTGTCTAAATAACAGAAATGGTTCCATAAGTCACTCATGTTCAGTTCTTTGTTTGAACTCCATGGCCTTAAAATTCAAAAGAAACCCAAAACATAAGACCAAAATACCCCCAAATAAAACTCCACATGCTTTTCTTTTACCAATTACAATCTGCTCTTTCAGGCAGCTTTTTTTTTTTTAATACTAGAGTCTGTTACACATGGAAAATATGCTCTTTCTGTTAAACATGCACCTTGTTGCTTATAAAGTGATATAGCCGTGACTTTTACACTCCGGTGATTCAAAACTTTGTGAAGTGAGAGAGGCTTGAATTATGATGTAATTTTTTTATCAGAACTTCTTTAACAGTTGGTATCCTGTACCGCAAATATTATATTTCCACAGTGCAATGAATGAATTCTATTGGTCAAATTAAGATGTGATGGCACCAACAGAGAAAAACTAGTCCTTAAACAGATCTTTCATTGGAAAGTAGTGAATAGTTCCACAAACACAAAGAGGATAAATAGTCTTCAGCAAATACATTTACAAAGCAAGGAAGTGAAGTTATATTATACGACTGGCCTCGGTGCAGACTAAGGTTTTAAGACCCTCTAATCCAATTTTTGCAGTCTCTTTGTTACACAACTAGTCTCTTGTTCAAGCTCTCCTCTCGGCCACGTTTTCCACCGCAGATCATGCCAACTTCTTTTTCCCTTCGCTATCCGTCTCCTATTTGCTCCAGACAGCATCTTCACAAGAGAGCACTTGAAAAGTTTGGAGTTGCTCTGCTCCGTCCATGACTTCATGTCTTGGCTCCCAGGCGGGCTCACCAGGGAGAGCCCCCTTCCACAGTAGCTGAGTTATTGGATGATCTCATTTTTTTTTTGCCTTGCCTTGCTTGCCGCCCAAAGATTACTGTACAAAGCAGCATCTTGATGTTCATTCATAAGAAATAATGAAACGAGTCACATTGGAGGTTGCTCGTCGGATACGAGGGCGATGATTTAGACTCCTGTGTGACTGTGGCAGGAGTTTTCTTTGTCACAAAGAGCTTCCATCATTCATAACTGTTTATCAGATAAAGAGGTTTGTCAGTGGAGCAAAAAGACGAGAGTTGATAGGTTTGTGTCACGTTGTACTGTTAATGTGTTTGTACATGAAGGAGATATTCTGTTTACAGTCCACATGCTACTTTACACTAGTCTTTAGTTTTGAACATCGACTACAGACTCCAGTATTTAAGTACAAAACCTCCACATTAAACTCAACTTAGGCACTTGCATGCTCAATATATATGGTAACTTTTTTCAAACGGCTGCAGTAAAAGTCAACTCCTGGAAAAAAAAAATAGTGCTTTAACTTTTTAATTAAACCTACAACACCGTGTTTCTTTCATTCGAACACAGAAGAGGCTTATGTTCTGAAGCCTGTTCTGTGTTAATGCTAAAAAGAGCAAATGCTAATCCCTGCTACTTTAAATCCATCCATTTAGAGGTTTTTCCACACCTTCAGCAGTACGTGACGGGAAACTTTCCAACTATGTGCTAACAGCGTGAAACAAAGTCTTATTATTGAGTGTCACATTAGGTAGAACCATGGTAGCGAGCTTGTGTTTTGTTAGCTCTCGTCTGTTGCCTTAATCGGACTTGACAATGTTGAGGGGGGAAAAAAAAAGGAAAAGATAAAGTTGTTTGTCTTCATTTGTGTCAAACTAATTCTTTTTCACTTCAGGGATCCACATGGTCCAAATTAGGATTTCGATGAGCAGCGCTCATCACCGGGTTAACAATGTACCGGTGACTAGCTTGAAGGCATGGCTGCTTTGGAGGTGGTGGTGGGAGGGTAGGGGGGGGGCACTTCCCATAATAAAGACTAAGGGAAACACTGTTGGCTGGGTTACCAACGGACTATAATCGTATCCTTATGTGCATGTTGGCCGCAGGTACGACCCAGCTTACAAAGAGCAGATGTAAGGAAGGAGCCATTTGGCTAGACTCATTGACACAATGAACTGGCCCGCAGCACCACCAAATCATTCACTCTCTCCAACACTTGTTGTGTCCAACTTCCCATTGACGATGAACATATCCATTGAGAGCAACAGGAGCCAGGACCTTCACTTCTTGGCACGTGCTTCCCTGAACCATCTGGGCTTGAGGCTAAGTAGGCAAGATGGATGTTTTGACTGTATTGTTTCTAGATTAAACACACTCTCGCGCACCGGACAGACCAAGGCCGTTGCCGAGTAGTCAAACGTGGAGACGGGCTTTGACTTGTAGCGGTAGCGTAAGCGCTGTCAGTCCTCAACCCATGAGGTCATGCTTTTCAATATTTACACTCAACCTGACCCTGGTGACCTGATTTGAGGACTGCAAAGGAGGTTCACCATCTCTCAACAGCTGTTTTTTTTTTTTTTTGGCGAATTAATAAGCACCGCTATGGCTTGATTGAACCTTATAACACTTGGCAGAGAGCTGCTATGGAAGACGCCTTCAAAGGCTGAACAGGAGCCCTGTGGCTTTGACTAATGGGAGTGCAGCAGCGCTTTCATGTTGCTGACGCAAGCCCGAAACTGAAGTAGATATACGTGTTAACACCACCGCAGGTCGGTTTACAGTATTTGTTGTTGTGCCTGATTAGAGCTAATTGTCTGCCTGATTAATTTTGGCGTGTGTTACAACTCCAAACAGAAGAGGACATCGGAAGAGGGTCAGTTTCCAACCCGTTTGATTCTGTTCACAGCCTGTTAACCGTGATGTTGATCATTGGAGCTGCTCAGAGTGACGTGCATAAACGCCCTCACGTGTGGAGAGGGCAAAGTGGGCTGCTGCCTAATTAAGATTGATATTCTTCATGTGTTGCCCGAGTCGAAACAATGATGAGCTCTACAGGTTGAACAACAAGCCGGTCAGCCACCAGTATTGCACGCCGCTACAGTCTACATTTCTCACTGTACCTTGCAGATGCAGACGTTGTTTGCCTTCGATGAGGAGGAAATGGAGATGAGGAACAAGGTGGTGGAGGATCTGAAGACCGCCCTTCGGACTCAGCCAATGAGGTGAGTGAATCTTCCCGTCTGACCTTCGTCCCCCTCCGCCGCTGCCGGCTGAGATGGACCAACGCTTGGCCCGACTCCAGTCATCAGTTTGACGTGCCGAGGTGAACCCCAGACCCAGTCTGGCCGCTGCTGATGCAACGTGCAAAACAAACAATCTACGTTTAGTCTGTCTTTTATCACTGCAGGGAAAAAAAAAAAAAATCACATTGAATTAATTCCAACAGAAATCCAAGGAGTTGGAGATATTTTTAGATGTTTGCTTTGCTGCCCTATCAGCAGCTGTTCGTTCTCACTCATCGCCACAAAGAAACAACTCAAGGACGTTGAACTAATACAACCCACCTCCCTCTCACCCGTCAGCAGCTCCTTTGGAGCCGTCCATCAGCCCGTGCCGGCCGGCATGAAGCCGTGGTCGAGCCCAAAGTGGGGGGTGTCGAGTTTTCTCAAGGAGGGCTGCGATGTGCAGGGTGACTAAACTCCTGGCAGCTTTGATGTCTGGGTCATGTCTGGGTTGTCGGCCAAGAGAACACGTACGAGGCCACGTGTTCTATAAGTGTAAATAAATAATCGTGTTTGTTAAAAAAATGCATAGTCATATATTGATCTTAAGCAACAGATTTCAATGAAATGCAGGTGTTGTTGCTATTTTGCCACATAGGAAGACTGTCAATATGTCGATTCTGCACTTGTGGGACTTTCTGTGTGGATTTTGCATGTTCTCACTGAATTTGACTGTTTTGTGGAAAAAAGAGTGCGTGTGGTTGTGTTCAGGGTTTTAAATTTCACGAAGCAGTATAGAAGATGTGTTTGGAGTCGGTTAAGAGAGTGTGTAATATCACAAGTGTTGCTTGGGAAAAAAAGAGCAACCCCCCCTGATATGTTGTGTTTGTTGGCAGATGCAGTGAAGAAGTTAAAGTTTCATGCTCTGTTGAGTGATAATGATTTATCATCTAGTCATTTGGGGGAGTTCATGGTTGAAGAAACAAAGAATCTCAGCATGTTAAACCCCTCAACACTCCAAAATTCCAAAATAATTCCTATATTTGTTTTGACAATAAGGCTCTCAAGGGCACTTTGTAAAGTAACATAAAGTGACGCGAGACTGTTGAAGTGCTAAACATGATTGTTTTTTTTAAGGGTGAAAGCTAAACTTTATGCCGGCATTCATATTCACAGTGGGTAAAAAAAAACAAAAACACTAACCAACACTTACTATCCCTTTTCTTCTTGTATCTACAGTTTGTTTGCCTATTTTCATTTGGCTCACGTGTGTTTAATGTGGCTGTGCTGATTCAATAGGCTCTATTCAGGATTTGCACCTGCAGCCACACATCTCTGCGAGTGAGTTATTGTCCATTAGCTCACAGATGTTTCTCACTACTGTTGTACAGTGAAGCAGGCAGCAGGTGTATCCCCGTAGCATTATGGGTGTTAAGGGAAACACTTGGCATTGTTAATCCTCCACTAATGGCCGCTTTGTGACGTACGGGCGGAGAAAAAGGCAGCGCCCACACCTTTGTGGTTACATGTGTGTGAGAAATCCAAGCGCCTCAAACCATTTTATATGTCATATTGTGTCTTTTTATGTCGTTTAAGCCGTCTTGCAAATCATGGAGGCCTCCGTTAGTATTCAGCTTTGATTCAGACTCGGCCTTTGTATGTTGGTTTGGAACAAACTGCCCCCTCTGTCTTTCCACCCCTCTGGCATTTTAGAGAGGCAGCTGCTTGTCTGCTGGTGAAGAGGTGCTCTTGTTGGCTTCTGCCCGCCGCGCGGGGCCACAGGACTCGGAACACATGACGGGGCATGCATGGTGCCAGGCAGGACACACAAAAGGGCCATATTGTGAGAAGGCTCACTGCACACCACTGGCACGTTGATGCGTATCAGTCTTGTCTTGTTTTGATTAAATAAATGAAATGCGGATGCCATGATTTCAATGCCAAACTGTCCACAAATGTCATTTAACTGTAGATCTTCGACCTCTTCGTGGGCTTTAATGAAAAAGTACATTATAGGTTCATTATACAAGCTTAAAAAACTGAAGGAATTGAAGCAAACAGTGTCGTGTAATATGCCGACTGCAAATCTGGGTGAGAAGAGTTGGCAATGATGGCCTTGAAATTTAAACTGTGGATGGATGCCACCTCCACAAGTGTCATGGTTCTGTCCATGGCAGGCATACGGCAAGTTTTTTTGTACTGTATTTTGCACCTAAAAGTTTCATGAAAACATTGGGATTGTAGTCATTTTCTTCAGTAATTGTTTGGTTTTGTTAAAATAAACAAATGTTCTGCACAGACACAGACACAGACACACTCTACCACAACAACAACAACAACAAAAAAAGAAACTTTATTGGTCCACAAACTAAAATGTGCTTGACACCCTTGATCGATCCGACTCGTTCATGTGAGCTTTCAGGGTGACCCCTTTAATCTTGCCGGTGCAGCAGTCAAAGCACAGCAGGAGATTCGACGACGTTCAGCATGTGTTTGCCAGCAACTGCAGCAGAGACCATAATTCTAATGACAGTTTATTTTTCTGTCCCTGTGATCGCTGGCTACTTTTTACACCAGTGGTGTCAAACATGAGGCCCACATGCCAATGCTTGTTGAGCTCTGACAAAAATCATTGATTTTACCTTTTGCAATAGATTTCAGCTGCTTTCAGTCACTGCAATCGAGAGGCGACAGCTGGCAGGCATCATCTTACTGTGAAGGACGCCGCGTCTAATCTGCAATTCACCAGAAAGTGTTTCTAATAGTTGTAATCATTAAACTAAATTTCCCTGCCCAGATGTTGCATTTCCAGGATAAAGGCATTTAATTATAAAAACGTCGTAAAAAAAAAAAAAAGACTATTTGTTTTGCACGCTTATCTCATTTGGGTCTGCCAGCAGTTATTGCTTTGTTTACCAGCTGTCAAACGGAGCTTGAACCGCCGGGCGGTGTTTACCCGTGTAAAACCCCCAGCTCAACTCGAGTGTGGATGCGAGAGGCCGACGGGCAAACACCGACTGCGTCATCAAGTGAAATCTGCAGTCTGGTGCAATTCCCAAAAGATGGGGATATTTACACTCGCTGAGTGGGATTCTATCCATGCAGTTGGAGTACTCGCGTAAGGGTTGCTGACGTTCTGAGTCATCTCGTCACTGCAGCGACGTTTCCATCCGTGCTTTTGAGACTCTTGAATCATTTGCGTTATGAATGACCATGAAGAGGACGGGGGAGCAAAGCTTTTTGTAGATACTTGCTGTTCCAATCCTAAGTATCCAAGGCCCCGTTTATGCCCACGGTGATGATTTTCCCCATTTGGGAAAAGGCTGTTAGTGAAGTCATAATAAGAAATAAAGGTAAGTCGATGGAATATTCTGGTATCACATAGAACCAGGCAGGTCACAGAGGCCGTCATGCCCACTTTGGCTTAGGCGACATGCATAGAATTACTTAGATCGTTCCCTGAAGATTAGCTTATAAACTTCATCCATACACCCTACACACACACACACGTGCACCTTGGCTAGAGGCTTTTTTTTTAAATGTAATGTAAAATGTAATCTATATCTATATGTAATCTTGAGTGTGTACATGTGTTAGTTTTATGTGCAGCTCTCATTTCACCACAGTGAGCCTCACATCAGGTCAGATTTACGTGAGCGAGCGCAGTGTCCATGTCGCATGGCTTCTCATCCAAGTCCTGCAGACACCTCCGTCAACTTGCTTTAATCGGCGCCTCTGACGAACCTCCTGTTCTCCTTCACATTCGACTCCTTTTATAGATCTGTGTGTGTGTGTGTGTGTCTCTGTGTGTGTCCCTGAGCCGGGAGGTAGGTGTTTTGAAGGAGATAATCAGTGTGTGTGTGCCAGCGTGGTGATCCGATGAAGGGGCAAGAGGAGGCAGTGAAGCACATGATCACTTGAGTTTGTGTGTGCGTGTGTGTGTGTGTGCGTGTGCGAGAAAGCGTTTGGCTTTTGTTAACGTGTGTGTGGTTGAGCTTTGAGGCCCGCGCGAACTCTCGACCGACTGTCTGCCACCGCACGGGGGTCATCCGCAGTTCACAAAGGCACAATTGTTTTGCCTGCGCAGCTGAAAAACCTTGAAAAATCCATTTTGGTTGGTTGGAGTAGTGTTTAAATTTGAGCATCTGGATTAGTTTTCCACACTGGCCTCCTCGTTTAGAACACTGCCCGACTCGAGTTCAGACGTTTTAAGCATTCAAATTCAATGGCAATTATATGGTATTGAATGGGATTTAAGGAAGGAATGAAGGAAGGAAGGAAAGAAGGAAGGAAGGACACAAAATGTTTGGACAAAGTGACAAGAATGGCTCCTAAGTAGCCTCATTCCTTTCTTTTATCTATCAGAAGATCTGTGTGTGTGTGTGTGTGTGTGTTGTTGGCTCCACCACAGTATTGTTGGGCAGCTCAGCCTGCACTCATATCGTATGCAGCAGTTCTCGCTACCTCGAACCCCAGCGGGGTTTTAAACTATGCGGCGTTTGCTCCAAGACGAAAAAAAGAAAAGAAAAGAAAAGAAAAAAAGAGCAGCTCGCCAGTCGTCTGACCGTGAATGTCAGCGGAGGGGAGAAGACGAGATCAGACTCTGAAGTCAGAGGAGATGAGATCGATGGATTCAAAAGCTCAGTGGAGAAGAAAAAGAAATGGGTGGGGGGGGGGCTGTTGTGTGCCCTTTAAAGAACCAATAAGCTTCAGGTAAAACCATTTATAATCGTCTTCAGTGACAATGGAGAGTCTTCATGCAGCTGGTAATACTTTCCTATATGTTGAAATCGACACGTGGAAAACAAATTATTTACATCATTGACACAAGTCAATGAATTCAGTTTAATTATGAACATAATGACAGAAACAAAAAAGTTGTAGTCATTTCTCAAACTCCATTATGTTAATAATAATGAAATAATGAAAGGGAAAAATTTCGCTTTCTCGCATTGGGATATTTTTCAATGCATCTGATTGATGTTAACGGGGCCAATGGACCATTTTCACTTTACCAGCTTTAAGGTGGATTTATTACTAAATATCTTGTTGAGTAATACAGTTTTTCATATCGCTGCACAGATGCCGTCATGTTGAATGTGACTTCCTACGTGGAAAGTTTCTTTTCCACTTCCAAGTGGAATACAAATGCATGCTTACTTCACCAGATATCTTAGAATACTGAATATAAAACAAGCCTATAGTAGCAATTTTTTTTTTTTTCGTATGTAAGCGCAAGCACGTACATCTGGTTATGCGCCGGGTGTCGTCGTGTTTCTGGAAAACGGAATAGTGAGGCGAAGCCTTGAATCCCGTCCACCCGTTTGAACCCGGACTCCAAGAACAACATCTGTCGCCCTCGGCTTTCCATACATTAATCACCAGGACGTTGGGCTTAATTTCTCCTCCACGGCGAAACGCTCGTTCTCTGAGGTGGCCCCCTCTAAATTCACAGACGGGCTCGCTTGTCTCCTCTGTCGGCCAAAGTCTTGTCAGTGATGTAAAACGTGTAACTCAAACAGTTGGACCGGGTCCGGCCTCGCTCAAACCTCGGCGTCTGCGTTACATCTGAATCAAGTCGCGTCGAACGTGTTGGATTTAACTGCAGCCCAGACAATAAGCGCATTGTTCTGCCGATAGATTTTTTTTTTTTTTTTTTGGGTGCGATCTCTGTAATTTACACATCCAGCATGCATGCATGCATCCAGGCGCTGCTGCAGAGCAGATGATTGTATTGTGTGACCTTGAGAGATCCACCAGTCAAGTTCAGACGTGCAAGTGTGTGAGTACACAGGCGGAAACCTTGGATTGATGTTGTGCGGGGATCCCTGGCTTCACTGTATGGGATAATCATTAGATGATTTTACATTTCTTTTGCTTTGTGTTTTTCCATGTTTGTTTGTTTTTTTTGAGGCCGGGCAGCAGTAGGCGGCAGGATGGAACTTAGACCACGTACTCTCTGAGGGTGTCAAAACAATCTATCTGTCACAACGAGCCACAGTAAATCACGGCTCTCGGCCCATTCTGTCAAAAGCCCTCCATTTCTCGTCTTTCGCCGTCTCCATCCCCCTCCTCTTCCTCTGTCCTTGTGTCCTCTCACTCGCCCCTTGTCACAAGCCCTCGTTTGTTTTGAAATAATTCATGAGGCCTATCAGGAATCTCCGCGAGTGTGAAGGTCGTTTACGACACGGCCCACACTGTGCTCGCTGGATGTTTACATGTTCGGCCTGTCAGTCAGGTCTTCTTTAATGGCTCCCTGCATGTTGAGGCATTCCGCTAATGAGGGCCGACAGCAAGACGCCGGCTGAAGTGCAGGTGTGAAATTTTAATGTTTAATGATGAGGAAGGCTATTTCTGTCTCATGGTGTATTGATTTTTTTTTTTTTTTTTTTTTTAATGGAGTCGAGTGAAGCGTAATCCATGCAGGTCCAATTTGGACAATGCAGGCTTGTTGTTGTTGTTGTTGTGTCCTGTGTCATGACCTTGCTTAGAAGCGGTGATTAAAATCAACAAATACAGTGTTGACATAATATTAAAATGTATTCAGTAATGACCAATTCGTGCAACAAAGCATGGTTTGTATTTGTCTCTCGTTGGTTGACAGAGCAGTCCCTGAAGAGGGACAATAATTCTAATCAGGACATCAGCCACAAAACACGGGAAATGAAGTTGTTTATGTTGTATTGCTAAACATATATTTGGGATGTTTCATGACTAAAATTTAGAATTTTAACTTTTGTTCGAATCTTCAGCTGTTTCTAACCACTTCACCCTATTTTAACAGATTCGGTTAGTTTGTCTGTTTCAGCTATTTTGATTTTTCACCATTTAATTTCTTGTCACCTCGGCCATTTCAGCCATTTTCCACACTGATCTTTTGATCGGTGGGTTCTCCAATCTTTTGTTGCTCCATTGTTCACAGCTTCAAACAGATACATTTAGCATTCTTTCTTCCTTTTCTTTTTTTTGCCAATAATCCTTCTAACACTATTGTTCAATTTTGTTTTGTTTTTGTGTAATTTTAGCAGTTTGTAGCCTTTTTTGCCTTTTTAACCACTAAAGCCACAAGAGTCTTTTTGAAAATAATCCAGGTATGCAAATACAATAAAAAGATAGTATGAGGATGAAAATTGTTTGACAGATAATGTTCAGAAAGCTTCACAGAGACAAATACAGAGGAACTAAACAGTCGCAGATCTGGACTCTGGACCCACCATACCATCAGTCATTTCTGTTCGTCGGTCCATTGAGGCACATGAAGAAGAATACCCTGTTTGAACAAGTTCTAATATGAAAAAAAAAATTCTCCACCTCCTCCAGATTCGTCACGCGCTTCATCGAGCTGGACGGCCTCACCTGCCTCCTCAACTTCCTGCGCAGCATGGACTACGAGACGTCGGAGAGCCGCGTCCACACCTCCGTCATCGGCTGCATCAAGGCCCTGATGAACAACTCGCAGGGCCGGGCGCACGTCCTCGCCCACCCGCAGAGCATCAACACCATCTCGCAGAGCCTGCGGACGGAGAACGTCAAGACCAAGGTGGCCGTGCTGGAGATCCTCGGCGCCGTGTGTCTGGTGCCCGACGGACACAAGAAGGTGCTGCAGGCCATGGCGCACTACCAGAAATACGCTGCCGAGAGGACTCGCTTCCAGGTACGGGACGCGCAGACAAGAGTTCCCTGAACTGTGGATTACATCAGGCAGAACGTGCGGGCACATATATTGAAAGAGCTTTTGCGCGAGACGTGGAGCCAGACAGAGATTAAGGGAAGGCGCAGGCATAATATTTCAGAGTAATACTTTAATAAATCAAGCTGTGGTCATTTTGATAAGTTGGAGACTCGCGCTGGAGAAGCTCAGACGCCTGACCTCGGGTTAGGTCAACACACCGACTGTATTAAAGGCAGGTGAGGACATGGTGAGTTATGGAGGTCACGGTATTTGTGGTGTTTTAGCGACTGGCAGGACTGAGTCAACAGGCTACATCTCACACATCCACCCCTGTGTGGGGGGGTGTGCCTGGGGGGGGGGGTTTGTGGTAAATCACACCACCTCAGGCTCGGCGAACGCCGCGGGAGCTGAGTGATTCAGAAGTAACGGGGCTTTTTAATGTTGGTTTGAGTTACGATTAAGTTGCTGGAGTGTGTCAGGGGTCAGTGTGAGAGGAGACGAAGGAGCCGGGGGGTGGTGGTAGGGGGGGGGGGGGGGAGAGAATGAGTAGAACACTGTGTTAAAAACAACTCGGCGTTGACAAACGATCTTTGCCTGCCGAATGAAGTGCTGCGTTGTAGTTTAGGTCTCTCGCAGAAGTTCTGCCTAAACCTGCCCGTTTGTCCCGTTTGTCCCGTTTGTCCCGTTTGTCCCGTTTGTCCCGTTTGTCCCGACGACCCAGACGCTGCTGAATGAGCTGGACAGAAGTACGGGCCGCTACAGAGACGAAGTCAACCTCAAGACCGCCATCATGTCTTTCATCAACGCAGTGCTCAACGCCGGAGCGGGAGAGGTCAGCACATTAATCTTAGACACTGTAAACAAAAAAGTTTCAGTGCTTGAGTGATCACACAGCATGTGACATTCAGGCGAATGTGATGATTAATAACACTCTTTTATTTTCATGTGAAAGGGGTTACTGGTATCATACTACATCTTGTATGTTTAAGCACAATTGTGAACCAATAGAAAAAACGTTTTTTTTTTTTTTAACATAACATCCAGTGGAGATGCTAAACCAAGAGTATCAAACACATTTTAGTTGAGTAGCCACAGTCGGCACAATTCCATCTTGATTGGGCAGAACAAGTCAATAGAGAGCCATTATAACCTTTAAAATGTTATTTGACGTGAAACCACACACAGCTATAGAAAAAATCTAAATATATATAGAAGTCTTCGGGTTTTTGCAGAACCTAATTCTACATTATTACATCCTGCCTCATCTTTTCACTTCATCCAGGACAACCTGGAGTTTCGCCTCCACTTAAGGTACGAGTTCCTGATGTTGGGCATTCAGCCGGTCATCGACAAGCTCCGCGAACACGAAAACGCCACTCTGGACAGGTGAGTGTTCAGCGCTATATACATCGACTGTATGCTCATTGTTTCCCCCCTTGAAAATTACTAACTAAATTCCTTATTTATTCATTATTAGACATTTGGATTTCTTTGAAATGGTGCGGAATGAGGATGACTCTGAGCTGGCGAAGCGATTTGATCTGGTGAGTGCTGTACTATATGTAGTTCTTTATACTAACGTGTGAGACTTTGATGCCTCGTTAAACTGCAAACAGAATGGATGTTTGATAGTTTAAGTGATCAAAGGTGATTTTCTTCTTCTCCCCCCCAAACAGATCCATATAGATACAAAGAGTGCCAGTGCAATGTTCGAGCTGCTCAAGAAGAAACTGAGCCATACAGATTCCTACCCGCACCTCATCTCCATCCTCCAACACTGCCTGCAAATGCCCTGTGAGCAAACAGAGCTTCACCACATCGATCTCTCAATGAATTAAAATCTGCATGAGATGAGGAACACTTGAGCCGTTCGCTAACGTTTCTGCGTAACCTGTCGCCAGATAAGCGCGGAGGTGGCAGCCTGCAGCACTGGCAGCTCTTGGACAGGATCCTCCAGCAGATAATCCTGCAGGACGACAAGGGGGAGGACCCCGACATCGCCCCTCTGGACAACTTCAGCGTGAAGAGCATCATCCGCATGTAAGTGACGTTTCACGGTTTGCAGTTTGCGCTCGGAAGTGTTCACAGATTGTCTGTACAGGGTTACACGCGTAGGCACATATTTACACATGAACGCACGGATTTGTTCGTATATTTTGTAAACATTTTCATCTCTATTGAAATATGTATGGATATGTATTTGTTGTTTTTTCTTGTTCATACACATTTTCAGATTAGTACATATTTATAAAGCATTGTTTCCATTCAATCAACTCTGTACGTGCACATGTATTCATGCTTCTATGCATCAGTGTTTATAGATATATATTATATATGTGTATCTGTGGGGGGTTTTTTCTGCATGTTTTACGTGCACGTGCACAAATCTTGGCGCATAAACATCCATTAACACATTTGAACGCCTGTGTGCACATTTATTGATGAGTGAATGCGTAGAGCAGTTCACACTTTTGCAAATGTGCATGCAGCCCTATGTAGGCATATTTATGCACGCATTTGCATGCGTCTTTGGTTTGTTTTTTTTACAGTTAAGGCTCCAATTACTTACTTTCCCACACATGTTCAGATTTGTGCATGCGTATCAAGCCTCGAATGCACAATTACCACTGGCAGCGCTTTGGCACACCTCGATCTTGCGTGGCGTTGTTTCTTTAAGATGCTTACAAACACAATCAAGCACGGATTTCATTCCACGCTCACTGATACCTATACATACCATACTACGTCATTGCACTTTTAAAGACTGTCTTGTTTATGAGCAATTATCTACAGTTACATCACTGACATGAAAAGACATTTGTCATAAAATAAATACTATTTTCGAATCCAGAATGAAACTTTTAAAACTTCAGCCTTCAATATTCTGGACATTTCGCTCTTTTCTGGAAGAATCGTGTTGCGAATGCATCACTTCCAGCTCAGATTAAAGGCTGATATGAGATTCATGAGTTGTTTGTTTTGACGCCTTTAATAGCGGCAAAAAGACCAAACCAGCATACACAGGTATGTACAGTTCAGCTGCAGCCCCGAACAGGCTGCTTTTTGCTTTCACGTTGACGCTGCCGTCCTTCTGGTCGGGAACAGGGTTGAATGCGATTGCACAGGAAGTTGAGGTGATGTGACGATAGCAGCGGGGGGTCCGTTCGGAGGAAGCCTCGCTGTGAGCGCAAATCGGCATGAAAGCGGAAGCCAGAGATCAAAAGGAAATCTCTCTAATCGCGTTAAGGCCGCCCCTTAACGCGGGGGGGGGGGGGGAGCGGGGGAGCGGGCGGTCAGTCCAGTCAGCCATGTTTAGGTGCGGCCAAGCGGGCCGCTCGGCTTGGCGGAGCAGACAGTCGGGAGAAGTAATCAGTTTATGAGTGAGAACCGAGGTTTTTGTATATGCCGTCATGGCCGCAGCCTAAACTGCCACTCGGAGAGACCCCGCTTTTTAAGTGATCGCTGACATTTGCTGGTTTTCATGGTCAGGATTTTCAAACTAATCTGGGCTCAGAAGCCAGCTGGAAGTGTTAAAAGATGCTTTTGAATGCGTCGGGTTCGTGCTCCTTCCCCCATTTGACTTGACTTTTTCCTACATTTCTTCTCCTCCTCCAGTCGCCTCATCTATCAAACCTACCGTCAGTGATGAATGTGTTTAGCTGGAGTGATGAAAGCGCCATAAAGCATGTAGCGTGGTAAACCTTGGCCCCGTGCTCAATCCTGCTTGGTTCCTTCATTTGTCCGCCATTGTTTTCTGCAATCAGCGTGCAGAATGTAATTCTTTCCAGTACCCAACCTGGACGTTCATTACGACCCATTGACGATCCATCACAGCGGTCCAAACTTTACAGCGTGGTCTCGTTGAGTTTTCCATAAACTCTCTTTAAAGTAAATTGCACCTGGAGTGGGGAAGAAAAAAAAAGGCGTTGCATAAACTGGGCTCTCCTCACCGTCTTGGCGGCGTGCCCGGCGGCTAACGAGTGAAACCGTACGGCTCGGACACGCGGTTGTGTTAATAGGCGAAGGGCACGTTAAATCAACTGGCAGACAAAGTCGTTCATCATCATCAAACTCTGACTGCTCACACGTGTGTCGGGGCCCCGAAATTAACACTTTCGTGCAAATTTTATTTTTATGCAGCAACACAGAGGAAACTCTTTGAGCGCCCAAACAATAAAAGGTCTTTTTTGGCGATCTGTCGTTATGCTGTTAATAAATACTGAGTTTATATTAGTCACCAGGTTCTGTTCACAAAACAACCTATTACTACCCTAATGTTGTAAATTGATGTTTTCATGTATTTCCTGCAACACTGAATTTTTTCCCCCTTATTCTCTCACCTTCAGTCAAAGCTACCACCGAAGCTCAAGGTTTCATTTTTAAAGATTTCTTAACCTGAATAATATTTAAAGAAAAACATAAATACCAATAATATCTTTTTATTTGTGCCTCTTATGTTTTTGTTTTTTTTACTGATGGAGCTTATTTCTCTCCTTTTGGTGGTGTAACAGGTCACGGACATCTGTTTTTTAAAGGAATGATATGATGTTTCATCTTTACTATGATCCGTCCTGATTTGAAGGCGACTTTGCATTGACATGAATAATACAATGTAAAGCGCTTTGAGTGTACTAGAATAAAGCACTATATAAAACCCATTCATTATTATTAGTATTATTATTATTATTTATTGAGTTATTTCTTTAACCACAACAGATTTAGTGCCAAGCAGATCACCTGTGATGTGTTACACCACCTTCCCCAATTACAGTACATGACAACATACTTATATTTGAACACCCTCATTAACCTCTAATGTGGACCGGATTTCAGCTTGAAGCTTTTATTCTACTAATGCCGTTAAAAAAAAAAAAAAAAAAATGCATCGACCCTCTGTGCTGGTAATGAGTCGACTTGCTTCGACTGCAATTAACCTCCACATGCAAATCCCTTCTAGGCTTTGCTCAGTTTGCCAGTTTTTGTTTGTTCATGTGTGTTTTATTCTTCCCAGGTTGGTCAATGAAAACGAGGTGAAGCAGTGGCGCGAGCAGGCAGAGAAGTTTAGAAAAGGTAAGGCGTGTTTGTCCTCGGATAATTGCGCCGCATGACTCCCCGGGACGACGCATTCAATCTCCCCTCCTTGGGTCAGATCACGGGGAGCTGCTTGCCAAACTGGAGAGGAAAGAGCGGGAGTGTGACACCAAGACCCAGGAGAAGGAGGAGATGATGAAGACTCTGAACAAGATGAAGGACAAGCTGCAGCGCGAGGGCGTGGAGCTGCGCTCGGCCAGGGAACAAGTGCTGGACCTGTCGACGCGCATCAGTGACATCGCTGTGAGTCGTGCTGCTTTCTCACATGCTCGTCACCATTGGACTGGGAAATTTATCCCAGATATATTGTGTAGTTTACTAAAAAAAATAAAAAATCATCCTGATGGACCATCCAGGAAAATGTCACCAATATTGATAATTTTATCAGTTTTCATGATGGATCACTTGTGGTTGCACACACACACACACACACACACACACACACACACACACACACACACACACACACACACACACACACACACACACACACACACACACACACACACACACACACACACATTGCCCACAAAGAAAGATTTGCTATAAAACATCCACAAAAGTTGCATTTTTGGTGGCTGCGAGCACCATTGCCATCAAAACACAACAAAACACAACAAAATGTTGTGGTTTTCACTTGAAAACCGTTGTTAATGGAGACTTGATTAAAATCTGGCTTCAACTGTACTTTAACTGTTCATTTTGTCCTGATTCCATGTTTATCTCGGGGAAGCTTGCAGCCACAGACCAATGTAGCAGTACCAGGAGTAACCATGGGGGGCAGTGTTGGGATTATGAACAAAGAATTAGTAGAAGAGTTTGCCTTTCTCTGCACCAAATTAGTCCGACCCTCCGACTGTTGTCATTGCAGTTATTTTCTTTATTCTTCTCCCCAAAATCAAACTTAGCTTCTCATCTTGGTATTTGGTCAGTATTATAGGATCAGCACAGCAATATGAGCCTGGTGTCAAATTACAAGCACATGAGATGTTGAGAGAAGCTGCTAGGAAGCAATCATTCAAAGGTTGACTTTATGGATGGGGGGGTGGGGGGGGGGGTTCTTAAAGGGGCAGCTACATAAATCCTGCAGCGAGAACTACCTATGGATTTTTTTGGGGCACTTTGAGTAATGAAAAGATTGCGTGGCAGAGTCGATCGTAAATACGCTGACCTTTTATCTCCTCGTCTTTCAGCAGGGGGGAACCGTGTCGTTCCCGCCTCCCCCTCCCCCGCCCGGCGGCCCGGCGGCTCCGCCCCCACCGCCGATGACCGTCGGCTTCCCCCCGCCGCCGCCCCCTCTCCCCTTCAGCTGCCCGCCCCCTCCACCGCCGCCCCCGCCACCCGGGGCGCCGCCTCCCCCGCCTGGGGCCCCTCCCATGTTCGGAGCCCCGCCTCCTCCCATCCCGTCCTCGTTCAACTCGATGGGCAGCATGCGCTCCAAGTCCATCCCGCAGCCCTCGCACCCGCTGAAGTCCTTCAACTGGGCCAAACTGGGAGAGGTGAGTCGGAACGCCGCTTGCAGCCAAACATCATCTCATCAGTAGATCTTTGGTCATTAGATACATCACAACACTGAACAGACCCCAAATCCAGATTCTGAAATCCTAAAACAAAAATAATGACTTTGCCCCAGCTTTTATAGCAGTTATTTCTTCTTACTTTCTTATGGTTTTTTGCAGTTTTTTCCCCCTTTTATTTCCTAATAGAACAACTGTCACTGGCGTAGGGATTTTATTCTCACTCAGACAATCACTGAATCCTACAGTTTGGGCTCCATAATGCAGTTTAAGCACAAGCCCAGACTTCTGCTCAAATAAAAATATGTGGTTTTAGTTTAAAAATACTGTTCTTGCCCAATCCCTGTGATCTAATCAATCGACTCTACCAGTAAAGCTTTTTTTCTTTTTAGATATCTTGTCACAGAAGCCAAACTGCCTCATTAATGATTTATAAGTGCAATAAAAGTGAAAAAGATCCAAGGAGGTGAAGACTTTTTATAGTCGCTGTGCTTACAGGTTCAGCCTGCTCTTGCACTTACTGAACTTCCATGAACTGAAGTAGCAAGTGCGCCTAAGGTCTTCCCGCCGCTCTGCACTTTGTTGCACTTGGGTGGTTAAAATAGATCCCCGGGGGGGGGGGGGGGGGGGGGGTTCTTTCAGTCGAGCTCCATCGCAAAAGACAAACTCAAAACATCTGTTCCCGGCTGATTTCCAGTTTTAAGTTTGGAAACGCGGAACGTTGGAGGTGGTACCTTCCACCGATAAATCGGCGTTTCGATGTTAATCGCTGGCGTGCCTCTGCTTTGCTTCACAGCACATGATCAACGGGACCATCTGGAACGAGATCGACGACCTGCGAGCCTTTAAGATTCTGGACCTCAAGGATATCGAGAAGATGTTCTCGGCCTATCAGAGACAGCAGGTTTGGATTTTTTTTTTTTTTTTTTAGTCAAGCGACTGGAAATACACTTGATCGCCCACGACCGAGTGCACACGCGTTTGTTTTGGCTCGCGTACCAGTAGAGTCGTAGGCCTGAATCTTGTGTGTATTGTTGAATGTGTGTGATGTGGCTGACACAACGAGCACGAAAGATCTAGGAGCACTAGAATCTTTTTTCATGGCGGAGAACCCTTCGACGATACAATAAAAGTTGCTTAAAAAGCATGCTTAAAAAAAAAACTGAACCGAAGACGAACTTAATGGGATAATGGAAGCTTGTGTGTGTTTGTGGTATCGCCATGCAGCACGTAGCAATTACTTCCCTCCGTCCCACAAAGTTAATTGCGCTTCACTTGTCATGGGATAACATTAAATTCAATTCGCAGTTTTCAAACGGATTTAAGTGGAATGCCTTTATTAGTATTCAGTCGAGCTCAGCTGAAAAGCAATATATACTGTATAATCCATTTGAATGCATCGCTCCTGTTGGGTTTCTTTATAATGTGTTTTACAGCCTTGTTTAAAAGCTTTCTGACAGCTCCGCGCTCAACCTCTCCTCGCAAACTCTCATTAAAGAGAAATGGGTCACGTTAGGTTGTTGCCGACAGTGATCCACCGTGAGTATTTATTTATACGGGGCCAGGTTTTTATTGGCGCGGAGCAGCGGTCGAACGCAGATCCTCCGCGGATACGGCCACGCAAAGACGTGAGCCGGCACCTGGCTTTGACAGCACCGTCTCGTTTTTGGCCAGATTAAATCCGAACCCGGTCAAATTCTGTGTTTACACATGGCAAAATTGCTTTCTTTGTAAGCCTGTCGCTGGCCTTTCTTTTGCTTACATTCACCCTCCGTTGGATTAGTTACCGCAGTCATTTTTCATGGTTTTATTTTTCCATGTCAAGACAGATGTAGATGCAATCAAAAGAATACATTAGAAACACAAACCAAGCTAGTAGAGAGTTTAAATGCCTTCTTTTTTTTTTTTTTTGTTCACCTTTTGAATAGATTTCATAAACACCCCCGAGGGCAGTTGATGATTATTGTTTTTCTCACTGAGGGCTTCTCAGCTTCGGCTTGTAGTGTGCATAGTTGCAGTTCTTTGCTCTAGCCACCACTTTTATTTTCTGCTTGAAATGCTAATCTTTGCATGTGTTTTCAATTTTTTTGGGGTGTCTCTCTCTCTGCACTCTCCGACTGCCTGCGCAGGACCTGCTCACTAACCAATCCTTCAAACAGGTGAGTTAAAGAAAGCTCTGCCGTCTCCTCCTCCTCTGCACTGCAGCATTCAGACTCCACCGTTCAGCGTAGAGCCGAGGGATTTGATCATTTGTCTTTGGTGCTGTTGTTCCCATTTGAAGTTAGATCCGCCAACAACTGCAGTTTTAATATGTTTAAACCGAGCTCAGACAATTGTGTTTTCATGGTAAGTTGTGTCAGTTGAGTTTTTTTTTTCCAAACACACGACAATGGTTCAAATAAAAACTTTAGCGTTTTAGGTTCAGAAAAGTTTTGCGTTGACAGCATGTTCAAGTCAGACCGTTTTTGGAAAGTCACCCTTCCTAAACTTTCGAAGGAAGACAGAGTGTAAGCATTTTCAAAAAATTGCATTTTTTCCCCCCTTTTTATTAGAGACTAAGTTGAGCTTTTTAAAAAAAAATTGGTTTCCCCCTCAATTCTATGTAGACAGTTCAAAAAGTTTAACTTTATCCATTTCCATGTAGACTGAGTTGGACCGTTTTTGGAAAATGTTGTTTTGTACCCCCGTTTCCATGGAGACGGAGTCAGAGCATTTTCAAATAGTTGCATTTTTTCCCCCCATTTCCATGGAGACAGAGTCGGAGCGTTTCCATGGATATGCATTTTTTTTTTTTCAAAAAGTTTCATTTTCGGCTGTTTCCATGGAGACGTAATCAGAGCATTTCTAAAAAAAATTCCCCCTTTGGGAACCGTCTTGCATTTTCAGTGACTCGGAGCAAAGTTGTTGAGTGAACGAATATATGACATAATGCAACAGACGTTTTCTTGTTTTCACTTGAAGGCGTCGTCCTGTAAACGGGGGCCTGAAACCTTCAGTAGTAAATTGGTCAGCATTTCTCTAAACACCACGTTAATCTGACTTTGTGTTGCAGCGAAGGGAACGAGCCCCCTCGCTGGCTCAGCCCCGGCCGCTTCCCGTCAATGGGAGTTGTCCCGTTAACCCACTCGGAAAAACGACACTTTCTTTATGAGCAGCATCTGTTTCACACACGTCATCCAAAGAGTGTGACTTCAGGCGCTCGGGAAGCCGGCCGGCACCGTAAATAGAGCGCGCGGTCCTCCACCGCTTCTCTCAAACATTTATTCTCTCCCTTCATTTTTGGATTTTAATGCCGCCGCGGGTGTGAAGCGTGCAAAAAATATCAGACTGTCTTGAATGGAGTTTCGCAACCGTGTTTCCTGTTCCTGGAGCTTTATGGTCTGTCTGCATTGTATTTGTTGCTCATAAAGAAAGAAGCGGCTGTGGAATAACTGTGACATTTTTTTTCCATAGTTTGTCCTGTCTTATGTTTTTTATTCACAATTCGACTGAGCTGCCAATCAATGCATGACTCTCAATATTTGTGAGGAAACTGGACCAGTTTGGAACGGCTTTGGCCGATTGGGGATTAAACAAAGACTTTAACCACTTAATTAGCACCGAAAAGGCAAAAAAAACAAAACCTTTATTACTGTTTGCGTCATGTACAGAATGCACGATGAGGTAGTTTACCCAGAATGTTTAAAAAAAAAATGTTTTCATTTAACCAACACATTATTATGAGCTCCCGTAATGCATTTACAGAAATAATTTTAATTTCAAATGAACATTTTGTAAGTTGGTTGCAAGCGTTTTATGCAGTTTCCCCAAACAAACACTTTTCTTAATGCTTTGTCAAATTAGTAGTGTTTTTCAAATCTGGCATTTGACTCCTCAGTGGCCCCGCCCCTCCTCTAAACTCCGCCCCCTGACCTGACTCCTCATCGTTTTTTGTTTCTCTGTGTGCAGAAAGAGACGGGCTCCATGGACGACATCTACGTCAGCACGCGGAAGGTGAAGGAGCTGTCGGTCATCGACGGCAGACGTGCGCAGAACTGTGTCATCCTGCTCTCCAAGTAAGACGTCCGAACTCAATTCAAAGTCGTTGACGTGTTATTATCCTGAAGGGGTCGCCTCTGCCGTGCGGTCAGAGGTCAGGGGTCAGGGCTTTTTACTCGGGGTTGGCGAGCGCCTCCGACGTCTCGCACGCCACTGATGAGTTTTTAATGGAAACGTGAGGACATCTGTCAGTGCAATAAATATCTGTTTTAGCAGCAGTGAGGGAATAAGCTTGAATCTCCTGCTTTATTAATATTACTGATTTGTACAAGAATCAGAGTGAGGATGTTCATGTACATCAAAGCTTTAAAAATAATGAAATGTTGACGGTCTGTCTGTTTTTAAAATTAAATTCTGATTTTAATGTTGAGTTTGTATGTTAATAATTCCTGAAATTAACCGGTTTTATGGAAAAGATGGCCAATGAGAAGAAAGAAGTACAAAATGTAGATGTGCAAAATATACAGTTTGATTTCATTTCGGCTTTCGAGTTTTGCATGTTTTGTTGCACATCATTGCATTTTTTGTTTGTTTCACTTTGTTTAGTTTCGATTTGTTTACATTTACGTTACAACATTTTTTCACATTTGGTTTTGTTTGAGTTCGTGGTGCTCGTTTGTTTGAATTTCACTTTGTTTCGTGAGGTTTCACTTTAACTTCACTCAGTTTATTTTCTTTTTTTGCGTTTTGTTTCAATTCATTATGCATTTTTTGTCCCCTTTTGGGTTTTTTTTTTGATCGCGTATGAAGTTAGAGCTTCATGCAGCGAGGAAGGGCAATAAAAAAAAAAGCTTTCAATTATATTAGTCAAAATGTATCAAATAATCAGTACTTATTTATTTCTGTAGTTTATTTTGCTTTCATAAGCATTTTTTTTTTTAATCTTTGTGTTTTACATTCATAAAATGACCATACAAATGCCAAATAAAATAAGCACTTGACAGTATGACCTCAGAAACAAATAGGAGACGTAAGCTTGTTGCAAGACGCTTGTTATGAAGAGCACTGACATTATTCACATAATAATTATGATGACATAAAGCTGCGACGGACAAACTGAATATGTTAAATATGTTAAATAAGGTGTTAAAAAATGAGTTTAATGATGAACCAGAAGATGTCTGGTGGCTTCCCCCGGACGGTCTCGCTGCATCTCCACCACAATCCATTGTCACGCTTTAAGATCCACTCAACAATGTAGTTTCCATTTGCGTGTCTCCTGACAGCAGGGGGTCCCGACCCCCCTCTGTGATTATGAATCTGAACTACCCCCCACCCCCTCCGATCACGTCAATACACAGGCTTCCTGAGTCCTTTTGTGTTTGCCTGACAGAACGGCGGCACGTCAATAGGAAGTGGCCCCGAGGGGACACGCGTCCCGAACGGGGTCAGCAGTTGGTCAATAAGGCCTCAAATTCACATTATTGATCATAACCACGTAACGCGGGATGGGACGCAAGCAGATGGCCGCGCTCACAATGTGGTCCCACCGTTCTCCTTTCCGTTCGCAGGTTGAAAATGAGCAACGAAGAAATCAAGCGGGCCATCCTGGAGATGGACGAGAGAGAGGAGCTGGCCAAAGACATGTTGGAGCAGGTATGAACTGTGTGCTTTGTGTGAATGCGGCGTGGTGGAAACACGATTGTCGATCGATGGGGACGGAGAGAGTTTAACGTTCTGATGCTCCGAACAAGCTTGAAGGAGGTCGGATGTGCTAATTAACATTCGCCTCCGAATCGGGAGGGAAAATGAAAATCCGATCGATATCAGATTAGAAGATTATTATATTTTTTATACATGTTCTAATTGTCATGGTGAAACTCACAAGCAATAACCGCTGCCTCTACATACGTTTGTAGATATTATTATACATCATACATAGAAAACATTGTCTTCTATTCTACTCCTAAAAATGATACATTTGATTTATGATACATTGTGAGAAAAGTGCCATGGATGAGCTGATCTTGTATTTCTTCATTATTCTTCAGCTCAGCATCAGCAGGCAATATGATGCTGGTGTCAAATCACAAGTGCTAGAAAACACATGCAAGAGAATGACTTGTTCGTGTTCGTCCGAAATGTTTTTATAAAGTCTAAAAACACAGGCAATATCTTTTCAAATAAGCCATTTCTTCCATGATGGCTGTGCTTCTTTACTGCGATTGGCTTTTAAAGAGTTTTCTGGTACCCACTCAGAAGTTTTTTGCAGCAATCTCCGCTTGACCACAGAGCTACCGAACTCCAAATGAAGCGTGTGCCTCCTCCGTTTCCCCCAGGGTTGAACGATGCAATATGTCTGGTTTTTCTGTGACGTGAAACCTTCGTTGTCTTCGCAGCTGCTCAAGTTTATACCAGAGAAAAGTGACATCGACCTGTTGGAGGAGCACAAGCACGAGCTGGAGAGGATGGCCCGGGCCGACCGCTTCCTCTTCGAAATGAGCAGGTGAGCAGAGTCGACACTCCCTCGTGTTTCTCCAGTCATAAATTAGCATTATTAAAGTCTCTATGGATCCATAGTCAATAAAAGAGGTTAATGCACATCCTGCAACTTTATTTTTAAAATTTTTTGCCCAAAATAGTTTTTTGGACACTGTTTTTCCCCTCATATCTTCTTCTTATTTGCTTTTTCCTGTTGCTTTGAAGCTATATGATAAATATGTCCCACAAACGGAGGTAATACATGCACATTTCGATTCAAATTGGATGATCAGCCAGTCGCGTGAAACAGACGAAACGGTCTTTTGAAGCGGCGTGGAGAAGGCCACATCAAGAACAAGCCTCGTACTCCAGTGATTCATCAGTTTGAAGGAGACTGAAGTGGAAATCGCTCTTTTACGACTGCAATCACGTCAACCAGTGGAGACATTTTCAAATCAGTGCCTCGTTTTTTTTTTTTTTTTTCCCCCAACCTTTTTCAAATTGTGCACTGTTTGTGTAAGATAATTAAGCCTTTTTATTTCCTTTTCTGAAATATTAGCCTGTCTACTTCCTTTCCCTTTCACTGCATCTCCTTCAGGCCGGAGGAATACATCTGGGATTACTCTGATGATTTAATATTCCTTCTTTGGCCTGAGTTTAACAAATTTGTCATCAGTCCGGGTTAATGAGAACTCGTTGGAAGATGAAGAAGGGCAGATGAAAAGTTGGGTGACTTGATCTCCCCAGAAGACAAATCTATCTCTTTTTTTTTTTTTGTCCTCTTCAGAATCGACCACTACCAGCAGAGGCTGCAGGCCCTGTTCTTCAAGAAGAAGTTTGCAGAGCGATTAGCTGAAACGAAGCCCAAAGTTGAAGGTAAGGACGAAGACGAAGACACTTGCTTACAAAATCAGTTTGCCCACATGTAAGAGAGAATTTAATCCATAGCCACTGCTCCTCAAGAGTCACTGAGACGATCGTCCTCATTACAGAAGACTTGTTGGGTTAGATGCCATAAACCCTTTTTTGGAGGAAGTTGCCATATATGGTCACTTCCTATGTTTCATTGTTTGTTTCAAAACAAACGGTTTTGAGTTGATTAAAATGAAAGGGCTCATCATTTTCATGTTTTGGCCTATTTCAAGGCTTCCTTTCTTACATTTCTACTTGAATTTTATTATATATATTATTATAAATAGCATGTATTGTATTTTTACAGACTAACTCAAGAGTATCACAGACATAAGTAAATACGAGATGTTGAAATACACTTTAACAATATTCTCAGGGGTTCTATAAAAGCTTAAAGTGGCCAAAGTTGCCAAATAATCAGGTTTCAGATTATTTTTGAGGTTCTGTTTGGACCAGTTGTTGACATAACATTAGCTTATTTTTCTTAATCACTCATTTATCCAAACAATATATGTTACTTTTTTAGTAATAAATATTCACGTGACTTGTATGTACATTTTTAGGACAACCTTTAATAAAGAAAAAGAAAGAAAAAAGCATCTCTATTTGTACCAGGTTTTGACACTGCCCTAGAAACCGTAGCATGAGACTGGAGCCAAATTACATGCACAAAGTGCTGCCTGTGTTCAGAAACAGATAGAATGGATCAAAATTTCTCATGAATTAACGATTTCACTGTGTGTCTTGGTGTTGTTACAGAAGCTTCCTGTCAACCTCATGGTGACATCAGCATGAGACTGATGTCAAATTACAAGTGCTGAGACAAAACATTAAAAACAGACTGCTCTGTAGTGGAAATGGTAAAAACAAAAAAAAAAAACCCTAAGTTTCTGATAGAAGTCAATACTGTGGCTTTTTTTCCCATCAACATTGCTCCATAGTGAAACAGTCCAGCTGAAAGGATTCCAGTAGTATTATAAAACCATAAAAAACAAGAAAGACTTGCCCATAATGGCAAAATATTTGACTTTTAAAACTCGACTTCCCATAGTGTTCGTCTCTTGTATTTTCTTTGCACTGTGTTTAATTCAGTGAAAAAGGATTAAATGATTGATGCATCTTTGCATGTTGAATTTATATTCTAGAGCACATTCCAGTTTTTCCAGAACATTTCTGCACATACACACACATACCCAAAAAAAAAAAAAAAAAAGAAGAAGCAGGTTTGGTTCTTTTTCGAGAGATACATGTCATGGGGCTGCAGGCAGGGTGGAGAAAAGAAGGGCTGGTTTTTGGTTTTTCATGGAATTTGTTGACAATAATAACAATTGCACAACAGCAGCAGCTCCTCCTTGAAAGCCACACGTATGAGTAGATATTATCCCGGCTTATGTGATCCGGCCTGTCCTAAAGCGCTGCGCTCTGGACCTTGTTTTCACACACAAATGGAGCGGAAGATTAAATTTGGCCGAGGTCATAACCGCTTTCATACCAGTGAGTTTTGTTTTTTTTTCTTCTTCTTCTTCCCCCACGTCGCGCGCTTAAAATGTCGTCGGGTTTAATTCGCTTCAACCCGGCCCGATGTGTTCACAAACGCATCTTTGTTTTGTGCGATCGTCAGCTTTTCCGAGGGTTACCGGCGGAGGGCGGTTTTGGAAAAGCTGGGAGAGTTGTCGGCTTCACTTCAAAGTCTTCCTCGCCGGGTGTGTCGACGACTGAGCTGTCACGGCGTCCGTTTGCGCCAGAGCCGACTCAATGACGTTTCTCCTCTGGCCCCGGACGCTTCTCTTTGCTCTGATGAGCACGCCGCCGGCCAAAATGTCAAATCAAACCTTCACAATATCTCCGTCACAACACTCCCAAAACCGCAGCGCTCATCCATGCCGGCGATCAAGTTCTAAACCCCCCCCCACACCCACCACCACCTTTTATTATTCATTTTACCTCGTCATATCCTCTGGATCATACTGTATTTTCTCCACCCCCCCCGGACCACCCAGTGTGTTCAATGGCAGCGCTTCTCGGAGAGACGACAAGAGGAACGACTCCCAAGCTGCATCGCTGCAGAAAGTAACAATAACACCATAGATTCACGTAATGATTTTCACATTCATGCTGAGGTTTTCCTCCTCGGAGGGGAGAGGAGAGGAGAAGAGGAACCACCTGCAACGCTGCCAGACTGGGGCTGTTCTCAGGAGGAAAACGAGACGGAGGTGGGGGCGGGGGCGTGTTTGGAATATTCCCCCCTCCCCCCTCCCCCCGCCGGGTTATTATGGATGGATGGAAACACTTGATGGCTTTCCTCAAATAGCTGCCCAGTTGTTGTGGGGGAATATTGATCACTCATGCAAATTCAAAGGAAAGGATGAGACGCCTTTGGACGGCTGAGGTTTCATCTCATGTGCATCGACAGGGTCTGAGTTCGGAAACATGATGGAAGGGGATAGGGAGAGGCCAGATCGTTATGCAATACATTTAAAAAACGTTTTTTTAAAAAGGTGGAAAGTGCATGCACTCGCACATCAGTCACCCACTTGTATGATCTCTGCAGCTGCGTCCTCTCCTCCGTCTCCGTTTTCAGCCATCCTGAACGCCTCCAAAGAGGTGGTGCGGAGCAAGCGTCTGACTCAGGTCCTGGAGGTGGTGCTGGCCTTCGGAAACTTCATGAACAAAGGCCAGAGAGGCAACGCCTACGGGTTCAAGGTGTCCAGCCTCAACAAGATCGCCGACACCAAGTCCAGCATAGACAGGTGGGCCACAAGGAGGGGACTGCGGATATGGCGCACCGATGCACTCTTTGTAAATCAATACGTTTTTGTGTGGGCATCAAGTGATATTCCAATACTAAAAAAGTAGAAACTAGTTGAAGAAAATACTAAATACAAAGAAAAGTGGCATTAAAAAGCCACATTTTTTGTTTTTGGAATTCTGTCCGGAAACTGTGTTGTTGTTGAGTTAATCCAAAATTCAACAAGAAAAATGTCTCTTATAAGAAGTCACTCTGTTGAAGTCGCTTCATAAAGCAGATTTTGAGAGGTATAGATTTTTCTTTTGCACTAAAAGATGCACTGCAAACCACACTTAGTGTATTTCTCACGTTGGTGCTTTGATGCACAGATGAAGCATCGACTCGTGTGAAGACGCACAATGCAGGGAAAATCCTGGCTTAATATACTGTATGTTCAGGCAAAATTGACAATTTCCTAAGGAAGTGCCTGTAGTTGTGTTTTTTTTTTTTTGTTGTATTGATGCAACATGGATCTATTTTAAATAATAAAATTGAACAGTCTCATGAAGAAAAATTCTAATCTCACGCAAATGTGTTGTAGTTGATTGCATTTTTGCACCATGTGTAGCAATAAGAACATTTAGCCAGCAGCAGTGTTGCAGCTGTGCTACATTAGGACTGCAGATATGCACAAATAATGCAGAAGACAAACTAAAAACATTCTCTTCACATCACATCTCCACTGGATCAGAAGAGATCACGATTTTAATATAACATTATTCCAATATTTACCTATTTTTTCGCCAATTTCCTCAGCATAGCTTTTAACAGATACTTCATATCGTGTGTTATCAACATCTTTGCAGTTACTAAACATAAAGGCGCACAACCAAACAATATGAATGAAATATTTTGCAAGCACATGTAAAGGCTGAATCATTGCGTATTCATACACATAAAAACAAAACAAAAAAACGCTCTGTGTCTTTTCGTGATTTTTACAGGAACATCACCATGTTGCACTACTTGATCATGATCTTCGAGAAGAACTACCCCGACGCACTGCAGATCCAGCAGGACCTCGGCAGCGTGCCGGAGGCAGCCAAAGTCAAGTGAGTTCAGACCGAACTCCTGCAGGTTTTAACTGCGGCGACAGCAGCCGTGTTTGGGTCAAAGACACTTGCATAACTCAGTGGAACATATTGAGCAGGAAGGACACTTTATCAGTCAATACTTATACATTATGTACCACTCAAACAGGAAATTGTCATTTTGTGATTTTCAGAGCACGAGGAAAGATATGCATGCACAATTTCAGATTGCAATGTATACATTATTATTAGTAGTATTATTAGTAGTATCATTATTATTATTATTTCTATTTTGCTTCTTGTATTTTTATTTGTTGTAAACCAAAAAACAAACGAGACAATAACAGTGTACACACAGGCACTGACTGTAAATATTTGTGTTTGTACCTAAAGTAAAAAGGAAAACATTAAATGTGCAAAATATTGGTCCACATCACCATTACTGAATTAAGGAACATACATAATGTCATAGAAAGAAAATTGTTTGTTTGTTTGTTTGGGACACTGCATATTAATATACAAGCAATGTCATGATTTGTTGCCAGGTTGCTCGAAGTAATAACATTAAAATACCTTGTTAAAAAGTAGTAATAAACTAAGACAGCCAAAAATGTGGCTTTATGAATAAAGCATCACAAAGAACCACAGAATAAACAAGTGAGTTTTATCTTTATTCATATTATAAATAATACTCTTACTGACTCAGATCCTGTTCCACTGTTCAGCACATAAAGATTAATAACCGGTTGATAATAACTTTATTTCAGACTTTAAGTGAAGCACAAAGAAAAGTCCTATAATCCTAAAACTTCCATCAACGTACATCCTGACAAAGTCAATTTATTTCTGTGTCTCGCTCTCTCTTTCTCTTTCCTCAGTTTGTCCGAGCTGGAAAAAGAAGTGCACAACATCAAAAGTGGCCTGAAGGCTCTGGAGGCGGTGAGTTGTCACGCGTTGGCGTCGGTTTCTTCTCCCGTCTGTAATTACGTTTCCGAGCAGGCGCGGGGACGCGGAGAGCCGGGCGAAGGATTTAACCGCTTGCTAACGCTCCGCGCTCTGTGACATGGAGCGGCGCCCGGTCACGTTTTGCACACGGAACAAGTGCTTAAGTGCAAATCCGCACTGATTGTGACACGCGCTGACCACGCTTAAGACTGAAAAGGCCTGTTTTTACACCCCCGCCCCCCCCCCCCCCCTTCTTCTTCCTCCTCCTCCAGGAGCTGCACTACCAGCAGAGCAGGACGAGGGAACGTGGGGATAAGTTCGCGGCCGTGATTGGAGACTTCATCACCGTGGCTGGCTTCAGCTTCTCTGAACTGGAGGACCAGCTGAGTGAAGCCAAGGACAAGGTAACCCCACCCCCCCCCCCCCCCCCCGCAAACCTTTTAACTCCTCAGGAACATACATGCGACTGTACATTCACTCGTCCACATGGGTGGCTTTAATGCATTCATATCGTCCACGCTGCCAAGCGCTCATGTCACCGAGACTGAAGGGGTTGGGGAAGGAAGAGAATTACAGAATATTAAAGAGAGAAACCATAAAACATTCTCGCATCCCTCTCAGTCCAGAAGTGGGATGAATTAGGCAGGGGAAGCCCGGCGTTGAAAGATCATCCCGAATTCCCCCTGCAGTACTCTCTTTGCGTTTTCATTTTTTTAAAGTTTTTAACCACCGCGACCTTTTGAACCCTGCTGGCTCGCCTCTTGATGTATGGTCGGAAGCATGTCGGCCGAAGATGTCTGTGGGACTGCGGGAATCCCAGAGTGAGGCGGCATGGAAAAGATTTATGGGAGCAAGTTATTTAATTTGCAGACCTACAGTGTCCTGTTGCACATTTAGCATCCCGATGCTAATGCATAGGAAGCTTTTAAGTCCTACCTGCTGTAACATTAGTGCAGATATCACATGCACAACGCTCTTATTAGGATTGCTGGCTTTTTTTTTTCAAAGTACCTCTTATAAATAGGCAATACATACTGTATTTCAGAGGCCTTTGGCTGTTTTTGACTAGCAATTCTGGATTTTGAAGTGAACAATATGTTTTGGTTTCAGAGGGGATTTTGTATAACGAAAGTGAAGTTGCTGGAATCAGAGCGGAAACTACTGGATGTTGCTTGATTTTTAGGAGTGTCTTTGGCAAAACGTTCTCAAAAACACAAAACCATCAAACGCTGAAGATATAAAGACAGGGATGCAGCTGTTTAAGATTATAACATTTCGGCTGTGGTGTTGGGAGGCTGTTCAAAAGGAGATTCTAGCAGTTGCATGGTTGATTAGTTCAGTGTAACCATGTCATAACTGTTCTTGGGCAAACATCTGGTAAGGCAAACTTTCCTATTAGTGCGTGAATTTAGATAGAATGGGGAAAATGCTCTTTTATTGCAAAGTGGATTCATCCTTTCAGAGGGGAATCTTGCCACTAAAGTCCATTGCATGGGATTATTTATCGTAATGCAGGTTTTATTTAACGCCTTCATGTTTTTCTTCAACACTCGTGCAACAAAGCCAATAAGACCGTGACAATACATGGCACAAGTGAGAAATCGAGAGTCTTTACCGCTAATGCATCAACACATTAATGCTGAATGTTGACCCAAATTGCTTCAATGATCTAAAGTAGAAATTGACTGATTTTGTTGTAGAATCATGTCAATAATGGTAATTTATTGAATGAAAAGAATTCACTAAATTCACTAAATCAGTGATTATAATAAATTGCTTTCAGTTTCCAATGTGGTTGAAATTAACTTATTGAATAATTTCATGTTTTTGGGGGAAAATTTGGTCAGTGGTCATAAAGAATGAAGACGGCTGCCACCAGTTACGCCTCTTCTGCTCTAAAAGTTCAGCAGAATAAGAAATGGAGTCAAAGGAAACAGGCAGCGGAGCCTCCCCTTTTCCTAATTATTTGTTTAAGGGGGAGATTAGTTTGGGAAAAAAAAAAAAAAAAAAGGAGGGAGGGTTGTGATGTTGAAGGAAGAGGATGGGAGGAATACGACAGCAGTTCCTCCTGTAAAACAAAAGAACCTGTGTTCACTGGCCCAGACTCATTACACACACACACGGAGTGTGTGCATGTGTGTGTGTGTGGTTGTTAAGTGTAACGTCTGACACATTGACTCGCTGCCTGTCGAGGCTCTCTGACGCTCCGGCAGGTTTCCAGCCGAATACAAATATGGAAGTACATGTTTCATCTTTAGGAAGGCAGGGGATGATTGAACAGAGCAGGCAGTCTGCTGGGGCCCATATATCACCATGGCAACAATATGTGTGTGTGTGTGTGCACGTGCACACACACCAACACACACACTTGAAGAGACACTACCACATACATTAAAAAGGATTAGCGCTGTCCCAAGGTCAGCGGGGTTATTGGGACAGAGGTTTTTCAGAGGAGGGAAGGGATTTTTTTTTTATCCACAGAGATTGGATGGGCTTATATTTAACAGCACACACCCACACACTGTCAAGACAAGATTTGCTTTTTATATCAAAGAACAAAACGGCTGCTTTTCAAACTGATAAAAAAAAAAAAAAAGGCTAAAGAAGGCAGGGAGGCGAGAATCGGTGCGCTCACCGTGTGCCTGCTGAGGAATCCATTTGTGTTTTTGTGCCGTTATTGGTCAGGGAGTCGTCATCAAAATAGAAAATGAATACAGAAATGAGAATACACAAAAAGTCAACGCAATCAACCGAGAATGAGAAAGACAACACAAGCTAGCAAACTAGCTAGCAAACAGCCAAGTACCTCTGATTGACTTTCCTTTACCTCTTTTCTTTACCTCAAAGGCCGTTTGACTTCGACCATTAGAAGAAATTAAAAGTGAAATGTTATTGGGTCATAGAATAACTAACCAGTTTGTTGATGAGTAACAATCTACCCACAAGCACTAATAAAGTCACCTTGACCTTGGTTGTTGAGGTGATTATCTGCTGAGTTAACTAGTTGGCTAGTCAACAGGTTGCTTGGTTGGTTGTATGTGTGATTAACTGGTTGGTTGGTTGTTTGGTTACTTTCATGATTTACTGGTTGGTTGGTTGGTTACATTCATGATTAAGTGGTCGGTTGCATGCGTGATTAACTGATTGGTTGGTTTGTTGCATTCATGATTAACTGGTTGGTTGGCTGGTTGGTTGGTTGGTTGGTTGGCTAGTTGGTTGGTTGGTTGGTTGGTTGGTTGGTTGGTTGGTTGGCTAGTTGGTTGGTTGGTTGGCTAGTTGGTTGGTTGGTTGCATGCATGATTAACTGGTTGGTTGGTTGGTTGCATTCATGATTAACTGGTTGGTTGGTTGGTTGGTTACTTTCATGATTAACTGGTTGGTTGGTTGGTTGGTTGTATGTGTGATTAACTGGTTGGTTGGTTGGTTGGTTGTATGTGTGATTAACTGGTTGGTTGGTTAGTTGGTTGGTTGGTCGGTCAGTCACTCAGTTGGTTCATATCCCTAATAATAATGTACATCCTCTAGGGAAAAGTAAACCCACTGTTATCTGTCATAACATCCATAATAATAGACGAACATTTCCTGTATGTCATGTATTTTCCGTAGCTTAATGACAGCTGAAGAACTCCTTCACCTGACACTGATACTGTTTAGTCAAGTGAGACTAGTCTGTCTTACTCTTCTTATTGGGGATACAGCTTCTACAGATTGAACGTCTTCAGTGAGCCCATTAGGCAGTAGGACGAGAAAACGGATCAAGTCGCCCAGAAGTTTCTGAAGTAGACTGTGACACATTTCTTTAAGCAGGCCAGTGGTCCGTTCAAAACCAACGATCAGACCTCACAGTCGTATTAAGCTGGAAGTTTTAGCTTAAACTCTGTCAGAAGAATCGACGGTGCATTAAATATTCTGTCAGAAACACAGGGAGGCAATCTGGGATAACCAGGCACTGACAGAAAACAGGCGTGTGTGTGTGTGTGTGTGTGTTTGTGAGAGTCAAACTGAGTCAGCCTGCTTCTCCTTTTCAGTGTGTGTGTGTGTCTGTGTGTGTGTGTGCGCACTCTCTGGTGTACTTGTGTGCCTGTGTTTACTCATTTAGCACAGACCAGAGGGGATGAGCGGAAACAGATTTGACCAGACACATAATTACAGGAGGGAGAGAGAGAGAGAGGGAAAGAGAGAAAGAGGGATGATGGTGACCAACACCACAACGAAAGGCCGGTTTGAAGTCCTCAGAAAATAGCAAGGCAACTTTTTTTCTTTTTTTTTTTTATCACTACGTACAAGATACTAGCTTCGGTGAAAAGGTCTCTGTCAAACAGTTATAATATTGCACAATGTATTATAGTAGAGGCTCGAATACATTCCAGCAACCAGCCATCGCACACGAGCAACGCAAGGCTATTTATATTATTGAGTGATTTTTCTTTTTTTCTTTTTAAGTGTGCGCTTTCTTCATGCTATTTTTATCTATTCAGACTGTGTTTCTGATCACCAAATCCACATTGAAGTCATTGTTTTAGTCCTGCTATTTATCAGTATGTTCTCGGGCTGGAGCGGATATTTGTTGCTACTAAACTACTGCAACAAATCCACATTTTGTGACTCGGTATTGATTCTTTGCACCATTTCGCAGCACCTCCAAAGTGGGAATTGCCTGCATTTACAAGTCAGTGGTTAGAAAAAAACAAAAAAGGGTTGATTCTGCAACATGTTCAGGATTTAAAACTTGGAAGTTTATTTACGGTGATATGGTGAGTAAGAAATAAAATTGTATTATTATTATTAAATATTACAAAATAAGGAAGTCCGAGAGCAGGAGTCTGCATGCGTACATAAAAACTGATGGTAAAAATTTTATTTTAGGTGTTTTTGTAGCAGATTTGAGTGGTTTCACACTTCTTTTTGAGCATTTTTGACATTATTTTTAAGCTTCTTTTTTCCACTTTTTGTGGGTTTTCTTTCTTGTTTTCCCATTTTATTTGTGTGTATATATATATATATATATTTATTTTTTTATTTTTTTTGGTTCAAAGCCCCTTTTAGCCAAGACTTAAGAGTCCTTTTGAAAATGACTGGTGTGTAAATAAAATAAATATAAAATACATTGTTTATTTATGTATAATTTTGTGAAAGCGTTGGGAAGATGCTCCAGAGGGGGTAAAGAGCCACAGGTTGCAAACGCCTGTCCTAATGCGTAACAGATGACACACGGTGAATCAATGTGTTGGAGTGGTGAGCTTTCTCACTCAGTGAGAGGATTTCGATTTGAAATGTTATGTTCTACCTATGTTCCCCCTCAACATTCCAAAACCATGTTTGTTCGGTGAATCATGGACCTCTCTCAGCTTCAACTCCTACAAACACTATAATGTGGGTAAATCTGATACAGAAGATGAATGGAACAAAAAATAAATAAATAAATGATTTGAAAATCTGGACAGTCATGTCAGAGGAAGATTCAATCCCTACAAATGTCACCATCTTTGCCGTATTCATCAAAAACCCTAATCTGCGCTCATATCTGATCTGTGTTAGTAAAACCCCTCGGGGCCCCTGGAAATAACCAGCCCCTGACCAATCTATGAAATATGACGTGTAATATTAGGTCTGAGGACGCTGGCCGGGCCGGTGCCTGTGCGTTCGGCTGTACACTTGCAGCACGAAGCCGAGTGTGTAGGAATGTGGAGTGGGTTTGGCCGTAGGCGCCGCGTTGGCACGGAGCTCTGAACAGCTTGAACGGAGCCGGGTGGACATACGGTGTCCAAGTCGTGCAGTCACTCTGCTACCTCGTTTGCCTGTGTGTGTGTGTGTGTGTGTGTGGGGGGGGGGGGGGGGGGGGGGGGGGGTGTTCTCCTGCAGTTTTCTAGAACATTAATCATGCATGGCGGTAGATGAATTTGAGAAAACATGCATATGCAGGCTCACGTGTTCCTTTATCCTATGTGATGCACAATAAAAACCCGGGGTGGGGGGGGGGGGGGGGGGGGTGCAAAGCACAGGTAATTAATAATACAGACCCAATGTCACGTCACTACATCATTACACACGGACACGACTAACATCAGAGATCCAGACTGAAGATTTAATTTGTACAGTTTCCAGTTAACTCGGATGCCAAAAATAATATTTTTGTTGAATAGAAAATGCGAAGGTGAATTTCATTTTTCTTCCATATTGTAGACCGAGCATTTCTTTTGTACAAACAGATGACTGTTGGAGTAAATGACCATAATTTAAATAATTTCGATGAATCACTAACTCAACCAAAATAAATACTACAGAGAAGCCAGGGAATATATATATGCTTGATGTGGGCTTTCATCCAGCCTCTGACATTTAATGGAATATTAGAGAGTTATAATAAACATTTGGTGACATGACTAGAATAATAAATGTGTTTGGTTTAGTTTAAGGTTCAAAAGCATTTAGGTTAAAATATGTAAGATTTGTGCAGGAAGCATGAAATACATGGGGAAAGAAAACTGTTCAGAAATCTCAAACGTGTCCTTATAATGTCCTGCAGTATATTTACAAAATTGATATAATAGAGTAATGGCAGGATATAATTTGTGCTTCGAATGGACAAAAAAAGGAATACATCAATATTGCATACTGCACTGGTACAGTAAAGAATCATTGCATTATAATTAGATGTCACTTAGATCAATGTGTTCTGGATTAAAAAAAAAAAAAAAGTCCTTCCTCTGATCCACCCAGCTCATCTTCCTCCTCACACCCAGCCAACATACCATATTACATCACAGATTATTTTTTTCCGACTGTAATTATTACAGTCCCCAGGAATCCGAATAAACATGGAGGGCTTGTGTAATCAAGCTCTGTGGTTGTTTTTCCCACGTGAGGGTTGAGTTGTTTTTGTTTGTGTGCTTGTCATGCAGCCAAAATGCATCCATCAGTAAAATGATACCACAAAGTGTTTATGCATCCTGGTGTTTGTCTTTCCACTGCAAAGGTGTCTCCTTCTCTGGCATTGTGGGGGTTTTCTTCTGCTTCATTAGGTTGTAAAACTTTATATTATTGGAGATAATGTACCGAGTTTGTGGACGATTAAAACTTTTGTCCGTTTGTTCTCACAGTTTACGAAATCTCTGAAGCACTTTGGGGAGGACGAAGGCCGGATGCAGCCCGACGAGTTCTTCGGGATCTTCGACACCTTCCTGCAGTCGTTCGGCGAGGCGCGGCAAGACCTGGAGAACATGCAGCGGCGCAAAGACGAGGAGGAGAGGCGGGCGCGGATGGAAGCGATGGTGAGTCGGTGGGGAGGGGGAGGGGGAGGGGGAGGGGGATAACCACGAGAGACGACTTGGCGTATCTTTTTTGTCTTTTGCGATTATAACCCCGGGGTCCTCTTCCCTCCTTGTGCAGCTGAAGGAGCAGAGGGAACGGGAACGGCGGGCCAAGAAGGGCGGCGCCTCCGACGAGGTCAGCGGGGAGTTCGACGACCTGGTCTCGGCGCTGCGCTCCGGCGAGGTCTTCGACAAGGACCTGAACAAGTTCAAGCGGGGCCGCAAGCGCTCCGTCAACCAGCTGGTGGAGGGCGGCGGCAGGGAGCGGGCCGTCACCAAGGTCAATTACTAAGTCGGAGGTGGGGAAGGGGGAAAAAAAACAAACAAAAAAACGGACACCTAATTATTCCGCCGCGGCGTTGATCTCTTTAACACCTTGTGCTGAGGTTTGGTAGATCGGCGACGGCTCACTTTGGAAAGTATGTAAATAACGGCTGGACTGGACGAGTGAAAGACGCCACGCTTTACTCTGGATGGTCTCGTCAGGCTCTTTCCAACTCGTCCATCCTGGACTTTGCACAAGGCGAAGGGTGGACGGACGGACGGACGGACGGATGGATGGACGGACCACTGTGACACATTATCCAACGTTTATCGACTATATCCTTCCTCACACTGTGCTCGAGGTTCCCACTGTCCACCGCCCCACTGTTTTCCTTTCTAGTTTTCCCTTTGGTGCTCCGCGATTGCACGGTCACATTGTACATAGACGTGAGGCCAACCGAACGGATTGGAAGGATCTCTCTCTCTCTTTTTTTTTTTTTTGGCCAGACTTCAGCAATAGAACCTTCATAGTCCAAACAAACAAAAACAAAACAAAAAAAAATAAGGTTTCCACCCCGCTGCAGAATGTTCAAGAACTTCATTCACTGCCAAGATTCGGCGTAAAGTCGGTAAATCCCGGAAATGATTTGTAGCTTCTGAAAGAGCGAAGAAGGATTCACAGTGCGGGAGTTTAGCTTCTTAAAGAGGACAATTCATCCCAACGGTCTCCTGTTCCGTCTCCCACAGCATTCCCAGGGAAGTCGTACATCCCCGACCTGCAGGAAAAACCCCGCGACTTCTCGGCTCCATCCACCCGACGAAAAGCGATGACTATGCCACGTGGGGGGGATCGAGCCTCACCTACGCTCTGGAGTGTGTTTCAGCATCATTCTGGCATCAAGCAGTGCCAAAGCAAAGAGAAAACACATGTAAATGTATTAATACAACAAAAAACAAAAAAAACAACTTACTGCAATTAGGCATTGATATATATTTATATTTAGATGCAGACAAGCTAATTGCAAAGATGTAGAGGTTTTTTTTAGTTTTTTTTTTTTAATGTTTTGGCATTTTGGGATTTTGTACACGCAATGCATCCTTTTGTTGGTGTTGCAAGTTCACGTTGCTGTTGAAGTGAATTTCTATACATTTTTGCGCTTTATGTAAAAAAAGAAAATAAGAGAAAAAAAAAAGATGCTCGCCCTTTTCACACCCGTATGTCTCGTTTGCACTGTAGCTTTTCTAAAAACAAGAAGGAAAAAAAAAACACTTAAAAGTCAACAAGCCAACTACAGAGTCCTCCCTGTTTAGTTTTTTTTTTTTTTTTTTTTTAAATAACAAAGAGAATAAAGAGAAAAATGGCCATAAATGAAAGTTAAAGGCACAATCTGCGGTTAGTTTACAAAGCCCTCCCTGCTCTGCTGCCACTCTGTACGAGCCATATCACACTGTGTGGAAAAGGCTTCTGTGACAAGGTTTGGATTTTTAAAAAGGTTTTTAATGACGCAACTCTTCACAATTCACCAGAGGCTCTATATGGATACAGGCGTCACGTCTCTCTTTTTCTTATGGGAGCTCCCACAACAACAGCAGAGCAGAAGTTATTATAAAAGAATCATCTCAAAAGACATTTACACACAACCTCATCACATAATGGCGTAGTATACTGGCAAACATGGTGATGTTTTAAATTACAGCGCGGTTAAGAGAAATATAACAGAGTTTAACGGTATAATCATGATATGGCATCACGTTTTATTAAGTTATATGAAATGCTATATGTAATGAAATAATACAACGTCAGTTTTCATGTCATTCTGTGATAATTTCATGGTAAAATGTAAAAAGTCATCAACACGTTTCCTCCAGGATTCAAGTGGTGCTGAATTATAGCAAATCTGAAGTTATGTATTCCCCTTGGCTCCCTCAGGTGTACAGCTGATTGACTTGCCCCCCTTTCTTTCTTATTTTTTTTTGCTTTTACCTCAATCTATTCATCAAGCGCCAGGTCTGAATGTGACTATTGGACGTGAGGAGTACCAATCAACCCCGAGCGTATCAATGGCACTGCCATAGTAGGATTTATGAATAAGCCTGGATTCTACTGCTGTAATCACGTGCAAAGTGCTGACTGGTATCTCGCTCATACATTAACAGCTCATCTGCACACCCACAAAGCTCGTGATTTCTTACTAAACTATAACCTGCCACCAGAGGGAGCTTTACATTCATTTTTTTTATGAGGGAATTGCTGTCTGTATTTATATACAGCCTCTGAGGGGGGGGGGGGGGGGGAACACATGCTGAAGCCTGTATTAATGGAATGTTTCTGAAAAATTTGGTGTGTTTATACAAGTTAAACCATTGGCTGCATCATGAACCTGCCAGTACTATTGTTAAGATTGGATGTCATACAGTTTATTTGCCACGATGAATGAGCCCAACAGAGAACGATCTAATAATGAGGGGAAATCTTTCGGGTCTGGTTGGAACACAAACATAGAAATACCGTGGTATCATAGACTTAATGCATTTCAGTCATTCCAGCCACTGCAGCAGTACAGTACAGTGCAGGACTGGGTGTGACGTGTGCAGGATCGTAGCAGGAGGATCGGTCACTTTCAGAGCCGTAATCTCTTGCGTAAGCCCATTCTTTGAGGGTCAAACAAGGGTTTGTTAACAAGATTTGCTCCAAAAATCCATCGGTTCTCTGTGATCAAGCTTTTATCCGGCAAGTAATCGCACTCTCCGCCGTCTCAGTTCTTCACTAGCATCCAGTTACATTTTACCAACTGGTGCCAGTTGCTTGAATGATCAAGTTGAGTGTTTATTTTTTTGTGAGGGGGGGAACTCTGATGTTGCTGTGCCCATTCTCATGGAAATGGACGAATAGCACGAGCATCCAAAACTATTTTATCGCAAGTTCTTGAATTCCAATCCGATGCTTGAAATGACCAATTCTGAATCTCCCGGTTTGTCCCTCATTCTGCCAGTTTCTCAGCCAGTTTATAAATGTTCACCTTTAAGTGCCTCAGATCCTGTTCCCACACACGCACCATCCCCGTGACTGTGCTGTAGTGCTTGTGGCTTTCCAACAACCGGAAGAAGGCGCAGTGGTTGCTGTTTTAATAGACTAATGGCGCCATCTCGTGGCTTCAGATCGCGTACTGCACTTTGAATCCATTTTTACAACACAACTGGTTCTCTCCACCAGAACTCCATCACGGATGCTCCCAAAAGAAATGATACCCGATTGCTTATTCTAAAAAAAAAAAAAAAAAAAAGTCTCAAGTGACTCTTCTTTCCAACCTCTGCTCAGACTTGACCAGATCCTTTTGTACGCCACTCCCTGCAGGGATTCCTAACTAACTGTAGCCTGCGTTGCAGTGCAGACGTTTTGACTGGGAGGGCGGGAAGGAAGCATTGCAACAGTATTGACACGTGTTTGTCTCGTCCCCCATGTTTGATTGTGTTCTTTTGGCCATTGACTGGCTGATATTGGAGTGTAAGGGTGGAAATCAGAAGAAAAAAAAGGACATTAGCAGCATGTTCAATGCACTTTTATTTATCATATATATATATATATATGATGGGACATTTCCATTTTCAACGCCATTTACATGGGCTCAGGTCCCTCCTGGAATGACAGGGGTGCAACAAAAGCGTGGTGCTACAATATATATATATATATATATATATATTATATATATATATACATACACATACACAAACACGCATACACCATAAATATAAGAATAGATAAAGCAAACATGGTGTGTGAAGAGAGTGGAGAGTAAGTGACGTTGGGGACTCCGGCTGGGCCGCTGGAAACGCATTAATAGTCAGTCGTTTGAAAGGCAGAAGTGGGAATTGAAGGGGTGACACCCGAAGCTGCGTTTAAACAAAACAAAGAAAGAAAACCGTTTTTTTTTTTTTTTTTATTGCCTGTCACCACCATGTTTTTGTCGTTCCATGCACTTGGCGTCGACCTGCATGCCTAAACATGGGTGCACACAGTGTGACGTGGTTATTGTTTTTTTTCTTCTTCTTCTTCTTCTCCTCCCTCCTTTAACAGAAAATTGCGTGTGAAATGGAACACGCCTGTTGCACCACAACTCGTAGCACCTGAGTGAAGTCGCATCAGAGGTTGTGTAGTTGTAAGGACGTCAGTATTATTATGGTTGGGGGGGGAAAAAAATTATTATAAATATCCTCCACCGAATGATGTATAGTTGGAAAAAAAAATGCATTTTGTACACCATTCTTGATGTTTGAGATGGAAAAAAAAAGGATGAAACCAGTGAGGAATGTTCCATTTTCCTGTAAATTGTACCTCTATTTATTTGCCTTATTTAGTTTGCTATATTTTGTATGTACACACAGCATTATGACAAAATGTTATATTAAAAATATGAATAATTAAACTGTGGTCCGTGTATGATGGGTAGTCCTGAGACTTGTACAAGAATGAGATTTTTTTTTTTTTCCTTTTCATTTCTATAATTTTATTTTGTTTTGTATTTTTCTTTCTCACCCTGTGTCTTTTGTAGGGTTACAATAAACATTTGTCCCTTACAGCTGGTTGCGCTGTCTTTTGTTCACCATTATCGTGTTATAATGAGTCTTTCGGGTCACGTTTAACCAAAACATTCATTCATCTTGGGACGACGGAACTGTTCCCAGCTGACGACGGATGAAAGTAGATTTACTCACACTGATGGGTGTAATTTTACAAATCAACAGAAGCATTGTGGTTTTACTGGACAAGGCTCACATGTTCTGGAATAATATGAATAACTTGCATGAATTTTTTGGTTTTATTGATTCACCAATTGTACACACGTATTTGAGACTTTCTATTGGCCTCCTACATAACTATTCTATCTGAAAAGACTTTTGTAATCATCATTCAAATGTTAATTTATTACAACTTCACTGACTGGGCCCAAAGGTGAGCTGCATGTCGCCTCTGAAATTAAATGACATTGATGTATACTTGATGTGAAACATCCGCTTTTTCACTTTTCGCACATTCCTACAACTACAAGAGATTTGAATCCCACACAATATTTCACTCGATAATGAATTAGTTTTGTGATAGTTCCGGCTCTTTTTTTTCTCTTTTAGAAAATTGTTGCGTGATTTTTGACGTAAGCTCTGACGTATGTGTCAAACGTCACAACCCCAACCCGGAAGTGTAGTTTAAATAGCCAATATAACGCACGACCGTCATCGTGTGCGTTTACTGCACAACACAACACGCACTAGAAACGTATCTAAAAATAACGCAAATGCGGTATATTTACTTGACGCTACATGTGTAACCCGACATCAAGCGCTCGTTTTCAGTATCATCCCACGGAGAACTACAATACCCATAATACTCTGCGCGCACGGCGTGGATTCTCGAAGAGGTCAACACCAAAACACAACCGGTGAGTGTGCGTGCAAAGGCAGATAGCTGAGGTGTGTGGTGCCGAGCCTGGTAAGGACACCAGCGCTTAAAACTATTCCCTTTAACTTTTTGTGTGTCAGGCGACTCTTGTCGTTCGTCTTCCGATTGAAACACGCGGGTTAAAAAACGCTACCCGGTCATTGTGTAACACACGTGTGGTGTTCAGGTCACAGACTTACCTCGTAACTTCGTGTCCTCCTCTACAAATTGGATTTGATGTGAGACAACCTGACCCCAAACGCGTTTCAAGCACCTTTGACTGTCTCCTTACTCGTTACTTGGTCACGACAGCCTGCTTCAGGAGCTTCGTGAGCCTCTGGTTGGTTGTAATGTAATAATCCGCATCATTATGTTCACCCATTGAACGCGACTGTCTTCTCAGCCAATCACTGCAAAGCATTTCAGCTTGTGGAAGATGCTGCCGGTTCCAATCTGAGCATTAAATCAGGGAATTAAGGTGATTCAAGTGAATTTAGACGGTGCGTCGTTGTAGGGAGTGTGTAGAAGGGATGGTTGGTGAAATGCAATGCAATAAATCAAAGTGGAGTAATATGACTGCTTGTACCTCAGTCCGAACATTCATAGTCCCTTGTTCTGACCAATGTGTACAGATCATCTCTAAATGCAGGGGGTTGAATGGTATAAATGTAGATTTTGGATATGCAGGTTTGAATTTTATTCCAAGAACATGATCCTCTTATCCTTGTCCTTCATACCAACTGTGCCTCCCTTTTCTTTATGAGTACAAGCTACCATCCTCTGACGACTACTTCCAGCAGGAGCAGGCAATATGTCCCAAAGCTCCAGTCTGTCCTAATACTTGTTGTAACTGCAGTGATCATGTCATTTAGATATATTAAAGAGAAAGTCAAATTACCTAGTGAATTAGTTTTTGCCGAGGGGGGTTGAGATCATTCTACTTTTCTGTGCATATATTTGAGATCTATTAAGGGCACAAGTTCTGAAGGCTGACATCTTTCTAACAGGAGAAGGTTGGAACCCGGTGCACGAAAGGAAGCCGTTAATTGTTTGAATGTGAATCCAGGTATTTTAAGGTCAGTGTCCTCCAGTTCACATCCAGGGCATACGCTTCCCTTCATGTCTTCAGATGTCTCGTCTAATTCAAATGAATGAATTGTTTCTGCAGCGCTTGCGCTTTCCTTGGCGCTGATGTCTGCTTATCACAATGCTATTCAGCAAGCGTTGCCCTTTCGGAAACTTCGGGCGTCAAAGACTGACGTGAGGTCGAGGAGCCTCCGGGGCAAAACTTTTATCAAGTTTCGAAAAAAAAGTCTTTTAGCCCTTTAGTTGGAGTTGGAGAGCATTGCATGGGTGAAAAGGGCTGTGTCACTGTACAAGGGTATGATTCAGGTAAACAAGGGCCCAGTTACTCCTGCTAATTCAAGGGTGGGAGGGCTCAGACCCCCTTAATGAGACAGGAGCCCCCCCCCCCCAAAGCATAATTTGTGAAATTTTGGGGGTCTCTAACATATTGGTAACATACAGTTGTTTCCTCTGCATTTCCTTTTTGTTTGTTTTCAGTTTTGTCATGATAATATGTAACATTTTTCTATTTTTATTTATTTTTATTTGTGCATGAGGGTGAATCATCACTCTTTCACTTTCATAAAGTTGCTGGCCTGCGAGTGTTGGGGGCACGAGTTTTGAAACTATCTTTAAATCAGACGGCTCCTTAATTTTAAACAGGGCAACCTCGTAAATTTCAGATTTCCTAATAAAAAATAATCTGAGGGACTCTGAGGAGCAGCAACAGAAGCTGATCCAGGTCTGTGGTGGCTTCTGTCTGAAGATAATGTCGATAAACTTTATTATTAATATTCAGCACTGTGTTCTTTTTCTAATTCTGATGGTCATGCATGTTTGATATGAACTATTTGTTTGTTGATGCCTGTTAATGTATTTCAGATGGTTATGTTGTGCATGTTAATGTGGATTTGATTCCTAATGGAGTTGCACTTTACATTTTTTTTTCATTGACGTTCATATAACTTCCAGACAAGACACCCATGCATTGTCCAGGAAATAGGCGTATTGCATATAGAAAAATAGTGGTGAAGTGTCAAAAGTTCAGCGGGCCGCCACGGAGAAGTCCTTTGACAAAAACTCACAATTTTCCCGAAGAGTCATCATCAACACCTTAAGACATGCGTCACCAGATTCAAGGTTGACGCTATGTCCGATGGGGTTGGGATCTTTTCCGCCTCAGTTTGATAACGATGAATCTTAATAGATGGAAGTTTGCATGTTCTCTCGATTGTTTTTTTTTCCACCAGTGTTATTCCTTGCCTCTTTGTTTGCTCTGTGATGCACTGCTGACCTGTCCCGGTGGTGTAACCTGCACCCTGGTCTCCCTCCCGCAGTGCCCTCATGGCTGGTCGGCTCCTTAAAGTCTCCACCGTGGCCACGGCGGTGTTGGCCTCCTCTGGGTTCTACCTCAGCAACCGTCAGCTGGACATCAACGACCTGAGCGTCATTCGCTTCGGCCGAGCCGCCGCCACGGTGAGCCGCCGCCCCCGCCTCTTCACCAGTGTCCCGAACTCAAGGCGGTGCTCGTTTTCACTCGATTTGAAGTGAGCCGTTATCTCGTTGTCGGTCTTTCGGCCCGATAATCTGATGTCACGAGAGCAAAGTGGCTTTACGAGATTTAAGATTAACATGGTGAGTCGATCTTTGTAGATCTGACCTCCTCTGATGTTAATTAGATTTAATCCCGTTAATAGCCTCACCGGTGACACAAATCACCGGTCATGGTGAAAACGGTAAGGAGGGAAATTCTGCTTTTCCATTTAGCAAGTGAAATGCATGCAACACGTTTTTCCTTATTATGAATTTATCAGAAACAAACTGACTCATTGCATGAAGAGGGAAAAAATAAAAAAACAATAGACATTTTCTTGGGCCAACATATTGTATATTCACAGTCAAGACAAACTTGCTTTAATCAATTAATTTTGTAAAAATATTACTATTTGGCCTCAAGTATATCAGTGGATTATCTTCAGTCACTCAAAATCAAATATTAAACATTCTATATGAACAAATATGTCTTTTAAATCTTAACACAGTCAAGGTGCCCAGTAAAATTTTTATAAAAATAACGTGAATGACACATTTCTGCTAAAATAACGGAAACTGTGAAGTCATTACTATGTATAACTGAAGATACATTTTGAATCGTGTTGTAGAAAAGGAGCAAAAAAAGGGCAGACAGGCACCTTCAGGCAGACTCATCAAGAAGTCATTAGTGCCTTCATAATGCCTCGTTCTATTCACTTAACATTTTCAACTGAAAACGGTAAACTGGTTGCGTTTGGCGACATTTGCTGCTGTACCATATACTGTCATCTGCGTGTGGTTACCTTTCCGAAACACATCAACTGTTGGCTTGACAAGCTCACTACAGTTTTAAACTTTTCTCAAGGATTATCCGAATAAGGCCCGAGTGTCTGACTCGTTGAGGCTGCTAAATTCACATATTTAATAGATATTTTTGTCTTATTTTTCTATTTAGTAGTCCTCTTACATAGCTGACCTGGATCACAAATATTTTTCCCTCTCGCACCATTCGACTGTTCTGATTCTAAAACTTTGCAAACTCAATTCTCTTGTCTCGTAGTCGGCTCCAGAAATGTTTCAGGTACATATTTTGCTCCAAAACACACGAGGGAAAGGTCTGTCAGCAAAGCAAACTTTAAGTCAATTTGTGTTGGAGAAAGCAAAACAAAATGGCTTTTAGCCTCCAAGTGGCCTCTTTCTTTTTTTTTTCTGATGAAATGTTCCTTTTTATTTTTCTGCAGACGGCGATCATCAGCTATGACTACCTGACGGCTTTGAAAAACGTGGAGTATGGCACCGAAGAGTACGTGGCCACCAAATCCAAGGTAGATTATCACTGGGATGACTATATCTATACCGAGTAACATGAGAGTGAGATGGTTACCATGGCCATGAGCTGGAGCTGCACAGAATCTGGCCATAGATCAGATTAAATAAGAAAAAAAAATTCCCGCAGTTGTTCCCGGCTCGGCTTCTCGAAAAACATTTATCCTTTAAGTCTGTCAGCACCAGAGTTTAATTTTTTCTGAGGGAAAACATTTAATTATTGAATCAAAATTTGGCCGAAAGTTTCATCACCCAGTTTGCTTCATACCTCATCCAATATGGCCGCCTCCTCAACCCTGTTGGATGGAATACCCTGAAGGTATTTTTGTTAGTGTATTTTTGAAATAAACACAGAAATTCCAAAAATCATTATCCAAAGAAACGGGTAGGAAATCAATGGGTTTATCGCTTTTTTGAGATCTTTGCTCCTCAAACACTTGTGCGCACATCCTCCCTGACCACTTTACAGACTACTTTTACTACGACTTTCGGGTTGTGTTTAGCCCCCCAGTTGCCACTGAGCACGTCTTCTCCCAGGCTGATATTTGCCACGCTGGCCTCGTTAAGCCGAAGCGTCGAGATTATGCTGCTACATGTACTAAGACACAGATGCACCGCCATTGTTTCGCTCAACATCGGTAATCATTGAAGCAAATTATTCCCCCTCAAAGTCACAAGTACCTGAAAAATTACATCATTTTCTAACTTGCTTTTTTTTTTTTTTTTTTTGCAACTGTCTCTCCACTCTGGCTGGCCCTGCTCCGGCTAATTATACTGTCACTCTCTCTGCTGATACACAGAAGGAAATATTCAAACTACTTTTTCTCTCTAGTGTTGAGTCTGAACACACTTGCGTATACCTCTCGGCTCGGTGATTGTTGGTGCTTATGTTCCGCTGTTTTTTTTTGTTTTTTTTTTCCTTTAGCCAGTTTACAGATTAACTATCAAAGTGTGTTTCATGTTCCCAGAGAGAGGAAATGACGTTGAGAGCACAGACTTGGTTTGATAAAGTCTACTCAGCCTGCATTGCTTGTCCAACAGAGTTGAAATGGCAAGCACAATGTTCACTTTGTACTAAATCTTCAACCTCCACTTGATTATCAAGCGTGGCAATTAGAATGTTCTGTACAAGACACTGAAAGGTCTCTTCAGGGTTTTCCAACTCTTGCAGTACTAAAGAATTTGCATTGTTTTTTTTTTATAGTAATTTGAACAACATACTCTTTGTGCTTAAAGGTTATTTTTCCGGTCATTCGATCAAGGATCAGATAAATGACGTATTATGTTCAATTTCTGGTTCAAAATTGGCAAAGCCATGTGACCCGTGTACAGCATTTACATCCGATTCCGCTTTAATTGACAGTTAAATCGGCCAGCGGGGTCGCATTTGTTGGGGAAATCCCGCCGTCGCGCGCTAAGAGCAGTAAATGTCGGGCCGACGCGCGGCGAGTGATTTGCGGAGGTGTTGCGGTGAAAGGCCGCGGCTCAGTCAGGCTCGCTCAGGAGACGGCTGCAGGGAAAGGTCAGAGACCACCTGCTCCAACAAAAAGTGCACCGGGAGCGACGCCGCGGCAAGAGACCTGCAGTGAACCTTGAAGAGCATGGTTCAGCATGGCTGGATGTACGTGCACACACACACACTCACACATACACTCACTGGCCCAGAGTTCGTACGGCCCCTCGGGCCCTCCCGGTCAAGCCTGGCTACACATGCTGATTAGAATTAATGCATGGTGCTGATTTAATACAGAGTGGAGGCTTACCTCCTAATTATTATGAAGTCATAGAAGTGCAGCGACAGAGCTGTGGCTCCCAGCTGTTGTAGTGTCTTTACGCCACCTATCCCCTCCTGCAGTTGGCTTCTCTCGCCCACAGAAGAGGAAGGGGAATACAAATCAAATCGAACTCGAAATCAATTTCTGAACTGAGTAGATACATTAGTGTCACTCGCCTGTTGAGACTACGATCGACAGTTCTTGCCGATCGCTGAGAGCTCCGCCGATTACTTTCTCGACTCGTTCAACTGTTGGAAGAAGGTGATTCATGTTAAATTGTGTTGTTCACTCCCAAAAGAAACTAAAAGATATTAACGTCATCACCGCGATGACTGTGGAATTACTTTAAAAGTTTTTTTTTGCAGATGATTCAGAAAGTGCTCAAACTCAAATGATCATGATCAGTGACATTGGATGACATGTTCCCTCCCAGGGTGTGGATTTAACAATATGTTTCGCCAACTACATCCACACTTTGTAATAGGAGCACCAATATGAACACCTCTTTATCTCATGAGTACCGCGAGGCAGAACATGAAAGATAACAGCAGTTTTTTCGGGAGCCAAATAAAGGAAAGTACGTTGGCACATTGGCGTAATGCGGCAGTGAGTGGTGACGTCATGCCATGAATTAATTATGTACTTACGCCACAAAGCTGCACTTATTTTGATTTACAAGAAGCTGTAAATAGCTCTTCTGCACTTGCGCAAGTAGATGGACAATAACAACAATGGTGGCCTGCAGAGTGTCACGTCCATATTCTCCTGAGAATCTGTCATGGTTTGGATTTCAAGAAGTGTCGCTGTCGCTTATTCTGCCGGCAGTAACGACTCTTTATTTCCTGAACTTGGACTGATTTCACGTCTGCCACCATGAGTCATCAATGACACGAAAAGTACTTGTTATGCTTTCAATCAAAGTCTTTTTTTTTTTTTTTTTATCATTTCTCAACACCTTTAGCTCTTGTCATCGCTGAAGTTCATCTCATCTTTCCTTTCTGTTGGTTTCGGATGTTGAACCTGCCTCCCTATCCACAAAGTCGACTGTGAGCAGCTTCTCCTGAAGAGTCTTTCTGATCTGTCCGACAGGCGTTTCGGGATTTTCTTCATTACAGTGCGAATTCTTCTGTCACCGACAGTGAAGGACGTCCTTGGCGTGGCGGTTCCCTCAGCCCCTTCGTGATTATAAAACTCATCAGCCCTTTCCTTTCGTGACAGAGCTATCATCGCCTAATGTTTCGTTCTCATCGGGTTTTAAATTCGAGTTGTTGTTGTTTTTTTTCTTTGATTTGTCTGTTTTATATGTCCTGTTCACCAGTGGACCTTCAGACAAAAGTACTCTTTTTTTTTTTTAATAACTGCAAGCAAATAACCACTGTAGTCTAATGAGCCCTTGTTTCTGCATGTCGTCCTCCTCCTGTTAGCGCGTTGCTCTGTGTTCAGCGCTCAGCAGAGCAACGGAGCTGCTTTCAGCCCCTCGTGAAGAGCTTCACTCAAAAGCCACTTAAGCAGCCAGTCTTCCAGGCTCATCAAAGGCTTCCCTGAGCGAACCGAGGGGCCATTCACAGCCAATTAGAGTGTATCACAGAACAAGCATGGGAGCACTCACCGAGTCTGCCAAACGAGAGGTGGAACAGTGAGGGGAGCAGATGGACTGCTTTTGTTGCCCCGCAGTCGGCAGAGTTCCACCGCGAGTCCTCTCAAGCTGAAGACGAGGCTCCTCGCTGCGTCCAATATCGGCGCGAGAGTTTTGTTTGACGTCGCGAGGCGTTTTGCAAAGTGCGCGAGGGCGAAGCCGACGTTCACGGAGCTCCAGCTCTCACGCTGCGAATGCCAATGCGTTCCAGGTCATCAGACGTTGTTGTTAACAGCTGTTGGGACACATCGGCAATAAAACCAAATGACAATAATCTGGTCAGGCTTTGTATTCAGAATGTTTCTGTTTTCACTGGTGGGTTTTACAGTGAAGTTTGTTCAGGAGAAAATGTGTCCTTTATCGGGTGTCATAATAACCTTGAAAGTCAAACTCCAAAGCTTTTCTTTGTGGTCTATATTTTTGCAAAACCCCAAAAATCGGTTGCACAAATGACTATAATCTCAACATAAAGTCAAATTTAATGAAAACTTCTGGTGCAAAATACAGTCATGTAATGTGAATGTATGAAATGTAAAAAAGTCCAAATTCTCCTACAACTGCTGTATTATGCATGTTTATACAAAGTTTCCCTGGCAATATCTGCCATGCAGCAGATATGTCATCTTGGGTCTCACTGTGCTCTGTCTGCTAATCTGAAGAAATTTGTTTAAAAAAAAAATAAATCAATGTTTTCTTTGAAATTCGATGGTGTTTTGACACCCTGGGTCTATTATACCTGAAACTATAAATGTGTCTTTTAATGAAATAATATATTCACCCTCCTCTTGATTGTTTTTGACTCATGCTGGCATTGATCAGAATTCCCGCGGGTTTCCCAACGTTTAGTTAATACTGTGAAAATTGGCGCATCGCTCATTTCTTAACACTTAAGTTTTTTATCAAAACTGTTGCTCACACATGCCAGAATTGGTTTGCTGGACGGGAAAGTGAGTCTCCATCAGCAGCAGACACTCTCTGTCTTTTAAATCTCTGCCTGTAACCGATCACTGTAAACTCACCATGCAGGTTCAGTGCCTTTGTGTAATCAGCTGTGAAAAGTACACGACGGCTCCAAACTCAAAACAGCAGACAGCATGCATTTTATTGATGTTTGCTCACCCCTGTAGCCGTAATTGAGATGCACAGTGGCCCCCGAAACATTCTGGACGTATGCAATTAAATGTGTAAATGGCGGTTATCGAATGACAAATTGTCCCGGAACAGTTTGTCTGCCGGATGCAGCACGAACACGCTAAATTAGAAGCATGTGCAGGACATGTTCGGGGTTAAATTTGAAGATAAGGACACTCAATACTGGCCACATTTAGTCAGTTTTTCATCGGCTTCCAGAACTGCTTACTGTCAGTTTCTATTGTAGTTGTGATTTCAAAAAAAATAAAAAAACAACTTTGTGTTTCAACCCTCAAACCTTTCAAGAGAGTCTGCCGCATTGAGCATGCTGACACTCCGTCCTGCGTTGCATCACACGAGTGGCATTCTGGCTTTAGGTTAGGAAAATAATAATTGTTTGAACAGTAGTTGAGCTTCAAACTCGTAGAGGAAGATCAACATCCCAACCTATACTCAGGCCAATCTGGTGGAACTTGTCTTCTGGATTTTGTTCTCCCAAGTATACTTTCTACTATCTGATCTGTGAACGTGTGAAAATGGCATTTCTCGAAAAGCTGATGTTTGTCTGTATGAGTGTTTCTGCAAATTGATTCCCACCTGCCTCATTATTTGAACTGATGAAAGCTCATAGTTCTCTGTATCTCTCTCTCTCTCCTTCTCTCACATCAGATCAGCCAGTACTTGTCCAATTTGAATGAGCCTCAGTTTCCTGTTCTGCCTCCTGTTGACGGTCAGCTTTCAGGATTCATGTGTTGTGCGCTCAGAGATGTTCTTTTGAAGAGTGGTCCTTTGAGTTACTGTTGCCCTTCTATCATCTCGAACCAAGCTGTTCATTCTCCTCTGACCTCTGGCAATAACAAGGCAAAATCGCTTGAATGTCCTTTCTATGCCATTGTTGTCCAGGGGTCTGCAACCTGTAGCTCTTTGGCCCTTAATTATTTACACGTAAAGTCATTTTCAAAAGGACTTTTAAGTCTTGGCTAAAAAAAATGGCTTAAAAAAACACCGCTAAAATAAAGAAAAATAGCTAAAACAACAAGTTTGGGGGGGTAGCTTTGAAAAAACCTGTAAAATGACTAATATTTCTAACTGATGCTGTATAATTTGGGCTAATATTGACGTCACCTAGTCACCAGATTATTGGCTGTTTCTACTGGCAAGCAAGTATGTCACTAAAAGTTATTTTATATGACTCCCTTCTTTTTAATTATTATACTTGGCCTTACTCTGCTGTGTGCTGAGCTTTTTCTGGAGATAGCTGTTATATTTGAGGTTATTCCCCGGGTACCAAATAGTTTTTCTTGTGTATTCATCTCTCAATCCACTCCAAGAAGACCATTTAATTCTCTATGAACCTTTGAGGGAATTCCAATTCCATTGTGGAGACTTCGTGTCAGACATTCTTGCCTAAACTTGCCGTCAGTAAGTCGGCAAACAATTTCTCTCCTACGCAATCCACGAAACCAGGACACTGCATTTTCACTCCTATTGAGACATTTGTATTTGTACCATGGTGTTTGACTTTCCTATTGTGTGTTTTTCATTATAGTCACCTCTCAGCTATTGCAATAAGTTGTTTCGATGTTAAAGTATTTGTGGATTTTTTTTTTTATGTGATTACAATATTTTAACAGAAGTAAATACTAAAATGACCAGGATGTACCCTCCCTTTTACTCAATGCTATTTTTCGATTACTCTTTTCTGTTAAAATCTTTGAAGGAATTAAAAAAAACTATATGAAGCCCTGGTTTTTTTCCTCTCCCTCTTTTCTCTTATATATCATTTTAGTAAACCCGTGATACATTTCTCAACTTTCCAGTGAAGGTCTTGTCTCGCAGTCAGGCTCCACTCCCCTGCTCTCTATCACGTCGACGCTCTTCTGGAGAATGATAGACGTCAGCCCAACTTCAGTATTGTGGGCAAAACGGCTTTGATGGCACACAAGGCGACGGAAAATTAAGCTGCGAGACAAACTGAAAGCGGCATCATGAGGAGATGAGCGTGCACAACAAGCCACAGGGCTATTTTAGGGCAAAGAGTGAAAAGAGGAGGATGCAGTGGTAGAGAAAAAGAGAAGGGAGGCGGGGGGGGGGTGATGAACCGGTGACAGCGGGGACAAACAGATACTGATGTCTAATGATCCCCTTGCTTCCTCAGCTGCATGAGGAAAAAAAAAAAAAAAAAAAAAAGGCGGGAGCGCGGCGCTGGTTTGGGGAAGCAGCCATTTTGAAGGTGGCTTTTCACGGCCGAGATGAAAGGGAGAACAAAACGCTGATTCACTCCGCGCATCTGCATAGTATCATGCAAATTCTCTTTCAACACCACCCCAAGGTTAAAGATAAAGGCTTGTCTTCTACCCCTGTTACGGGGAACGCGTCTGAGCTTGTGTGTGAATAATACGAAGCTGCAGAGGGGAAGAAAAATCAAAGGCTTTGCTGTTGGTGATTAGTGACTTCTCACTGGAGGAGGGGGGGGGGGGGGGGGGGGAGAAAAAAAACCTCCCTCCTTATCAGCAGCTGTGACAATGAGGTCTTCTGTATTCCCGTTTTGCACTGCCATCACCCGGCTGATGGACTTACCCTCAAAGTGTACGAATGGCAGTAGGGCTTTAGAGGTCAGGCGCATATTCACAGCTACACGTGTTACAAGGACTTAGAACTGGTGAGGTATGATTGATTTACAAGACCATTTGGACTGAACAGTTCCACTTTTCTTTTTTTCTTTTTTCTTTTTGCTGTACTCGACCTGCGTTTTAGCACTATTGTTCTATTAGACACTTTTGAAGAATCTGGAGCAGAAAACTATTGCACTTATTGTGATTGTTCATAGTTGTTTATGTAGCAGGGTAGAAGTAGTATTATTTATAGGGAAAGGTTTGGCCTCACTGTAATGCTTTGAAAGTTAAAACCAATGTTTTGGGACATTTCAACACTTTCACGTGAGTGTCATTGGTCCAAAAATGTTTTGTTCAAAGTTTATTGTTCCATATCCAACTTTTCTTTGATTTTCCTCCATTAGAATATTGGATCATAGGAGCTGCATTCAGAATCTGCTGTGTCTGTGTGAGCTGGACTGGCTCCGCCCACACATTGTCATTTTGGGAAGAAGAGGAAGTACTTTCTCTTGTGGTGCCATGTGCCAGAGCAGAGCTGTCTAATTGTGGGAGGAGTCAAAGGGAGGAGCCTACCATGATTGTGATTGGCTAAACCCCCTGATGACACTATATAGGGTTTGATTTCTGATTGGCTCGTTGGAGCAACACACTTTAACATTCAAACAGTTGGGTGGACAAAAATAGGCCACTCAAATATAATATTTACTGTCTCAGAACCTCAATCTTGTTGTTTTCTCATTTAATTAGAAGCATCTTATTAGTCAAGTGTCTTGAATATAAATAGCAATTTAAAGTAAATGAATAATTTATAAACTTGACAGTAATATAAATGCTAAAACTTCGTAGTTGTGTAACATGAATGAATTAAATGTTAACTTGACTATTCTTAAGACATTAGAAAAAAGATAGAGATGGACACTTTATTAATCCTGAGCGAAAATGAAGTTATCAGCAGCCCACATACAAAAAGACAGTCGGTTTACTTTAGTAGCCAGATTGACATCAACACTAGAATTTATACAAATATAATAGTCCTAGTTTCAATAGCTATAGAAATACTAAATGTATCAAAAGTCAATATTGAGATTATTTACACATTTCAATGCAATAAGTGTAGTAAATGACAAAAAAATGGTATCCTGTATACTTTTAAAAGCAAGATGACTCTGATTGAAGAATGACACTGTTGATCTGCGCAACACTTTTTTGTTGCATAATTGAAAGAGGTGACGAACCATTATTAAAATGTACCAAAAGCTGTGTTAAAATACATCACTCTTTGCATATGTGGTCACCCTTAATCCGTACTGGTTGCAGCCAGCAGATGGCGTCACAGACTGCATCCTTCAGAATATCAGCGCTGCTCTTGTCTCACAGGGGGAAAAAAGAGAGGGTGCTCAGCTTCGATAAGTGCCCACTGCCACTCCTCCAGCTCTGGCTCTGGTGAGGGACACACTATGTAAATACCGGGGTGGGGCTAGATAACTGCTGACCTTGACGAGCTCGTGGCAGCGGCTTATCGGCCAAACAAGTCTGAGGCGGGAAAATCCTTGAGGGATATGGAGAGGAGGGAGCGTTTAACATTTGCTTCCCAGCTGCCTGCTGTAGTTAGATCATCGTTGACAAGCTGATCTCCAGCAGCAGCAGCAGCGGCGGCAGCGGCAACGGCGACATAAATACTGTTTTACTGTCACTGCTGTTTTCGACGTGCCACCCAGGGCAGAGGAGTCAAAACAGCAGCTGGCACGCCGCCCCGGAGCACAAGATTTTAGCATAGTATGTGTTTCAAGGAGTGGCCACTTCCAGGGCGATGTGCAGCAGAGGGCAGCTTTTACTCTCGGCACACACGATCATCACCCCTCAGAAGTATTTGGACAGCGACACGATCAGCAGCCTTCCAGGAAATGTAGATAGGCGGTAGATTGCTTTCACAAAGGTGCTGATTCTGATTCCACAAAATAGAACAAAAACAAAAAACAAATGTTGAGAAAGTGCCAGAGCAAAGGTTTTGAACAAATCCAGTCTGAACCTTCACAAAACAACTTGACAAATGATTGAAAACAAGTGAAGAGAGATCAGATCAACATCTGTGAAGTGCTGATCTGATCTTTCGTCCTACTTTTTTTTTTTTGCTGGATTCTTAGCGAAAATGTGGAGAAAAAAAATAAAAGTTAAATGTTTTGTGGGTTCCTCTATATACTGGGCTCTCACGCTGTTGAAACAGCAGAGGTGTGCGCAGCTGGATACTGATCAGTGGTTATGTGCATCGGTGGTACCAATGATTGTGCTATTGATCAATGCACATACATAGAAGGTGCATCACAAATTGTGTCCACAAAAACATGGGTACCAGCTGAAGATGCGATTGTTGCTTCCAAATGACTTTTCCTTCGACCCTATAGAAGATCTGCAGAAAGTCAATATCCAGTTCCAAAATACAGAGGTGGAGCAACCGAAAATTTAATAATGAGGCCTATAACCTGCCAGCAATGGAATAAATGAAGTATTGCATCATTAAAGGAGCATTAAAAGCCTTTAAAATGCTGCAAGTAATGTAACGATACATAAATAGGGTTACTTTTTTGGGCATAAAAGCTTTTTTTTTTTGCACGTTTTGTGCAATTATAGTTGTAGTATTATAGTCAACCAATTACTTTTTATACTCGGAATGTCCAGTATAAGTGAAATATATAAGGGAAACTTTTACTATTCATTTTTCCTTTTTTTTTTTAAGCAACTTTATGAATGTGACTAATGTGACTAATACCCACCAGATTATATGAAATGCAAATCTGCATGGAATGACCCTGGAAGATAAAGTTTTGATGTCTTTATTAGTTTGACTGCGCTTGTATATGCAAATAGCCGAGAAAGTAAAAAAAAAAAAAAAGATGTTTCCAGGGGACCTTAAAAAGTAAAGGACCTGCCTCATAGTTGCCATGACGACTCCTGAAGCAGATGAAGCCAGCCGTCCATCAGCATCGCATTTGGCTGCGTCCTCTCTCTCTTTTTTTGCGGGAGGGTGGATCTGGTGGCGTTTTCTGTATTCGGAGCTCATTTCTCTCCCAGACGCTTTATTTTTGAATCCATCACCCGAGTCCCCGAGGAGTCGGCCCTCTGCCCAACGGCTCGCACATTATAGAACAAAAAAAAAAAGAAAAGCCCAAAACAAAACAGAAAAACGGATTGATGGAGTCGAGCAGTGCATTTTTCACAAGCACACCCAAACAAATCATTCTGGAATGAATTTGTCACGGAGTCATCCCATCTCATCAGCCCTGTAATCTTTGCTGCCGCGTCATCGACAAGTCATGTATGATCGTGATGTGGCAGACACCTCTATCCTGCGCACGAGCAACTGAATCCGAAACCAGTTTGATACGTAGCAACTTAAATGCTAAAGATCGTCAGTTATGACGTTTCTGTTTTTACTCTTGCTTTATTCTGGGGGTTGTCTGCTTTTCCGAAGGAGGCCAACCTTGTAATAGTTTGCAGAGGCATTTGAAAAAAACAAAACAAAAACAACACAGCTAATATTTTCGACAGAGGAATCGTAGATGGTGTGGGAGTGAAGTCAGAACGAGTTTGTGTTTGGATAGAGAATAAGCTGGTTTAAACATAATTACTCTAAATGTGAGACAAAACAAGCCTCAGGGCAGCTTTTTCAATTTCAAAGGTGAGCAGAGTCACCACATTCACACTATTTATTCTTTTTTTCTTTTCTTTTCAGAATAAAAACTAGGCCAACTTATCTTGGGTAGTAGAAGCAAATAAATAGCATTGAAATTATGACACTGTTTATTGACAATACAGCTCGAGCTCCTCGGCTTTAACATTCCTGAACGGGTTCATTATGATTTTAGTGATCTGCTTCCAAAAAGCACAGAGTACTTATCTGGACACGTGTAAACTGTATTGATCTGTTGTATACGTGTTACTCATCGACTGTGGCTCGGTTGGTGGCGCGGGTTGTCTCTCAAAAGTTTACCGGTGTGATTCTCTTTCTGTGGACATAAGAAAGTAAGAAACTGAATACCAGCTTGCACCGAATATTTCATTATGAAATTGTAAATTGTTAATTCTACTGATTTAAAAGTTCCTTTCAGTGAGTGAAAAAGGCAGATTCTGGTTATAGATGTCACTCAATGAGTTAAGATAGTGGACAGAGACTGGAGTTACTTCCAGCCAGTGGGTAAGAACAAACCCAGAGTTCACCGCAAAGTATTTCAAGAAATGCAACAAGAATTATCACCACTTTCATATCTAAGAAGAAGGCCCAAATCTGTCACAGAAGCTGATAGGATCCAAGAAATGTAAACATTATGCAGACCTAAATCGGTAATAGTCATCTATGAATATAGTGAACATCTATATCTCATCTGTATGTCAAACAGTAATAGCTGAGTAGTATGCTGTAACTACTCTTAAGTTTATTTTTTTTTCTTACAATGTCTGCGTGTACATCAAAGGAAGTCCTTGTTCTACATCAGTCAGCATTTATAAAACCAGACACAATTAAAAAAAAAAAAAAAAAGTCTATAAAACCACTCAAAAAATGGTGGAAAAATATATAGTAAGCAATAAAAAGCACATCATAAAATAGCGGCACAGTCATCAGTCCCAGAAGAGCAGAAAAGTGGCAGGGGCAGCACTTTCCCAGGACGACGTTGCCTTGAAATAAAGTCTTTACAAACGGCTTGTGCTTTGTGCGCGCTGATTAGTTTGTGTTGCCCTGTAGTGAGAGAGTAGGATCCCACAGGGAGTGTGCTATTGAAATTACAGTGAATGGAACGCTATTTAGTTTAGGGTTTTTTTTTTTTTTTTTTTGAGGACTAATCACGCAAACACATGTATACAGCGCCTCAGGTGTACAGCCACCGGAGGCGCTCTACACCAACCAGGCAACGCCGAAGCACCTGAGCACCGTTTCCTTTGCATGGACTCTTCCTCTCTCTATGCAGGTTTTGTCAATTTTTGCTTTTATAACAGCAGAGCGGATCTCGGAAAATATGTTTCTATGGTGGAGAGAGGGGCACAGGAATTTTTGAGGGGTTGCCTCATATGCCAGATGCATGTACACTGAATTTAATCGCATTTTCCAAATAAGCCAATCAAGTGCCGCTCTGGCGTTTTCTCGTGTTGCATTCACTGCAGGCGGTGATTCACGCTCTTAAATGTCAAATTGGCCATAATTTTCCTTTAATTTGTTGATGGTAATATAATTTGTTGACTGGCATGGCTTTTTTTTTTTCAGGGTGGCATTGGCCATGCTGTGCCAATGGCATATTTGGTATTAATCGCCCTTTTTAATTGTTTTATGCATGACATCAAAGTATGTCAGTCAATCTCGTGTCCTCTTGACGAGTGCCGGCCAAGTCGGGTGCACGAGCTTGCAGCCTCATACACATGGCGATGACGAATGTGGATATTGACGGGCTGTCGGAGATGAGGAAGTCGAGACCTTCCCTGCAATGAGGACGGTCTCATGTAATAGCTGGTAGTAATAGACCGACAGATCACGGCCTGTGTCCTTTGAAGCGTTTGGCCCGCGTCAGTCTTTGGAAGACGGGTTCCTCTGAAGTGATACGCAGGTTAAAGTTAATGAAATGCAGCCGTCTGCTGGGCATTTCCGGGGCCTCACAGTTGGGTTGTGAAGGGGCACACCGGTTGCCTAGCAACCGTGGCCTTACTACCGTATTATGGGGAAGAATTGAAACCTGAGCTGCAGCCAGTATGGCTTTTCTCTCCCGGTGTGGCGTGAGGAGAAGATGCTTCACTCCCATCGCATATACTGAGGTTCGCTGGGTGGCATTAGTTCAGCTGTCTTGCTGACTGGGTTTGGGACGTGGATTTGTGCAGCAATTCATTTGGCCCTTGGATGCAATCTCGGAATTGGAAAACAATTATTACTAAATTCACCAAGACACCGCAACTAACTTAAGCCCAAGTTGTTGTTTGTCGATAATTCAATCATTTGCAGCTTCATCAGCCATTTGAAACAGTTTCAGAAGAGAAAAGGAAGTGTTTTGATGTGAAAAATACAAACAATTATAACCTTTTGGCTCAGGTTAAGAAAAATATGAAGAAAAAGACAAAAGATATAAGATGAAAGCTTGAATATTTTTGACTTCGTTTTCTTGAATTTCTATTATCCTCCTCTGCCATTGTGATGCTACTATGCCTGGTCCAGATGTGTGACATACATTCACTGAATATGGCAAACAAATCATATCAATCAATCAACCGGTTTTCTACATATGAACGTAAATATTTTGAAGTGTATGTTCTACTATCTGAAGCAAGCAAAGGCACTTACACTTTCTTGCCCTCAATGTTGGATGAAGCTCGAAATGTCATAAATCAGGCAAAATAATTGGGAGTGATGTTGAGCAGATGTAGGAATGTGTGGATTTCACTGTGGTGTGAAGTGTGTGTGCGTGCGTGCGTGCGTGTGTGTGTGTGCGCACACCATGCACTGACAGAGCTCTGCCGATCCCCTCTGCTGCCGAGCAGCCACTGGCTTGTGGCAAAGTCTTTCCGCCGTCCATGTGACGCCGAGGCACAATTACTGAAGCATGACAATAAAATGCGGAGCATGAAATTAACTGTGGCTTCTACTGAAAAATCACCCCCTGCCACCGTCTCCCTTTTCTTTTAACCCTTCTCCCCCCCCTCCCCTCACCCTCTTACGTTTGCCATCGAGCTCGCGTTTTTTTTGCTGCTCTTCTCACATCGGGAGTAAAAGCGGCCCCGTGGCGGAGGCACGGCGAGGGTTTCGCGTCTACACTTGGCTCCGAGAGATAACGAACTGTGCCGGTTTATCCCCACCTCCTTGTACCGCTGTCGAACTGTGGTAAAATAAATGCCATTTTTAAAATACCCGCAGCAGCAAGAGGTCTCCCGAACTGAGCCTCGGGTCTATTTAGATACCGTACATTCTGGATCATTGTGTTGAATACTGGCGGGATCTCGCGCGAAAGGCTTCGCTAACTCCTGGGGCTTTGCTGCCGTAATACTCGTAGACAAGGCCTATTGACTACACAGGCTTAAATGTTACCACAAACACACATATCCACACACTAGTCTCGCACCCCCCACAACCCCCCTCTCTCGCCGCCTCTCCGCCGTCTCTCCCCCGGTGACAGGCGGCTTGATGAGCCTCAGTGAACTGAGTAACGAGCTAATCATGAGCATCCCGGTAATAAATAGGCCTTGTTCATAGTCCGCTAATCCCAGTCATTTAGCCCTGGTGTGGCAGCAGAAATCAATTACAGCAGCTGGGTTCCCAGTGCAGGACGCGGCTCTGTGGCGCCCAGCTGCACAGCACAGACACACCTTTGACTCTTTGACCCCCCCCACAACGGCGCAACATTAATTGTGCTCTCATGCAACTCATGCACAATTTGATTTGTACATAAATCATATTTGCTTTACATTTTTTATTATTTATTCCCTGCCAGCCTGCAACGGACAATTTGCTTGCCCTGCATGTGGACTGCTTAGTGTGCAGAAAACAGTTGTGTAAGGTCTTCAGTGCCTCTGATGTCACTTCTGTCGTCACGAGGCCTTTGAAAGGCATTGAAGTAAAACCAGGAAGAGAGGGTGTAATTACACTCTAAAGACATCTCAGAGTCACTGCAATTATCAGTTTCCGACTTGTAAATAGTCTTCACATCCAACATCCAAGATGGAATTATGACTCAGAAATATGCAGGGTATTTTTAATTTTTTTTTAAATGTTCCACTCACCCGAGCTCGAGGGATTGATTTCTGGCACATATGCATATTTATCTTCTGATTGATACGTTTTTATGTTGCTTGTAAATGTGAAATAAAAGTGATATTGCTGTCTATGTATTTAAAAGAAATCCAATCGTGATGGACTTTAATGTGGAAAGTGAAGAATTTAAAACAATATAATGTGTATCTATGTATTTATTTACAAACTATTTAAATCTGAAAGACATTCCAATCAATTGTATATCGGGAAATCTCTGGTAGAAACAAAACAATGATATCACCTTGGTCAGTCGACAATGTGTGTCTTTGCACAATCGATTTCGCCGTTGTGTGCCATCTTCCTGCTTCGTCCCGCAACACTTGCACTCGACTGGAGAACACAAAGGGAGGGGAGGAGTTATTCCTCGAAAACAATTTGCCATCTGTGCTTATTGGCATCTGAACGCTGTCCACCGACCTGCACGGCGGGGAACTGGCCCCGGGGCCAGTGCTTTAATTACAAACATAAAGACAGTCGGAGCTGAAGAGGGAGAACAATTTTAAGAGGGAAATGCAATCCCAATGAAACAATTGTTGTTGTTGGTTTTTTTTTTTTTCTCTCCAAACGAATCCCTGATACGATACCACATTGTATGTATTCATGTCTATAAACAATGCTAATAGAGCTCTTACAACTCTGAATATCTGTTTGTTTCTAAAGTGGTCCTGAGGCATTGTCGATGATATCGGATTGTTTTCAATCTCCTACAAGTTAAAACCCTTTAAGGCGCATTGACATGACAACGCTTCAAATGAAAACTAACTGTGTTTCTGAATAGTTTTGACTTTATACAGCAGCGTTTTGGAAGCAATGTCCATTTGCTGAGAGATGGCAGAAAGCATATTAGGAGAGCGTGGTTGCTTTTGTAATGAAACACACACACACACACTCGCCCACAGAACAATATGCTATAAACATTTAAATGTTTGTACATAGACATGTGTTCAGACAAACGACAAAGTTGGATTGTTATTGTGATGACTCAACTCTAAAACCAGCATTCCCAGGAGAATATGGACTGGGAGCCATGACACTCTGGAGGTAAACATTGTTGTTATTGTTCATAGACTCTCACATGTGCAGATTAACTATTTACTTCTGTTATGTGCAGTAGCAGCGTTTTATAGAAGTTGTGTTTCCCCCACATTTCCACTGCGATTCAGAGTTGGAGCATTTTCCAAAAGTTCTGCCTTGGGAGCAGTTTATATACATCGCCATGATTTCCAGATGAGTGACAACAAAGTTAAAATTTTGTTCTTATATTTCTCTTAGTTGTGTGTCACCATAAAGGGAAAAGCGAAATCATAACGCACAATCCGACTCCGTCATGAATGTTGCTACATTTACACCCAGCAAGAGCTCACTTAATGATCTTAATTGAGGTTGTTCATAACTTCCATCTATAATCATTTATTTCATTACAGCACATGATGGTTTTGTGATTACAACATAATCATTTGATTACCACAGTGGATGTTTAATGGGTGGATGCTCATTAAAGTTACACATTATCTTCTCCTGACTTTCTTAAGTCTCCTTTACACTGGTCAGCCGTAACATTATAACCACCTACAGTACGATATAGTAGAGTAGTAGAGAGCTTTATTCCTCCCCAGGGGGAAAAACAAACTTACAGCAGCTCAAGGTAAAAGGTGCAGACCTTATAAAATTAAGGAATTAAAATATGTAAACATATGTAAATATCTAAACAAGAGCAAAAAGAGCACAAAAAATAGATTATGTAAAAATAAAATAAAAAATAAAACAATCCAGTAAAAAGAAAAATCCTCTAAAATAGAGCAGATTGCCAGGATTGCTATACACACAGTGTAGATAGGTAAAGAGCTGTACTCAGTATATATATAAGCCTGATCAGCTCTGGTACGTACACGCTAAAAAAAAAAAAAAAAACACACAAAGAAAAGTTTGGAAAAATTGTTCATAAATCAAACTTGAGGTCTGCAAAGAGTGAGACACGAGAAAACATTATTCAAAGTGAATCTATTTACTCTGCATTTGCGCATCCGTGTTGACAAATTCATCACCAATCACCAACAACGAACAGTCCAGTGCATTAATTCCACCTGCAGACCTACTGAGACTTCTGTACACGTACATCAGCGTCGTCTACCAATAATGACTAAAAATGAGCACAATTTCCCGTGTGAAGATACGGCGGTGATACCAGAGGTCAGGCAACCGTCGTCAGACTGCTCGCTTCCTTCCTAAAACAGTTGTTTGAATTGTTGCGCCTATCTTTATTTGTAATTACAAAACCAATCATACACAGTTGGTACTTTCTGTTTTTAGTAAATCTCATTATCAGCTTCAACTGTTGATTGCCTCGCAATTGCTTGTTACAATAATCCATTCACAATTCGCAGAAATCTAGTTTTGATGTGATTTAACAAATGGGATCGTTTCGGGCAGACGGCCTTGAATCTGTGATGCTGTAGTATGTTTGGATTATTTATGTTAACAGCACTACAGAACTACTTTGGCCTGTTTAAAACTTGTAGCTATTGCAGCTGATGATGGCACATCTCCACCGTCAAGCTCCGTTGACACTCTTGTCTCTCCAGATACATATAAACCTGTTTTTTTGTGATGCACCTGAACGCTTATTAACTGTCCTGCTGAAAAAGCCTTTTTGTTTTTTTTTCCCGGCAGCTGGCTGACGTCACAGCCGAAGTTTCTTCTTCTTCTTATGTTCTTCTGGGTATGCAGGGGCCTTTATGTCACTCGTTAGTTTCCCTGGTCAGGAGGCTTTTCCGCCGAGCCGTGCTTCACGACACACGCTAAGGAGTTTTGTGGCTCACACACCAGCAATGTTATGTGCTTAAAACGATTAACGTATGACTGATACAATCATTAACAGTGACCTGGTGCGTGTCCCTCTACCCTATGCACACTGGAGATGCAGGAGATGTGGCGTCGACACAGATGCCGTGCTGAGGTGATCTGCGGCATATCAAATTCATTAAGTACTTCTATTAGCACGACGCAAAACGGTTAGCACCTGTACTTGTCCTTAAATCCCTCGATATAAGCGATATGGACCTGGTCTTTATGTCACGGCTCGTCAATGTATACAACAATAGAACATGTGAATCCATCTTAAGGTTTTGAAGATATGTCGCTGCGTTTTTTCTCTCGATATGGTGATGCTGTGGATCGGGAGGTAAAGTGGGTTGTCCGTTCCCATTACCGGAGCTTCAATTCACTGTGTCAATTTCTTTCGCCAAGACATGTAAACTCAAACTGCAGGCAAGCGCCTTGCACGGCTGCCGTCATTATCTGTGTGTTGAGTGGGTGAATGCCGTAGCGTGGAGCACTTGAAAATGTCGTATAATAATGCTCCATCCGTCTTCCGCCTGCCTCGCCGCCTCATTGTCTCACCCTTTCATCCCTTTCACACGACCCTCTGAAGCAAGCGTACGACACACGGGCAGGCTCCTCCAGCCTTTTTATTTCCCAGCCTTTGCCAAGTGTGTGAAGAGGATGAGTGCAGAGATACCCAGAGGCATTGTTGCGCCGAGCTCCCCTCGCCTCTCTGTTGTACCACAAATTAACCCGTGTGTTTTAATTTGCTCGCGCTCCATCCCATTGGATTGCGCATGTGTGCTGATGGTGGGCGGCGGCGTGCGGCGGCCAATCGGCGGGCAGCCCGCTCCAACCCATCCCACCGCCGCTCCCCCCCACCCCCCCACCCCTTCCTCCCCGGGCTGTCGGTGAGCAGCATCGCCATGGTGATGTCACCGCCTCCAATCCGACAAAGCATACTGATTAGCAGAGAGCAAGACTGTGAAGTGCGACGATCGATCTGATGATGAGGCAACCCGGCCGTCAGCAGACCGACGGCGGATTTTCACCGCGATCGCCTCCAAATCAGACTCTGATTACATGGTGTCAAGATGTAACCCCGTCCATCGAAAGATACACATGATGATATGTATGCCGCCGAAACGCACACAACGAACCAGCTCTGTAATAAATCAAAATATCCACGGTGATGTTGGGAATGAGTCAAGTGAACAGGAGTCAGACTTGTGGGGATCATGGTTACCTGCTTCCGAATGACATCACATCTTAAAGTCTGACACAGACTGAACAATTTCTGTGAAAATACAACCAGAAGACGGTGGAAACGATTCACTAATTGTTTTCTGCAGCATGGTTTTTGTAATTTTTATGATTAGTGCTCAATACTTGGTGGAGCATTTAAAACACTCTTCTTGTTCCGCTTGAACGCAACTCACAAGTTACATTTATTTAAGGAAAGTCTGAAGCGACACATTTTATTTTGACCAGCAAAACCAAAAGATACCGACTTTATCATTTTGAAGGGACACGGAAAAAGCCCCCTTCCACTTACAAAACAGTTTGATAATAGTACTTAAACTGACCAGTCGTTCAAGCTGTGGTTTCAGTAATTACTGGTTTTATAGCATCCTTCAGTGTCACGGATGAAAGTCGACGCTCAGCTTAGTTTGTTTGGTTTAATACATTAAAAATAAATCGACATCAACTCTATTTTTTCTTATTTTGTGAGGAGCAACCTGGAAGAACTGTCCTCGTTAAACGTTTTTCACTTGACGATAGTGTAGAACATGCAGCGACAAGATTACTGTAAAATGAACTATTACCTCTATTTAAAGATTTGTGCACACCAAATTGTTTTATTGGCAACCTACTAAAAACACCTACCTGCTTTCATTTCATATGTCCTCCGGCCATTTAGAATTGAGAACAGATTTGACCTTCGCTATGTTTGTTGTTGTATGTTGTTGTGTTGCCAAAGACATTGTTTAAAATTCCATTAACATGAATACAGCATGAGATCTAATGATCAAAAAAATAACACATTGAAACACACCAGAACCAATTTGATGTAAAATAATTGCCTAATATTTCATTTCCTTTTTGATTTTTAGAATTAAGTTTTTCAGTATTTTTAGTGTGTCCACATTCCACACTTTGCTCACAGTTGTTGTGATGAAGACTTTTTAGATCTTTAAATTGTGTTGGTTTCTGCAAAGAAGCTTCTTGAAAATAATCATAAAAAATACATTTAATTTTCTGTCTAAAATCGCCTGCTTAGAACAGTGGTGTTAAACATGAGGCCCGCAAGAGGCTCCAATCCGGCCAAACCACTCAGTAAATTGAAAAAAAAAAGAAACCATCAACTTTCTAACACAGTTTATCAGGGGGAGTTTGTAAAAACATGCATGCAAAATGAAGCAAAATGCAACTTATAGGAGAAGATTTTTGGACATTTCACTGTGTTTTGCTCTTTATTTTTTAAATCGTATCATCACTCCTCCGAATGTATTGTTTCCCTTTATTATCAAACTATATTGGGAAATAGGATTCTGATTGTAAATAATATTTTATTCACTCAATTGTTATGTATACAGTAGTACACATTTTTTATGAAACAATAGAAAAATTAAATTAAAGAGAATTGGGTTGTTTTTTTGTTTTGTTTTAAATCGTGATCAAATATGTTAAACTTGGAACATTTGCTCATTTGTTGTGGTCATACATGAGCGGCTCCTCTAAAGGGGCTTCTTTAAGCAGAGAGGCTCATCTGGTAATCTCTGGTGACTTGTTTCTGTCATTGCTTTGTCATCATCGCCCAGATGACACTCATGTCAAACGGTCCTGCGGGAGCTCTGTCTGTGTGTGTGTGTGTGTGTGTGTGTGCGTGTGTGTGTGTGTGTGTGTGTGGTGGGGGTGACGGAGGTTAAGGGGAGCTAATTTCACGCCTTTTTATTTGCACTGGTCTCAGGAGAGGCGCTCTCCGTAAGCATTATCACTTCCAGCTGGTTCAAATGGGACAGACGGGACGGGACCACCACTGTACACACACACACACACACACACACACACACACACACACACACACACACACACACACACACACACACACACACACACACACACACACACACACACACACACACACACACACACACACACACACACACACAGCTCCCGCATGACATTGTGCCATTGTTCATATATAATTTCTGGTTAAATTTGGGGGAGAAAGGGACAATTTGTAAACCTTATTACAGCCACAGTGCATCCTGGGTAATGAGTATCCGAGTTTATTCATTTTAAAGTGTAAAAGGGCAAAACGTCTGAATCACAGATATGCATTTGAAGCTTTAGGAAAACAAAAACATCCAGAGTGAATAAAGTTGCCACTTTTTTTTCTTTGTTGCGTTAAAGCTAGTTTAACATAAGTAAAACATAGTTTAAAGACGAAATTGATGCATCTTCTCTTGTGTTGCATGTTCTCGACTTCACAAGTAAAATGTGAATTTAAATAGATGAATCTCAACGTAAAGATGCAGTGTACTTCAGTACTATAATTGTATTACAGAAAACATTATACATAAATAACATCTATTTATATTTTCAAAATTGTTTATATTTCTGTAAGTATTTAGAATGTTGAACATTAACAGACTGATGTAAAAGTGCTGAAAGGCAAATAAGTTGCTGATCTTCTCTTCTGCTCCTTTTCATTCAAAATGTGTTGAATTGGAAGTTTCGTAGCTAAGACTCTTTATTTTGATTTTGATTTTTTGTTTTACTTTTGAATGAATATCAAACAAAAAATATTTGTTTTCCAACATTTTATTATTATTTTTTTTTTTTTTACTTTTTCTAGATATTGGCAAATTAAAAGTGTCTTCAAATCCTAACCTGATTCATGAGATTCACAAGAAAAGTTGTTTGCAAGTCTGTCCTTTTTTAAGGCGCACGTGCAACCAGACCTTGTCAACATCTGATGTCGTGGCTGCTCCTTAAAGCCGACGGCTCCGTCTCTCTTCACCTCCAGGTCCACCGGCGATCGGCCGAGCGCCTCCGGGACCTGTGCTGTGCCAACCGGGGCACCTTCATCAAGGTGGGCCAGCACCTGGGCGCTCTGGACTACCTGCTGCCCGAGGAGTACACCTCCACGCTGAAGGTGCTCCACAGCCGGGCGCCTCAGAGCAGCATGGCGGAGATCCAGCAGGTCATCAGAGAGGACCTCGGGAAGGAGGTGAGTCTGGCGTCGTACAAGTACTGATACAAGTACTTATTAAATGCCACGAAGTCTGATTTATACTGCAAAAGGAAACACGACGGCTATACATCCATCTATCTCGCTCTATCAATCGATACGTTTACCTTTCACTAATAACCATTTATAACTTTGGAATTCATACTAGAGCTTTTTCTTCTTCCTGCTTTATTTTTTAATATGTTTGATTTAAAAAAAAGATTTATGCATCTTCATTTTCATGTTTTGAAATAATGCCAATCCACATTAATGCCAGTGTGCACACAACACCTGTGACTTAACAAAATCGTTTTTTTCTTATCATTTACTTTCGATTATATTAAATATAGTTATATGTACATTTTCGGTAATTTGCACAACATGAGAGGCAATTAAAAAAAAAAAAACACAGATTTTTGTGACTTCCTGAATCTGTTTGACTTTAAAAGCCCAATTAATTCCAAACTCTGAGCTGTAAACATATCATGTGAGTCAAACTACTTTCATTCTAAATTGAATCCCAAAGGTGAGGTAACATTTATGGAATTTTTAAGGGGAAGAAAAGTATCTGTATTTAATCATTTTTAGATTTCCTGTTAATTTGATGCGCTTAAGTTTTGGCGCCTTTGAAACTCCTTGAGTTTTGTTTTTTTTTTTGGGGTGGGGGGGGGGGGGGGGGGGATTTGAAGTCTGGTCACGCTCTGAAGGTGAGAGCTGGTGCTCATCCCTGCATGTGCACTTTGTTTGAAGCGGGAGGAAGGGAGGAAAAAAAAAAAAAGTGGGGGGAATTAAGGCGAAGTGGATACGTCTGACATTCTGTCTTTATTTAATTTCACAACCAAGCAATGCTGCTGAAAAAAAAAAGCCGTTAATGCTGCTGTTAGCACAGAGTGCAGCGTTTGCTCTCAAACTACTTGTTATGGGGCCTTTTAGAGCCGCAGGAGGCGAGGCAATTATTCTGTTATTCTCAGCTACAGTACATTGGTTGTCTCCTTCTACTACACACAAAAACACACACACACACACACACACCGGCTTTGTGTGTGTGTGTTAGTAAAATAAATGGCGTTTGCTGTGTGTTGTTTCGTACATTACATCTATAAATGCTTTGAGCACGCTGTTCCTTCAGTGTTACGCAGTCCCAAACAATCACTACATTTTTAAATTTGACCAAAAAAAACAAAACAACAACTGCAATTTGTGAGGCAGCAAGAGTTAAATCTTGTTAAACATCATCAGAAGTTTCACCACCATCAAGTAGATTTTAATGCACTGGAAAGTATTCTCGAGTTTTATTTGACTAATGATGCATATAAGAGGAACATAGGAAGTGACTAAAAGAAAATGCAAATTTTTTAAAATGTTTTTTACTTTCTGTATTTATATGCATTTATGGATGCATGTATGCATTTATTAACTTTTTCTTTTTTTCTTTCTTTTTTTGTAGTTTATTTCAAACATACGCTCTGACGTTTTATAATTTTTCAATTATATTTCCTTTTTTAACTTCTGTAATCTTGAGGGTATTTTACAACTACTTTTTATTTCAAGCACACTTTCATAGCGATGTTCTCTTTGTTTATCATCGTATCATCAATCATCTGTGAAGAACTTTGATGTACGACAACAAATAAAACAATAATGGCCAATAACATAATAACTACCAGTAATGTCATAATATTGGCAATTTGGAATGTAATAAAGTCAATCACGTTTTTGCCAATAATGCAATAAAAAGTAAAATCCAGAATGAAGAGAGCATGAATACTCAAAGGATGAATATAACAGCGTTTACTATGCTCATTTTTGATAAGCAAAATATAAATGAGGCTTTTATTTACAAGAAATGTAGTCCCATTACATTATTTTATTTATTATAAAGCGTATAACATTATTGACCATTATATTATACTATTGATTGCTACAAGATGCTATACAAATGCTGGTTTAACATTTTCTTATGGTATTCACACTCTTCTGTGTAATAATACAATCCTAAGCATTGTTATAAAATGTTTTAATTGGAAGGGTAACGTTAACTCTCAACTGGGATTCTAATCCCGGGTCGCCCATACTTAAAGTCAAGACTTCACCTGATGGCCAAGAGAAATCCTAAAATGTATTATTTTGTGATAAAAGTTTTTTTTTTAAATGTCCGTACATCCTCTGCCTGCTTGAGAACAGTGTGTACGGTGGGAACGGCACTGAACAACAGTGGATTATTTGCGGCTATGGAGGAGCGTTCAGTGTCTTTTTCTGCATTTTTGCGATATTCTGGACTCTGAGGCAGTTTCTTCCACCAGCCCGTTAGAACAGCAAGTTCCCTCAGAATACTGCTTAATGCTTTTTTCTTTCTTTCTTTTTTTTTTCCTTTCTATTTATTTATTTTTAACCACGAACCAAAGTCTTTTTATTTGGTCTGCGAGGGTGTCTTCCACAAGAAATCTCTGTTCAAGTTCGAGTTCTGATGGTTTTTCGTGCACAACAGTTGCACTGACCGTTGTCACACGGTGCGCTGAAAGTTTTTGCAGTTACACTTGTCGTCGTCGCAACGTAAGCTGGGCCTTGTAGTTGTCGCACGTAATATCAAACGTTATCGTTCTCGATTGTTTGCAGTATTTCTGCCATTTCAGTGTGAATGGACATCGTCTGCAAAATGTTGAAAACGATGTGTTTTCACGTAAACTGGCATTTATACGGATTTGGGGGGGGGAAAGGACTTAGATTTTCACTTCTTGTTTCTCACACTCTGGTGTTCTGGCCCCCTATTTTAAACCACTTGTTAAACATCTTGGGGTAACGTTTGACGATGGGCTTAAATTTGATAAACAGATTAGTTCTGTTGTCAAAGCCAGCTTTTATCAGCTCCGTCTCCTGGCCAAAGTGAAGCCGTTCCTGAATCAACAGGATCTTGAGGAGGCAATACATGCATCTTCCATTTCACGTCTTTAACTAGTGCAGAACGCCGCTGCCAGATTTCTTAGAAACTCATCCAGACGTGAACACTGTCGTCTCTCCACTGGCTTCCAGAATTGATTTTAAACTCCTGTTGTTTGTTTTTAATGCTATCAATGGCCTGGGTCCCTCTTACTTGTCTGATATTTTAACTATACGTGACCACGGCAGGGCCCTGCGTTCTAGCTAATGTTCATTGTTTGCTTCAAATAGCTTCGGGATTTTCTCACAACAGTCTAAACGTCATCAAGTAAACATTATTGTCCTCAGATGCAGCTTCATAAAAGCTATCAAATTAATGTCAAGGTTGGGTCCGAAAGCATTTCTAATAACGAGTTGACATCATTGTATTGGTTGTTAACTGTAAAAGAACTCCCAATTCAAGTTTAATCAGCCTCTAGTTTGCCATATATTGATGATGAGTGCTATACAGTGCTGTCTTTGGTCCTCTTCTGCCTTATTTGTCACTGAGAGCAAACAGTTTGGAAAAAGACCTGCTGGATTAGACACTGAAATAAGGAGCTCCTGGGTTTAGTTTTTTTTTCTCGCATCACGTCAACTTTAGTGAGAAAATATTTGTTTTAGACTCATAAAAGCAGGTTCATGTTGGTATCAGCATTTTTTTTAGAAAAGCTGCATTTTCTCTAGTTACAGGGAGACAGTTGACTTTCAAGAAGTTCCACATTGGAAGCTGTTTTCATAAAGTTCTGCTTTCAGTGACTTTCCCCTTTCACTTGCAAATGGAACCTTTTCCATACCTCATGCTTGCTCCCATCCACATAGCCCATACGTTTTACTATTCCCCTATAGCGTACGCCAATTGCCATCGAAACGCTCCACACCAAATCCTATTGCAACACCCAACCTATTTTTAGTCAACCCTTCTGACCACTGCACAGACTTTCCAGCCTCGTTTACGAGCGAATGCACAAAACCCCTTGTTGCCCGTTGGGTGTCTGTTTACACGACAACGATTGCTTGGATTTCACTGAAAATGCAACTTTGTGAAAAATTGTTCCAGAGCGGTAACTTTTGGAAAACGCTCCGTCTGTCCCCATGTAGAATGAGGAAGGGAGAAAAAAAAGTCAACTTCTTGACGCCGCTCGTGTCCCACGGTCGTAGTGAAGAGTTGTTCTGCAGTAGATGGACAATAACAACGGCGGCCTCCAGAGAGTTTCATTACAAACACAAAGAAAAGCCCAAACTTGTGCATTATTTCCAGCGTTTCTGCCGTTTTCCTGTAATCGGACGTCGTTTAAAAAAAAACCCAAACAAACATCGTCGCGTAAACGGGGCCTTAATCTCTTCGACTCCAACAATTGACTAATCTGAGAGAAGGAAATGATCCCGTTCTCTTCCTAGTCCATTTTAAAGCGCCACGGAGAACCCATTTGTCTGTGGTAATGAATTTCCTTTGGCGCGGCAGTGTGGCTGTGGTGAAATGTAAAAATGAAAGACTGCCGCATCACTTCTGCCCGCGTGTCACGTCAGTGTCATTTTAATTTTCTGATATGTCATTCACGTCCGTGTACACCATGAATGTGCAATCACAGCCTTTGAGGTCTGCTCGGTGAATGCTCCACTGTTTGTTCTGTCTGCCAGCAGCAGCGTCGGCTCCTCAATCCCTATATCTGATGGGACACATTTTCCCTGCTGAAGGAGCGAGAGAGAGAGAGAGAGAGAGAGAGAGAGAGAGAGAGAGAGGGAGAGAGAGAGAGAAGGAAGCTGCTCTCAGTTATTCGGAGGCGAGCAGGTGGTGTGATATTTATGTATGGGAATATTCACTTGTGCTCATAATAATAGTAATATTACTAATGAGTGTGCAATCAATGGAAACACTTTGTATTCATACTTTATGCTACACCTCCGTCTGTACCTACAGAGCGACAATAGAAGTAATGTTTTGGATTAAACTGCACAGCTCTTCCTGTCTGAACAGAATAAATTAAAAACCTGGTGTTTTTTTTTTTTTTTTTGACAAATTACGTTCGCCCTAATTCAAAGCTGCTATGGAACTTTTTCAGATATCATTTTTTATTTTTTTTTAATTAAGGTGCTCATTCAGTTTGACTTCTTCCGGTATCTGCTTGGGGCGTCATTATCCCTGAAAAGGCGGTAATATAACTCGCCCATCTACAAAGAGGCCAAGCCTGAATGAATCAGCCCTCCTCCCCTTTTTTGGAGTGGCAGGAAAAGAAGTGACGCTGATGAGCAGTACCAGGCGGCTCTGAAGTCAGGAGCGCAGCTTCACTTCCTTTTTTCCTACACATGCATCTTTTTCTCTCCCCCCCCCCCCCCCCCCCCTCCTCTCTCACTATTCCCACGTCTGTTGGATGTTCTCATACACAAGTGGGGAGTAGTGTGTGGTGCCGTGCCGCTTTTAAAGCACCATTTGTGGCAACATATGCATTCCCACTGTGCGTGGAGTTGGAGAGGTTCGCTTTTAGCTCTGGCTGCCACTTCCCCTCTTCACAAAACTGCTGAAAGGCTCAACGTGCGCAATATGTTGTTTTACCAAACGGGAATCCGTTTCCAGGTTGGGCGTTCGTCGGCTCCGAGGCGCGGCGGTGAAAGAAGAACACGAGGACATCTGTGGTCACGGGGGTTCAGGAAGCAGCAGTAGGTTCTCGTAACCAAACCTGCGCTTGGCAAGCCAAGAAATAAAAGCACGGCACGGGAGTCTTTTAAAAACCACACGGTGAATGGAGATTGTTGGCGAGGCAAGATTACGTGAGGATGTATTTGAAAATGTTCGTACATCAGTCGGTAGTCAATCAATCGTCTCCTCTGCTCTTCGTCTTCTACTCCTCTTTCTCTCTGTAAAAGACAAATGACAGCGATTTACAATAATGGTTAACGTTAACAAGGTACAAAGTTGCTACAAGCTACTTTGTTTCAGCTGTTTGAGACAAAAATATCTGTAGAATTTAGTGCACTAGTTGGCTTTTTCTCTACTTCCCGGGAGAAGAGCATGCATGGTTATGCAAAAAAATAAAACCTTTTTTGAGCTGCCATGAATTATCCAGTTTATGTTTCCCCGTCCTGTGTGGGATGTGGAAAACGTGAAATAATCGGCCTGCAGCTCCTCTGCCCTCTCAGAGAATGGTTGGCCTCTGATCCAGCCTGCTCACACACCCCTCCTTTACATTTTTTGTTTCCGAAACGGTTCACATTTACGTGGAAACGATGTCCGTTTACATGAAAACAGCAGAAATGCTTAAAGTGAAGGGGCCGCCAGGGGGTGCTGTTGTTTGTTTTTGTAGTGAAACCACACAGCTCGGATCGGCTTGTCATTCAAGTGGGTGTAGAAGATGATTTATAGACGAGTTAAATGAAATGGTGTGTGTTGGGTCACATTTATCATAGGATTATTGTGAAATAGGCTGTAGTCTAACTCCTGCATCCTCCACCACTGGAAGATTTGAGTATCGGTTCTGTTGTTAATTTCATATACATTTTATGGCAGTGGGATTTGCTTAATTGACTGTTTTATTGAAAAAGGAGACGTATAAACGTTAGAAATTAGGCCTGAATGGTTAGAAGGCTGACAAGAATGAGATCACTTGAACATTTGACGGCGTTTGGTAATATGCTGTCTTCCAGATGGAAACCAGACGAGAATGACTCTCGGAGGTTATTGCTCTTGAAATCAGCTGCACTCAGTACAGGGATTCCGGTGATAAACGGAGGGCTCAAAGTGGGTCAGTAGATATTTGAATCACTGGAGGCTGAAGGATTTGAAGAAGATGCTGTGAAAGCGGAAGGAGATGATGATGTTGATGAAGCTGTAGAGAGACTCCATGAGGCCGAATAGCCAGGTAAACTGTTTTAGCTTTTCTCCAGTGCCTCTCTCTGTGTATAAACTGTGATTTAAAGGTTTGGCTGATCATAGTTGAGGCTCAGAGACACTCGCGTGAGTTTGTGTGTCATCTCAGAGTTTCACTTTGCCCATCAGCTGTTCAGAAGAGGGGACTGGAACTGAAGTGGCCCACTGTCCTCAGCTCACCGAATCAGCAACTTCCTATATGTTATTTTGTCATTTAATTTGACCCATGCGTCGTGAACCCTATTTAATATGTAGTTCTTAAGTCATCTGCTTTTGTTGTTTTGTTGATATTTTATTCTAACTTACTTTTTCTGTTACATTTTTAATGTATATATATATATTTTTGTTTCTTCCTCCAAATGTTTTTGCCTTTTGTTAGACATCAATTGAGTTTGTCATGAATGGGCTTATCTGATTTTTTTTCTTTTTTTTCTTCGTATTATTGTTATTACAGACAAGCCTCCAGGAAGTTACTAAACACGGCATGAAGTTGTGACTTTTTATGGACGTGGCAGTCAGACAAAAATAGAAACTGAAATAGTTAATAGTTGATCGAAGTTTTCTTTTCCTTTTTACAATACACTGAAAGGAACTGTCATGCAAAAAAAAAAAAAAAAACATGGTGCAAATTTCAAAATGTGAAAATGAAGTGCAGGTTTTTTTTTTTTTTGCATCATTATTATTTGCACCAAACAAAAGAAACTGCCCGTTCATTCTATTATATCTTACACGGCTTTGAGAGCCACATAAAGACATTTGTACATGCATGTCGAGAGTTTAGAGTGGAGACTTTGATTTCCTCTCCTCAGTTGAGTCATCTCTTTTATTTCCTCTCCTCGGCGCAGCAGTGATTTATGTGTCTTCACCCAGCTGGGGCTGTGGCCGGCCGCCAGCAACCAAAATGGCCACCTCGCCACACTGACACAGACACCGACGTGTCGCCATCCAACCGTGAGGCCTCGGGGACCGTTTTATTTGTGCCATAACTCATTTCAGGGAACGTATGTCACTGCGGGGGCTCTCCCAATGGGAGCGGGGCCCATGCGCATGCATTACCATGTTTATTAACTCCACAACAGAGATTAACATAAGCTGTGACTGGGTGGTGTGAAGCAGACGCCGCACACCAGCCACGACTTACAAACACTGCAAATATAATAAAGCGCGAGTTGGGGGTGTTTTTTTTTTTTCTTCTTTTTTTTTCAACATGATGCAAAAATAATCTAAATTGTAAAATCTGCTCCAGTTTAAATTTCACTGGGATTTCTCAGCTTTCCCGCCGCTGCTCAAAGTGACAAGCTCATCGTAGAAATTACACGTTCCCTTAACCCATGAAGGCACTTCTTTGCATGTCAGATCCCGTCGGATGGCGGCGAGAGTCGCCGGTGGCTGCAGTACAATTTCATTCCACTTAGCATATTTGCATAATGAATAACTCAGCTGTTCCCACACAGGACCGTGTGCCGCTTGTTTAATTCATCATCCGACGGCATCTTCTGCGGGGGGGTCATGTCGGGGCCCGTACCTGACGGGTCCAATACGTGTTCAAATTAGCCCCTTTTTCCTGTTTCACAAGTCACAAACAGCGGGCAAATGTTCCCCCACGGTACAGTTTGAGACATGAATATGAAGGATCGAAGCCAATCTAAGCCCGCTAAGTGATATTGGAGTGATTGAAGAACAGCAGGGCTAATATAATGGCTCTATGCTCATTTGCAGCATTAGTCTGAAGTCAAGTATGTTCAGTATTTTTATTTTGACTAAGAGTGCAGGGATTGCGAAGTTGCTTGCATAGAGTCCACTACCAATTCATAAAATCTAGTCAATAAATGCAGTACATTAATGATGGAGTAAGCGAGTCTCGGTTGAAGCTTGTGCTCTTTGCACCGCACGCCGCCTCTTTGCCTTGGAACAGATTTGTGTCCATGAGGAAAGGTGGCCTCGGGGCAGCACGGAGGCTCCGAACGCACACAATAAGTCTGTTCTAATAACTCCGGGTCCCCTTGGGAAGCCTCTTTAACCTTCAAACCCACACACTAATTAATGCGTGTGTGCTCTTGTGATTCCACGGAGATGAGTGGAAGCTAATGGGGGGGGACTACTTTTGCTCAAAGGACACACTGGGTGCTAAATGCCCCGCAGTATGTTCCATATATGTGGGTGGACAGAGTGTGGGGGGAAAGATGAAGCACTGGGCCGGCGTCTTAACTGTCTCCACATGCTCCATTTATAATAACATGCTCTCAACATGCACACAATCCGCTCTCTTTTTGTATAAAAACGTGCTCCTGGATCTTTTGCGTTTTGGTGGTACCGTCCTATCAAGAAGCGTTTTCTATGTGCCGTCACTTAATTGGCCTCCTGGGATTGGATGTTCCTATTTACCATTCAGAGATTTCTATACATGTTCACCCGCTCAGTTATTTGTGAAACAATTATGCTGGTGTCAAATTCAAGAATTGCATGATGACGTAGAGGTTAATATACAATTAGCATTGACCAATAACCGAAACAATAAAAAGGTACTTTAGCCAGAATATATTGAAGTCGTAAAAATGTGCACGTCTACCTCCTTTCCACTGTGCACCATGATGATTAGGTAACACCCCAGTCGAATGCATGGCGGAAGAAAGGAGCTCCTGCTGAATCCTGCAGAAAGGAAACACAGATAAAAAAGCACGTATAGTCGTACACAGTCCAGTTTTCTTCAATTACTGTTTAACCAGAGAACGAGGGCCAGTTGAGTAGAGAGATGGACAGAGATCGTGCAGATCCTCCCAGTGTCCAAGTACATTTATTAACATATCGAAAACTCAAACTTAGAGCTACATAGACATTTAACAAAGAAAAGCAACAACAACAAAAAACAGATGAGGCCTCCGCAATGGTGTTGCACCACCAGATCTCATTGTCAATGTAAGATGGAAGCCCTTGCATGAGGTCTGTGCTGTAAATGAACCATTTTTAAACTTTAGTTAAATCACTGGTCGCATTATGATTTGTCCGAGCAAATCTCTGTGTAGCACAGAATATTTTAAAACCACATTTACAGCAATTATCACAAGAGGGAAGAAAGCTGCTTCCAGTTAAGGAGATCCGATTTAATTGGCATTAATGCTCTGGATCTGTATTTACGCAGGCGGACGGAGAAATCAAACAAGCTGTTTTTTGGTTTCAGTTTGTCAGACTTGAACACAAGGCACTAAAGCGATCTCCACTCAACATTATCCGGTTCTGGTTTTCATTTTCATTTGTTTGTCGCATTGTTACTCTTCTTTTACGTGCATCACCGTGTGCCCATCTCTGCACTGTACAGTGTCTAAAAATAACTTGTAAATAAAGGCAACAAGATTGATGATGGCATTTTTCTCCCACTCCCGACTCCACACCTCTCTCTCTCCCCCTCCTGCCTTCTTTTGTCATTCTCCATCCCTCATTTACCCTCTGCTCTCCCGCTCCCTCTCTGCCCGTCTCCCATCTCTCTCTCTCTCTCTCCTGCAGTTGTCAGAATTATTTGTCTCCTTTGAGGAGAAGCCTCAGGGCGCAGCCTCCTTAGCTCAGGTCCACAAGGCAGTGCTGCGTGATGGGAGGACGGTGGCCGTCAAGGTCCAGCACCCCAAAGTCGAGAGACAAAGCTCCAAGGACATAGTGGTGATGGAGGTGAGTCCTGCTCGTCGAGCTCGCCAAGGAAAGGCTATCGAGCGCTTCTGCTGTTGTTTGTCTCAACAAGAAATAAACGAGTCCTTTCCAGTTCCTTCTGTCGTCCAGCCAGGAACGTTTCAATTACTGTGAACGCACACACTTTTCGCGACATGTTTGGTAAAATATGGTGAAAATATGTTGAGAAGCACTTCCTCCATCAGTCGTTCAATGATTTAGGTCCCGTGAAGACCGAAGGCTTCTAAACTACAAAATATGGAGTTTGACGATGTCACAAAGTGTTTTCTTCACTTCATTGCGACACATTGGGCGACGGAACAAACCGTTCTAAACATTCTTGCTCCGTTCTGGCTGCTGGATCGTCGACTTCAAACTACGCTTTCTCGCTTCTCATCCAGTCTTTTTCACGTATCTCTGGTAATTCAAAAACGTAGGCCAAGTAAAGATATTGCATCAATTAATGGATGCTGATTTGATTACAAATGTGGTTAAATCGGTGTAAAATATGCTTCAAGTGCGCCGATTTAAGGTTTATTTTGATGTCCAACACTGGAATTCCTGCCATCATTTGAACTCTTATTTAGTTTGCCAGTGATTGCGGATTCTCAGCCGGTTGAACATCGTTTGAATGCATTTATCCCGACACATATTGTCATTATTGAAAATTAAAATCTTACGTCTATTTTTGTTTAATTTTTTTCTTCCTAAAAGTGTTAGTTAAACTGGCCTAGAATGTAATTCTTCCGACCTTTATATGAACATTTTGGGTTTGACTTCGCTGCAAACTGGCCGTAGACGTGCAGATTAATGGCGCGATGCAGAAAAGGAGATCAAAATCAGTCCGGCCTAATGTTGAAACGGCACATATCATCCCTTTTATTGAGTGCTGTCAAACACAAAATGTTCTATCGTCAGAATGTCCTCTCGAGACAGAATCCAGCGTTGGCCACTGACAGGATATCATCCCGTGCACACGTGGGCTTTGACACGTCTGACTGACGGTGTTGTCGTGTGATTTGAAGGTATTGTTGAAGGCGGTCCACTGGCTGTTCCCAGACTTTGCCTTCATGTGGCTGGTGGAGGAGGCGAAGAGGAACATGCCTCTGGAGCTGGACTTCCTCAACGAGGGCCGCAACGCCGAAAAGGTGGCCGACATGCTGGCCCACTCCCCCTTCCTCAGGGTACGTTTTTTTTTTTTGTTTGTTTTTTTTTTTAAACACGGCTTCCCATTTCAGCAGAACACAACAGTGGAGGTCACAGGATTTGTTTGTTGACCCCCCCGCTGGTTCCGTACACGCACATTTGCTTGTAAACAGCTGATTCCTATCTGACACAGCCTGTTTCAATTCGCCGCCCGAGTATTTTAAATTTCCCTCAGTACAGTTAATAGAGGTCAGGCTTCTCCACTGTGTGCGAGAGCTCCCCATTGTGCCGCCCGTCAGCTCCTCCCAAACTCTAACAGAGCGGGGTCAGTGGAAACCTGGAAATCATATTTCCTTTACCCGACAGAGCCGGACTCCACGTCCATTATCATTTAATTTCCTGGTGTCCTTTTTTTTCCTTAATGTGCCCGTTTGAGAACTTTTGTTATTAGCCCCGGTGAATGGAAATTAGACTTCTTTTTTTCAGCTATCCTCCTTTGTTACATTTTTAATCCCGGAGAACGACGCCACCTTTTGTTTTGTCGTTCTCTTTCCAGCATTTGCTTCTTCTAATTCTGCATGTCTTAATTGTGTAGGCTGGCATCTGACAATGACATGAAACTCAGCCGAATAAAAGGTAATTTTGTGTAAAGGGGACCTTGAATACATTTACTCAAACCTTGAGCAGGAGTGTATGAATTATAGCAGGTAATAATACGTTTTTGAACACTATACATGGGGCAGAAATATTAATATCCTCCAAGATTAAGCTCATCTTTTCTGGTTAATTTGTTGTTTTTGGAAATAACCTTTTACATTACACTTCACAGTATGATCATTATACTCAAACTAACTCATCATTGTCCATAATATACATATTTTTGTCTGTTTTTCTGTTATTTTATCATCTCATTGACTTTAAAATATCAAAAGCTTAACCTGTAGCCCGAGAAATCTTGATGCGCCTCGATAACAGTCAATAACAAAAAGACAGAATTTTCGTGAATATTAATATTCAATTTGAGGAAAGCAGAAAAAAAAACAAAAAAAACCCTGAATTGAAGCTAATTTACCAACCAGATTAAATAGCTGTCATTGTGCCTCATAATAATGGCTGCGGATATACATTAAGCAGTAACCTTGACAAACGAGACCTAATGTGCAGTCACTCACTTTTTATTATGTTGTGCAATGAAAAATAGAAGAATCTCAGTGGACAAAACAAGTTTGCACCTATTTTTTTTAAAAGGGAAAAAAAAGCTAAATATGGGAAAGCCTCGGTTCTATAATAGAGAATCTTGAAGGCACGATAATCCTGAATGTAATCACACACACACACACACACACGCACATAATCTCTGAGTTGTGGATAAAAGCTAATCAGCATCCCATGGAGTGGACTTTCTGAAACCCACTTTAAAAGAGAGAAGATGAGGGGCAGGACTCAGGTTATCAGTCCGCCTCCTTCACAATCACTGATTCAAAGCACCTTCACTGCGTTTAGCTTTTCCACACTATAAGTCGCACCGATCATCTGACTGGTCAGTGAGTCATCGTGTTCCTGTGTGTGTATGTGTGAGTGTTTTACATGAAAAGGTAACCTTGAAGGAAATTGAACTTGGGAGTATCTTTTTATGCCTTCATATTTGTCTATATAATTTCAAAAAATCATTATGTTAAAATCATGCTAATTTTCCACAGACCCTAAAAACAGAAACGCTCCATAAATACACTTTATTTATTGCCCTGAAGCAAACAGTTATGGAGCGATGGCCAATGCAACACTTTCTAAATCTAAATTCTAAATATACTAAACCTGTAATAACTTATACATAGTGTTATGATCATAGCCAGTCATAGAATTATAATTTGCCAATGATGCAGTATGTTTTGTCTTGAAAATTAAATAAAGAAATCCATTAAAAATGTAATAACTGCAGTCACTCGTGTAATATTCATAAAAAGGATAGTATTTCAAAATAAATTTGCTGTGTTTTGTGTAGTTTGCTCATCAATAACAAATATAGTGTCTTGCATGATCATCATATTTATTTGTTAAGGATACAGACTATACAGTAGTCCCTCCGTTTATGTCGGGTTTTTTTTTGTTTTTTTGTTTACAATTTTTACATTTAAATTGTTTCATTATTGGTTTTATTTCCCCCAAAATGGGCAAAATCATCTTATTACTGACATTTATTCCATTATCGACACGACTAGACGGTTGCTGGTTTGAATCCCAATCCCATTAGGTCACAACTGTGGATCACTGAGCAATGCCTGGTGTAAAGTTCTGCTGAACCAAATCTAATGAAAAAAAACAAAAAAACCTGACATGATCCTGTGTAATCACCCCAGTAGATCAGCTGGAAGTCATTCCAGGGTTAGGGTTGCATAAAATGCACAGTAATTCACAGCAGAGCAACAACAGAGGGCCGACGAACAAAGTGTTGTGTTTGAACACAAGCGAGCCGGTCCAGGTTTCAAAGGGTGGAGATTTTTTCCAGAACTGCTCCATTTGAGTTGTGCCACGCTGACATGCTCGGATGAAATCCCGGATTAGATATCTATGCGTGTTTGAAGGGTCGCGGTAAATGTTCGGTGAGGTCAGTTGTTCCTCCCTTCACCTGTTGCACCGTATTTACAGATTCCCATGATCCACTGGGACCTGTCCACAAAGAGGATCCTGACCATGGAGTTTGCGGAGGGGGGTCAGGTCAACGACAGAGACTACATGAAGAAACACGGCATCAATGTCAACGAGGTACCGCCTGCCGCTTGTTTGTCATAATTGTTACCAGTTAATAGATTATTGATTGGTCCTCCCGGTCATGGCAGAGCTGCAGCACACACCCCACCCCCACCCCACCCCACCCCCCCAATCTATCCACGCACGATATACCTTCGGGCAGTGTATTGAGCGACGGACACATATATTATGGCAGCAGTCAGAGCCGGCAGGCAGTCACTGTACTCGCATGAATAAAACAGAAGTCGGTGCTTGTGTAGATGCTTTGAGATCAGGTTGCGACTCGACCTGTGTACACAGACGAAGGGATGAATGGGGGCGTTCATCAAACATGCATGAGACACAACTTTGGCAAGAAAGAGGAAATGTCACGATGGAGGATGGCTAATCCAGGACTTAAGATCCCGTTTTCATTGTGTTTTCATGTCGGGCCACTAGTGGGCGCTGTCAAACTTTAACAGTGGGAGTACACAGTCATTCATAGGGGCAAACGATAAAGTTGGCTTGTAATTACGGGCGACTCCCAACTACTGGTTTTTTGTTTTTTTTTTCAATGAATTGGTATTCCACCCAAACAAAAGAGCTTACCACGGAGCACTATTCAAATGTTATAACAGTTATAACAGCATTTTCTGTGCTAATTCTAAGACGGTGATGTGGTTCACACTGGGCCAGGTCGACGGTCCATCTCACATCTGGAGCCACATACAAACGCATGATTTAAAAAAAAAAACTGACCGACAGTAAACGCAGACATCAGCTATCTCGAATCGAGTTATAGCCATTTGAGCAACCCGACAAAGAATGAAAATTGCCAGATGCCCGAAGCTGTGCAGCCCCACCCCCGTCGTCCCATGCGCTTCCTCCCGCCGACGCTGAGCAGTCATCCTCCGCACGTCGTGACCCGTCAAGTCGTCCACACGGAGGCAGCGCCTCCCCCGGAGGCGATAGACAGGAAGTTCAACCTGCCGAAGTCGGCGCCGGCGCCGCCATCACCGGGTCCGTCCTCGCCTCCTCCGTCCCCATCTGGTGCGCCGCTGTCACTGCCAGGGGGCCGATGGCAGGCGGCAGCGAATCATCTGCTCTGCTGAGAGGGTGATTGGCTGCATCCTGCTGCCCCTCCAGGACCTGACAGCCTTCGAAGATTAAGGCTGACCTCTCGCATCCCGGGTTCTCGATCTCTTCCAAACGCTCGCCTCCGGGCTGAAAGCTTCCAGCATTAAGAAGACTTTTCTTCCTGAATGCATGTGGCCAACATCAACAACGTCCCAAAAAAAGAGACTTCATCCCACCTTTGGATCCGACGTAGGAAAGCTCTTGGGCATTGTTGGAAAAAGAACTAGGTTATTTAAAAGATTTGAAATCAGATCAGTGCTAAATCAAATTTGAATCGGCTTATTATATAACGCCCTCATTCTTCCATATCTGCGTTATAGTGTGAAAATATGGGGAAATGATTATAAAACAAACATTGATCTTTTCTTTTTTTACTTCTAAAGAAGGCCATTAGAATCATAAATCATGCTGACTTTTATGCTCCATCAAATCCTACTTTTGTCACATTAAAGGCTTTAAAAATACAAGATATTATTGACCTTAACACACAAGCGGTGATGTATAAGGCACATCATTATAATCTTACACCTCATATCCAGAAGTCATTCAAACAGAGAGTCGATATACAGTAGCCTCAGGGGTGATGGGGGTTTTTTTGGCAAAAGATATGGGGGGAAAAAATGAGATGCGTTTCTGTAACAGGGGTTCGTTTATGGAACAACATAGACGATGTTTAAAAAAATTGAAACGCTTAAAACATTTATAATGGGTGAGTTTGAACTCACCCATCGAGTTCAGGAAGGACGAGACTAAAATTCACTGTGTTGCCTTAAAAGTGGGTTAAATTTTGGTTTTTCGGGGACGGCAAAGAAAATGCAAGTCTGCTTTGAAATTGACATTATTGATACTGTCATCAGTTTTGAGAAAGAATTTCTCGTGTTTTTGTTTCTTCAATTGTAGAAGCTTGTATTATGTACAGGGTTAAGCAAAATAAGTTCAGCCCAAACCCTTCGGTCACAAATTACGAGTAAGAATGTCGTCTTATTGACAAAATAAGTTGACAGAAATAGTTTATATTTCTGTGTTTTGTTGCATTGTGTATCTGGCTGACCGAATAAACTTACTGCTGCACGGCCCAGCAGTGTATCAATGAGTTATGTATATTAGAAATGATATATAATGCAGTAAAAACATATGACATAACATCAAACCTACATTTCTAATGGTCTAATAAAAATCAAATTTTTATTTTTCTTAGTTCTAGTTATTGCACATAATCAGTAAATCTGGTTGTAATTAAAAGCCCAGCGATACTAAGTTGTTTTACGATGTACAAGCAACCATACCATTGACAATCGCAAAAGACAAAACCACAGTGCGAGTTTAGGTAAACACTAATAAAATAGCTGTAAGTGACCTCAAGGTGGCTGCCACAAAACGTAAACAATAAATCACAGCAGCTGAAATGAAATGTGTCTCAGGTGCAGAGGACAGAATGAATCACCTGGAAACTCACAGGAGTCGCACACGTTGACGCAATACAAATCAGAGTGGGTGACGTTGGAGAGTTCCAGGTAGAGGGGGGAAAAAAAATCCGAAATGACCTGGGACGCGCCGGGCCTACCTGAGAGGAAGAGAGGAAGCGGCGCGAGGCGGATGTTTAGATTCATATCCGCCATTATGCAGCGCCATCGGGGAGACGTCCGACCGGGCCCAGATATATTCTGCGGCGTTGAGTCAGGCTATTACACAGAACCAATCTGCCGTGCTCGGCTGCACGGCGGCACGACAACAATATCCCCGAAACACTCTCAACCAGCAAAACAACCCAAGTTCTTTGAAAACGTCACGAGTGCAGCTCGCAATGTTCTGTTGACAAGGATCAATTTACTACACTTTTCTACACAGTTCATCTGAAACTAATGCTCAGTGTGGAGTAATGGTACAATTATTTGAAATTCTCGCTTTCCTTCTTCTTCTTTTTTTAAAAAGCACTGTTTTTCCATATACAATATATACAGCCATAAAGAACATAAGAAAAATCCTATTGGCTGTTAACACAAAACATAAACAAAATATGGTTAAATTCAACTAGTTGTCAAAGAAAGTCAGATCTAATCAGTTTTACATAATCAATCCATTTGGGTTGGATTTTTTTTTTCTTTTTCCATAACATAAATCTCACCATTCATCAATGGTGAGAATTTCTCTTTTTTTACCACTTCCTCCAAAATGTCATCCAAATAACGACAACACAGTGATTTTATCCTTCCGGAACTCGTGGTTCCAAGAAAATGCTTCTTTTTTTTTTTTTTTGCACCTTCCATCTGTAGTTACATAAAGGTTTTCTTAGTAATGCAACAATTCACCTTTTTTTTGTGTGTGTTATTATGCTGTTTCAGTGTCATTTCTTGTTATGATTACTATGGCCACCAGAACATGCTTATGAAACCCTTAAAAAAAAAAAAATAGTCCCGTCGTTCAGGAGGCGTCTCATTTTACCAAAAACTGAAATAAATCCTGTTCTGTTCTGTTGATTTCTGTTGAAAAATGCTCAGTTTTTTTTTCTTTAATATCTATAATTTGGCAAGTTTTTGTGTTCAAGTTTGTAATCCCGTCTCCTTCCTCCAAACATGATTTGGGTTTTTGTTGCAAACACATGAATCACTTTTTTTTATTGCAAACATCTGTCATACTCTTTTTTTTCATCACAGTATTCCAAAAACCCTATGTCCTTGTATACTTTGATCACTTTTTCCACATTAACTCTCACCAAGTTTTGTTTCTTGGTCTATATTTCTGGATGTGAAGTTAATCTGATCGCGTTGGCCTGGCCTGAAAAAGAACTCGTGCACTAAAGCTTCTGGGGCTTTGAGCTCCACAAAGTGTCCCAATTTAACTTTATTTAAACTTGGACCACAAAAAAAAAAAAAACGTATCGCCCAAATTGGATAATTATTACCAGTGCGTTTCATTTCTGTTCACAGTCCACTGGTAAGATGAGGATTTTCCATATTTGTGTCTTACTTGTGTCTTTCTTTTCAATGACATTCTAAGGAGCTCTAATTGACGGTCATTAGTGCCTGCCATTCCCGTCTGTGATCATTTCTTGGCTCTCTGGTCTTTTGCTAAATAAGTGAGTGTTTGTGTTTGACCGGGTTTGGGTGTCTTTGTGAGGACCACTTTCAATTCAGATTGTATTTATTTTCTTACTTTTAGTCGACAGTGTCACACTACACTGCACACACCAAATGCTCGGGGATTGTAGAGTACAAGGCGATAGTAATTCAGTTGTGCAATATACTTTTAGCTTAAAGAAATAATATAAGAGTACTACAGAGACTGAAAAATGTCAGATTTTCATAAATCTTTATAAAAGCAGCCTCAATGGCAATTAATAGCGTTTTAATTTGAAAGCCTAATTCAAGTGCTTGAGCATGTAAAAGAGCAGGTTCATAGTCTTTTATTGCTATTTTATTTACTCTTTTAATGTTGGCATGGTCTGTGGACAGCAGATTAAGAATGTCACTTTGCAGCGAAACACATCTCTGATGCGCAAAGGAAAATAAATACAAACAAAAAAAAACAAATCGCAGGACAGGTACCTTACCTCACTGGAGAGTTT